>NW_022900921.1:6790296-6835360 GCF_012274545.1 Fukomys damarensis | reverse complement strand
TTTTTTTTTTTTTTTTTTTGAGGCAGGGTCTCACTATGTAGTTGAGACTGACTTGGAACTCACTATGTAGCCCAGGCTGGTCTCAAATTCACAGTGATCCTCCTGCCTCAGCTTCCCAAGTGGTGGGATTACAGGCATGTGTCACCATGCCCGGCACCATCTTCTAAACTATTTTTTTGGGTGTATTTTCTGAACATTCTGCATCTTAGTTTATTTTTCTATGAAATGGGAATGGTAATACATCATGGAATTATTATGACTATTTCCCACAAAGCATGGCACATCATAGACGTATAGCCAGCGTTACTGCCTTTCTTATGCTCTTAAATTGGAGATATGTGAGGTGATATGAACTGAGTTGCAACGACCTGCCTCACTGCTTTAGTCTATAGTCTTTTCTTCACCTATGTTAGCGACAAACTCAGTCCCTCTGGCAAATGGTTTAAACAATGTAAAAGTCACATCAAGGAAAAAGAGGTTTTGCTATCTCCCCTATTTGAAAAAGTTTGTGGTATACTGACTTCAGGTACAGAGGGATCCACACGCTCCAGGTTGTCACAAATGTTCCCTCAAAGGAGTTCTTCTTTCTTCTTTGATGGCTTTATTGTTAGCTTCCTGTCCCGTGGCTGCAATATCTTAACCAGGAACAACAGCCTGATGCTCTGTCAGACTGAGAGCTCAGGCAGAATTGCGTTTCTCTTCTCTCATTATTTCTTGCATAAGTTTGAGGATTACTTTATCTGGGTATATTTAGGACATGAACCTGTTCCTACACACATCACTGCTGCAGTGAAACAGCATATGCTAATTGGCCCAGACTGAGTTTCTTGCCTTCCCTGAAGCTAGGAGTGAAGTTAGCCAAATATATCTATGGAGCTGGAGGTTGGAGGACGAATGTTTTCTAGGAGGATCATGTGATGCGGGGAAGGAAGAGGCAGAAGCAGTGTAGGTAAAATGGGTCATCTCTCATTGCCACCTGCTGTTTGCCTTCCCTTTCCCTTTCTTTCATCTCCACGAAAGTCAGAGCGTTGTCAAAAGTTTACTGTTCCACCACAGACTCACGTCCCCTGGGCATACATAGAACAGCACACAGAGTAAAGCAGGAAGCAAAGCCCCCTCTGCAGACTGGCCATTGGCTTTGTAAAAGTCCAAAGATGGGGAAAGACAAAGCAGTAACGGAGCCATGAGGGAGGGTGTCATGGGAGAGGTGGGGCTTTTTCTATCTCTCGATGGACAGGCACTTAAGTAAGATGCATAGAAGGAGCAAACCTGGACTGCACAGGAGTAAGAATTGCAAAGAGAATTAATTCCACTCTCTGTGTGCTTACTGGGTGCCACATGCCTTTGCACCAAGCTCTTCCTCTTCATTCCTTCCTCTCCCCATGGTGTTTCTGGTATTCGTGTCCCTCTTAGTATCTATCAAGGTGACAAAAATGAGACTTGGATTAATTTCTAAAAATAGCCAAGTTGATACTCTGTGAAATGGGAAATCCAGTTCTAAACCGGATCGTTTGAATTGTGAGCCTCATTTTTCATTTTAAAATTTACATTTAATTGTACCTGTGTATGGGGATACTGCAGTGCATCTGTGCATGTATGTAACATGTAAAGAAGAGATTAGAGTAATTGGTATATCCGTCGTCCCAAATATATGTCATTTCGTTGTGTCAGGACATTCACAATCCTCTCTGTTAGCTATTTTGAAATATATAATTAGTCATTGGCAGCCGCAGCTGCTCTACTGTCCCATAGAATATTGGAAGTTTTTCCTCCTTTCCAAGTGCACCTTTATACCTAGTATTCATCCTCTCTGCGTCCTTCTTTTCCTTTTCTGTCTCTAATAATCTCTGTTCTATCCTTATCTTCTGTGTGATGGAGTATTTTAGCTTCCAGAGAGAGGCACACAGCATATCTTCTTGTGCCTGATTTATTGGTTCACTCAAGTGAATGTCCTCCAGTTTCCTCTCTATTGCCACAAATGACACAATTCTTTCTTTTTTAAGTGTGAGTAATATTTCATTGCACATATATAACACAGAGTCTCATGTCTTAACCATTGTGCCACTCTGGCTTTGAAAACCTACACACATCACACACACACACACTCGTGCACACATACTTCTCAGTGATTCTTGACTCTACTTAATTCCAAACTTGAGCATCAATGAGGTTTTTTGTTTTTTTGTTTTGTTTTGTTTTTTTGTACTGGGGATCGAACTCGGAACCTTGTGTTTGCAAGGCAGGCAGCGGCACCACTGAGCTAAGCCCCCTGCCCCCCAGTCATTCTGAAGTTAACTAGAACCCAGCCGTTTCAGTTTCTCTAACCTCTGTAATCTTGTTCCAGTTCAGGTATCTACACAATTGTAAGTAATAAAGTCTGCGAGTATTTCAGAGGTTATCTGGCCAAGTATTCCAGATTCTGCTATCCATTGAGATCCCCTATAGCAAGCTTACAAATGTAACTTGCTTATTCTTACTTCAGTTCTTGAGTTGGTTTGGGGTCTTAACACATTTAGCTTTCTTTGAAGCGCCTCAGATGGCTGTCATACATGCCAAGTTTTGAAGACTGATGATCTGCCCAGGATTTAAATGTGTTTGGCGTGATGTGTAGTTGTTTACTGGTATTTTTAAAAGTCTTTTCAGGTGATTTTAAAGCACATCTAGAATCAAGGACAACCATTTGGATCCATTACTCTTACAGATACGAAAATGGAAAAGGAGCAAAGGGAAGAAAATTGCCTCCAGTCATTTGACCCATTCGTGGCAGAGCCAAAACATGAACATGAATTTTCCTGTCTTGTCATTGAAACTTCCTTATGAAAAGTGCCCCACATAATGCCATTTCCCTGAGATGACCTTCACTGTGCTTTGTCCCTACGTGCGTGCAGACAAGAGTGACATGATTGGTGTCCTCAGCCTCAGCTGAGCTGAAGTCTGAACAAAGGGAAAATGACGGGAGGGATGCGGAGGGGTAAGAATCTCTTGAAGTTCACTTCAGGCCACCCAGAGCTGTCAAGCAGGGTCTCCTGCAGGCCGAGCATAAGCACCCCGCTCTATCTTTGTCCTGGTGCCTTGACTAAGTCCTTCCACTCCCTAGGAAGTGGTTTCAAATGTATCATCTCTTTCTGTCTCACCACTTGTGCCAGGATCGTCCTAGACTTGGCAAATTATCTTTTAGTGTCTGGAAACATGGGTGATATTTTTTTAAATGTTCACTTAAATCTACCTTCTCTAAGATCAGTGTATGGCTCTGTCCACTCTCTGAAATGGCTTGCCTTCTAAAATACAATAGCCCATACTATGCAATTCTCAGTTACTGAAGGAAGGAAGGAAGATCTCCTTACTGTCACTTAAAATCCCTCTTTTTTCCAAGGGAAAAATAACTGTGGCCTTAGAAAATATAATGAGCGTCCTGTGTTGTTTTCTAGGCAGCTACTACATTTTACTTCCTGCTCGAGGCTGAGAAAATGTATAAACAAGACCAAAGAAATAGCTTCATTGTCTCCTCTTACTTGCTAGATTTGTTTTAACATTCTATTCTAAAATAGCACATGGTTGTCTTGGGGATGGAGCACCCAGACAGCGACATGGGAATGACAAGGTGGCAGTGAATCATGAAGGAATACATAATGCCCCGACTTGTATTAAGCATTTATTCGCTTTTAAAAATCTTTATGAATAACTGACATGCATAAGGATCGCAGAGGCAGAGATCAGGAGGTGCTGTCAAAAGAGAGAATGGCAGAACATGAAGGAGTCACGGTGGGGGGATGGAAGCCAGGTGACCTGAATTCACTTATTGCGTGAGTGTCTGGGCCTAGAGCAGTAAAGTTCTCCCAAGCTTTGAGACTCATCTCTAAGGTCTAATGTATATCACCAAAACCACTTCTGAGGACTCCCATGTCCTCTGTGACATCCGGTATCTGACTACACTGACTGAGAGGTGCAGGGAGCACTTTGGTAATCTGTGTACATTTGGTCACGGAACCCTCCCCATTCTTGAAGCAAAATGGCATTATCTCATATCCTAGGTGAAGGAAATAAGACTCAGAAATGCCCATCCGGGCAGGAAAATCCTTGAAAGTTCTAAAAATAAGTATCTTCCAGCGGAACAGAATGATATTCATCCCTGGGAGTTTCTTACAGGAGGGATCGTCATGGACCAAAATAAAAGGAAAGATCACTGTGGACAGAGCAGCAACTCCAATGATGTGGTCATGGGAAATGATGTATATGCTCACATGGTTCAGTGGAAAACAAGACAGCGAGTAAGAGGAGGAGAAAGAGAAATGGAATGGCAACTGGCACCTGCCAGGCTGAGGAGTTATCTCATAGAGGATGTGGCGCTGAAGAAGTTAAAGGGTGAATGGGACTTGTAAAGGGAAACGCTTCCCAACTGCCTGTGGGCAGGGTCATTATTGACTAAGCAAGAGGCACGAGCGAAAACTCCAAAGTGTAATCATCCTAGAAGAGCCAGTAGTCTTCATAGGAACGACAGCTATGTGTGAAGAAGACATGTAGCTAAAGTCTATCTGTACAGGATTATTTGGTCCTTGAAATTAAGCTGTTTTGGCTGATGGGTTGAAGTCCTTGAACGTTCTTCCTCTAAGACCTGAACGGGTGACTGAAAGTCCGTGGGGGCGGTCCATGGCACGTTGCAGTCCGCGTTTAGAGAAGGCTCTGGCTCCGGGTGACACTGCCCGCCCTGCTCTGTCTGTGCTAAGCGAGCATCAGTAGCCTCTGTGTGAGGAGGGGAAGCACTGGCCCTGTTGGCCAGCTCAGGGGACTGCTTGACCCTCTCACTTCCGCTTGCTGCCCGGGTGGCTTGCGTAAATGTTTGCTGTTCCAGCGTTAGGCTCCTTGGCGTTGACGCAGCATGGCCGTGAATCTGTTGTGTAGAGTGGACAACTCACTGGCTGCCAACGCAAGCCTCCGTGCCTTGCCCTGAAGACTGGGGTCAGTAACAACGTCCGTCTCATGGGTGCCTTCATCTGGTAGCCCACCGACTTGTTCGTGTATACCGTCATTTGTTCTCCGCCCTGTTTTGGACAACTCTTCCATATATGATGGTAGAATACATGCTGGTAATTCAGATCTTGTGAAGCGCTGTCTGGGCTCCATCATCCTCTTGGGCTGTCGCAGAGACTCATGCCCGCCAACAATGGGAACGTAAGGTGATAGACACGGGTGACGTGTGTATAAAGAGCCCGACAGGGGGCAGCAGTACACTTTGTTCCTGTCACGTTAAGGGATATTATATGGCTGGGAAGTTGGGTTTGTTGTTGTTGTTGTTGTTTTGTTTTGTTTTGAAGTAAGGAAGGGACATTTCTGAAGCATTTGAACTTGATTTTAAATAATTCAGTTAGGATAGGCAAGGGAAGAGACAGAGAAGGCAATTCCGAGCAAGAAAGTGAACATAATTTTTTGGATGTGGAGGCAACCCTGCCGTATATTTTATTTTATGATTGGTTAGTTGATTAATTTCAGTGACCGGGGTAGAACCCAAGGCCTTGTACCTTCCAGCTGAGAAGCTTTATCTCTGAGCTACATCCAAGCCCTTAACTTGAGTTTTATTCCCTCATGTAATGAAGAGCTTGAGTGTTTAAGGCTGTATAAGGTGTTGGACCCTGGGTGTGATGGAGTGCTGTCCTGCCCTCCCCTTGGGGAGACTGGCCTCATTCCGGGCCAGACATTGCAGTTGCCCACTGTGGAGTAAGGGGAGGACAAGAAGACAGATCTATGGGCTAGATTCTTGGGAACATAGAGGAGTGGGGGTAGAGGGATGCTGTTACCCAAAGGAGTAGAATCATAGTGAAAATAGGGCTAGATCATGATGGCTCAGGGTACGAGACATGGAAATAGGCACTAGATGCTATAGGCATGGGGAATCATAGCTGGAACGCAATCAATAGAGAGTGCAGAGCGACGCTTAGTCATAGGTTTTAGAGGCCCTTCATTTTCTTAACAGTTTTTGAAAAACTGGGTTGAGACATCTAAGACAGGGAGACTAATTAGCAGGCTGTTCTTGAAATTCTGGTGGGAGATGTAGGAAACATAATGCTGTGATGTGGGGAAGGGAAGCAGATGAGAGAAAATTAAAGATATCAGGGAGCACAAGCGATAGGCTCTCAGAGCAATTGTGTTTATGGCAGGATTTCTCAAGCGGTGCTGGGGAAACTGCTTGTATTAAAAGCCACTCCCTCGAGCTACAGCATTAGACTGTCAGAAACAGGGCTCAGGAATCTGTATTTTGCCACTTCCCCTTCCCCAGCCAGCTGACTCTGCAACACATAATGTTTGGCCTGCAGTGATGTAAGGTGATCATCCTGGGAATGAACCATGGCTTCTGACCTAGCCGGCAGGGGACTGTGCTGCTGCTGTTGGTTCTCAAATGTGAATGTATTCAAGCATTTCCTGGAGAATTTATTTAAATGCAGATATGCACATTGGGTTGCTAGGGATCCCCCGCTCCACCCCGCCCTGGATGCGAGTATAGATAATCTCATTCCCAAATGGTCATCTCAGAAAATTCCAAAGCCGGAGGAATAATTTCCAAGAAGAAGTCCTGCCTAGAGCATTGGCTTAGCTCACTGCCTTCTTGCCAACTTTCCCTGCTTCCAGCCACTCAGAATTTCCCTGTTGGTGCAATTACTAAAAGATGAGATCAAGGTAGATTGGTCTTTCTTCCACCTCTGTTTTCTCTCACTGAACTCAGAACATTTTCAGGGTAGGGATCATGCTTTTGCCAATTCTATCGTGATCATAACACAACACTATACATTATAGTATTTTAACACGTTATTAAAGAAAATTCTGGTGTTGCAGAGCAGCACTTATTTGCTAAAGAAAACTCCAACCATGCGAAGTACAGCCCTATCTGAGAGAAATTAATTCAGCTGTGCACATTGATAAGTAGTATTGCAAAGAGCTTTGGAAAATGCTATTAAGAAACACGGTGTTACCTCTGTAAACAACTACCTTCAGGTCCCAAAACCACCCCCATACAATCAAATGTGATAAAAGCTAAATCTTGTTATAGCTGTTTCAGTTAAAAAAAAAATCATGCCACTAAAATGTCCAAATTAAAGGAGCTGGCGGCGATCAAGGACAAGCTCATGCTCCTGTTTCCCTTGGTACCAATCAAGTAGGGAAGACCACTTTTTAAAGGGAAAATACACACAAAAGAATATCACAATCTCATCTTTGAGCAAGCACAGGGGACCAGAAGCAGACTGCAAGTTAGATTAAAATCCACTTTGGGGGATCTGGCAGGAAATTCCTGTCTTTATGGTTAGAGCTGTAGTGTAACATGGCCTGTCCTTTTTAACCACAAAGTAAGCTTGTGCTGGTTAGCTTATCACTGTGAACAAGCAGTCCAGGGAGGAAAAGGGGTAAAGTTCAGGTGTGGGCTATTGGGGGGGTTTCTGGTTAATTTGCTTGCTTCAAATCTGACATTAATGCTGCTACGGTGATAGCTTAAATTGAGGGTGTTGTTCTGGTGTCTTTAAATCTGTTGCTGTGGGGCGAGGGATTTATTTAGCTCAGTGGCTGTGCTGCCTGCCTTGCAAGCACAATGTCCTAAGTTCAATCCCTGGTTCCAAAACAAAAAACAACAAATACGTTACTGTGATTGTTCATATAAAATACTTGCTTGGCATGTGATACAGTGATCACCTTGGTTCACACCTGCTTTTGGTTGCAGATAATTCGTACCACAAAAGTATCTGGCAAAATTTTGCCTGCATTCACAAACCCCGCATGCAGTGACGGACACAACCAGGGCCATCTTCCCCACACCAACATCAATGCAGACATCTTCCCCCAAATTGTAAAGCTTAAAACTAAGCTCACAAATCAAGGCACCACTGTACTCATACGAATTTATACACTGGTGTGGCGAAACTTGCAAAGCAGATGTTTTGGCTTCCTGTGGCTCATCAACCCCTGACTTATTCGAGAGCCTTACTGGGTTGCATGTGAGCTCCTTAAGTAGCTTTTGTTGGGTGTTGGCATCTGTCTTTGCCTTTCCTTCCTGCCCACTGCCCCTTTTTTCCGTAATCACTCACATAACTCACTTGATGGTTAAATCTGTAAAAGCTTATTGGTGTGATACATGTCTTCCATTTCCCTTTGTGGCTGCTGTTGGGAGCTCCAGAAATCTGTTGTTCAATTAACTAAAGGTCAGGGAGCTGTCAGCCTTTTCTCAGTTTACCCCCTCACTGTCAGCTCGGTGGATGTTAGAGCAGCAGAGCCTCCAGCAGGCAGAAACTTCTGGAAATAGTCTCCAGTGGGTGATGTGCGGCCACATCTCTGAGCCAGCATTGAGTGAGGTGGTGTGACTCACCTTCTTCTCTGACAGTCCTGTGGGCTTCAGAAGCAGCTACAGGCTGGTAGATAAAATAGGTTGCCAAAGGTTTTGCATTTAATAGCAAAATTAGCAACTAGCCAAAATTAGCTTAGGGCCTGGGTGCCTCTACCAGGAAAATCCGGGTTCTGGGATTCAGTCTCCATCTCCGTGACCTTGGGGAAATGCTACTCCACTTCTCCAGATGTGGACATTCTGAGGTATTCCTCTCCAGGTCAAAGGAGTTCTCTCATTATTCTCCTGCTTACCTATTTATCTGCTTATTTTTATCAGCTGGATCTTGAATTTTTTTTTAACGGGGATCATTTGCCTTTGGCATTCTTTGCGGTTTATTCATTTAACTAAGAACACAAGCACATACAGATTTTTGTTTTTTTCTGCCAAGAGAGAGGAAGGAAGAAATACAAGCTCTGTGACCATGTGGTCTCTGTTGGAGCTAATCAAGTATTTTCTCATGGCAAAGCAGCTATAGACAATGTGAAAACAAGTGAGAATCACTATGTACCCAAAAACCTTCACTCACACGACTGATTTTCACCCGCTTCTTACAGCTCCCTGATGGCAAACTGCATCTTTGTAAAAGCTGAATAGTTTAGAAAGTTCCTGGTTGAATTTGGTGTGGATGACCTAATAAAGCCTGAGATAGAAAGTGAATGCAGTTATATTTTTGGTAATAAAATAGAAGAGATATGGCCTGAATAAAGGTGGGGCAGAACAGCCCAGGGGTACTTCTGGATCAGTATAATTTAGGTGACTTAAATTCTCCTTGCTGCTCTATACTGACTTAGGTTTCCTTTCCCAGGAGTCAGATGGACAAACTGAAGGCACACTTAGTGTGTTTAAGCTCATGGTACGGAGTACATTGTGGCGGCCCAGCCATCACAACACGAACGTAACTGAGTTGGGGAGTGAGGATTGGGAAAGGAAAGAACACTCACACCTGAGTGGAGACCAAGAGAAGTCTGGTTTATTTCTACAGAAACAGCTTTCCTTAAAGGCATATTAACAGGAAGCATCAAGCAATCATCTGCATCATTTCTTATGCAAAAACAGGATTTCCTGATTTCTACAGATACCACCAGATCTTTGGCTATCTGAGTTCTTCCCATCGCAGGGTCAAAGAACAAATAAGTTTAACAAACAGAGTCCTTGAAAGGTAACAAATGCTACACAGCTTGTATCAATGCCTTCATTGTAGAGGAAGAAGTTTCCTTTCAAATGTCAAATGCCAGAGAGCCATGGTGGGCTCCCACATACATGAGCTGAGTAGAGTTTCAGTGAAAGCCAATGGATAACATGATCACTGTGATATACATCAGAACTGCTAAGGGCCTTACTGACAGCACCAGTGTAGAGAATAAGATTGATGTGTCTGTTTCTCAGGCGAAAGCGCTTGTCTCTGTTGAACACAAATCAAGAGAAATCAAGAAAGGGGTTAGAAAATAAAAAGGTTACATACTGACCAGGAACTAAGCTCTCTTTTGCAGCTTCATTGGGAATGTGCATAATCAAAGCTCTTTTGTAATCATAGCAACTAATTTATTTTTAAAAAGTGTCAGTATGATTATCAAAGCAACCCTTCCTACTTACATTATGATGAAGCTGTTCGCTGAATGTCACCTGACTTCCCAGCAACCTCCCGGCGACCCCGTCTGTCACCACCTTGCTGTCTACATTTGACTGCTTTTCCTTTCATGGACAAAGTGTGGCTAAAACTAGCCCAGGGAAGAACAGAAAACTTGAAGCTGCTGCCTGCCGGAGCCCTGTGCCAGGCCCAGGGGTCTCGGGAAGTGCACCCTCTGCTTCCGGTCCCCGGGTTCCCTACGGTACAGGACCACAGAGTTGACCACCCAAAGCCCAACTTGATCAGAGAAGAGACCAAGGCCCAGGAGGGGTTTTTGTCTCAGGATTGAATAAGGATGTCCTTTGGGGAAGGCGGAGTCGGACCAGGTAGCATACAGGGTCTGTATTCTGTTGTTGTGTAGTGTGAGAGGGGACCATCCTGAAGAAGACACAGTCTAGGGTGATGTGCTTGAGCTCTGGCACTGCCGCCACCATCCAGCAGAAACCAGTGGTCTGGGTTATAATGGGTCAGTATACGGGGAGCCTAAATGTCTTCAGAAAATCAGAGTCTTCCTTATTTCGGCAAAAGGCGTTTCTTGAGTGGTTTCTAGGGTTTGTCGATATCCACTTGACATTTGATGCCATTGTTGTCCCTAAGTTTACAACCATAGACAAGGTAACATAGCATTGGCAGGCAATTGGTTGTAATCTATGAACCTGTCAAATGGAAATAAGTCACCTTAGCGATAAATGTGTCATAGGAAAGTGCTGTACTTTTGAGTGCAGAATAATTTCTGTACATTTTCGACTTAGGTAACCTTCATCTTTTTGAAGAAAATCTTTCTAACCACCATAGCCTGTGACAGTCCTTTCCTTTAGTTTTTAACCATTGTTCTGAAGTTTGCAGGTCCTTTTTCAAAATATTGAGAAATGTATTGCCTGTTCTAATTAAAACATTTTACATTTATTATAAGCTTCATTTCCAAAAGGTACAATATCCTTAACACTCTTGTGTGCTGTGTTTTGTGTTAAGCGGCATTTTGAGTATACTGTTCCACAAACTTAAGTTTTCCACTTAATAAATACACAGTATATATGTCAATGCATGCAAACTTCATTACCATTTAAATGGCTCCATAATAGTCTACTAGACATGCCTATCTATCTAGTATGTATTCATGTAGAAATACGTCTGCGACATATTGAAGTCTTCTTAGTGGATGTCTGGGTGGTTTCTAAATTTTCAGTGGCTTCATGTTAATGAAGGAAGCGTCTTTCTATGTTCCTTTTATGTCCTTCTCCAGAAATTTCATCAGGATAGGAATTAAAAGGGCTGAGTTGAAAGATACAATTTTAAGCACATTTGAAAGATATTCCTCGTACATGTTGTCATTTTTATTTCTAGCAGTGTCTTGGCATGTGAGCTCTACTGCCTTTCCCTCCGGCCAAGCTCATCAGCCATCTTGACAATACATAACTGAGAAATCGGATTTCGTCCCTTTGCTATCTGTAGAATATATTGGTACTTTTCTGTCGTGTTGGCATAAAGGCATATCCTGAGTTTTATTGATATGTAAAGATCTTTGAAAACACGTGTCCTGTCTCCCCTGTTGGATTACAAATTACTTAACGTGTCCTTTGCGTGTGTAACGGTCATCTCTGTCCTTCTCTCTTTAGCTTCGTTCCCTTGCAAGCTGGCCCCTTTCCCATTTTATTTCAGTGTGTGCTCCACTTAGGAAATTATAATATCTTTATGAATTATTTTTCACTTTGAAAGCAGCAAGCATTTGTGGATGGATAACTGTACTGATTTTTTATAAGTGCTAGGAAAAAAGAAAGACTCTAAAACCTGCTCATAACATGAATGTTGAATTAACAGAGGCCCTTTGATCAGTGCGGCTGCTGTTTGTCACCGATATCTACAGAACATTCTAGTAGTGACTGGTCTGAAATGACTGCTGGCACAAGTACACAACCCATGTTTATGTTGTAGTCTTAGGAAAACGAATGTAGACTCTCACAAATATTTTTTGTGTTGACTACGTTTTGAAATGGTGGTACTGCGGATGCCTGTTTGTTTTCCGATTTACTGTTACCTTTTTAATGCGGCTGTAGGAAAACTGAAAATTCTGTAGGTGGCTTGCATAGGTGACTGCTGTTCATTTCTTTTGGACTGCCCTGCTCTAGTCTTACCTCATGAGCAGACAGGCACAGAGAGGTCCACCTGGAGGGCCTTCGGCGGCCACGGGGTGAGATAGCCTTCACTCCTTCCCGGTGAGGAAGACAGCACATTACCACACTGTCTGGTGTTTGCCTTGCCTTTCATCTGCTGGGGCAGCGATAAAAGCAAACTTCCTCAACTAGAACAGTTTATCGTCCCTTTGGAAAGAAACTTAAATGGAGAAAGAACGGGAAAATTGAAACAGTGCTGACTTGGAGCATCTGCTCATGCCGCAGCAAAGTCACGGTCATCGAGGGATCTGTCAGCAGGGTACAGAGAACGTGTGAATCCCTGGTCTGCTCAAAGCTTAGGCACTGAGATTTCCCAGGAAGTGCAGAATGGAGGAGCAAAAGCTTAGTCTCAACTACCAGGAGGAGGCATCGTCCATCCGTCCACACCTCCTCCTTCCCTCTGTGAGCTCAGTGAAAAGGGAGTCGCTCTGGGCAGGAGGTTCTGATGATCTTCTCCAGGGAGGATGTTTCTGCAGCGGGAACGTGACCTCCTTCTACTCCAGGTGAGGAATCAGAGCACTCCACAGTCGCCTTCCTCCTTTTGCGGATGAGGTGAGTGGCGTGGAGAGATGCAATGAATGGCCCCAGGCCCTGGGAGGAAATTATTTGTAGAACCCAAAGGGGAATTCAGTTCTCCGCACACATCATGCACAGCTCCTTTATTAGTCTTCAGCTTCCCATCACAAACCTGTAAAAATATTTCTTAGCTCTTTTTGCCCCAAGAAAATGCACAGTTCTAATTTCTCCTAGCTTATCCTGGACAACGACTGTTCTGCATTGGATATTTTTAACCCACATTCGGTTTCTTTTCTAAGCTTATTCCCTGCACTCTTGTATTCCTAACAAATGGATTTCTTGCTGTTGTGGCTTTTGTCATTCTCTGTGCTAATGTATCCACTGAGAGTGGGAGAAACAAGGCTCCAAATCAGAGCCAGTCCCAGTTTCCAGTCCCACCTTTGCATCTCAGAAGACGATATTAGGAGGTAACACATGCGTTTTCCCCAAACGTGTAGAATATGTGACTATGTATTGAATATTGGTGGAAAGCATCAGAAAAGATAACTTTCCTCCCCATCTTTTTTAGAAATACTGGGTTTAAGAAAAAAAAATCCTATTAAAATGTAAGGATCAGTGAGAGACTTACTGCATCGATGCTATTTTCTGTAGCTTCTTCCTTTGTGTCATCTAGTGAATTTCTTCCTCTGTCTGTCAACACACTTGGCAAACATTTTTATCTTCTCTGTGTGTTTCTTTTGCTGCTCTTGAAGACTTACACACAGGTAAGTTCGGCTTCTCCTATCACGAAGCTTATGTTGGAGTTACGGTTCTGCTGGGTGTACAATTCTGAGGGAAGGAGGAGTGTCATTTAGGCTCATAATGGGACTGAGTATCATCCTTCAGGAGGCTTTGCTAACCCTTGTGACCATGCAGATCTCGATGTAATGAATGCCTCAGATGGAAAAATCAGAAAGATGCCCAGATCGTGTGACCTTGGCAGATCCAATGGACCCTGTGTCATTGGTCTTTAAAGAGGAAGTTGCTCACTCTAGTTTCTAAGTCTGAGAAAAAGTTTATCTTGGGTTAGAAAAGAAATATTTTGGCAAACAGAAATGATTTTGTTCTTCATTTCCATTTTCTGAGAATCTTTGAAACAGAAGGTTTAGCAGGTTCTGGATTAAGAAAACAAAGTCCCTTTATCTCTCAGTAAATAGCCATTTCCTGTAGCAAGTCTGATTCTTTTCCCAGATGCTCAGAATCTGCAAGCCTAGTGATTCTCTTTCTAAAATTGTTCATGGCAAACTTCTCTCCTCATTTCCTTCTTCTTTCTCCTTCCTCTTTGATGACTGTGTTCCTGCTCACACTGTCTAGTCCTGTTCTCCTTCTCAAAGGGAGCCAACTCTGTGGTAAAGAAAAATTTCACTGAATACCATCTATTAGGTGGCAAAATTTTAGGAAGTCCTTGGCCAGGAACAATGACAAATGTGAAAGAAGATTAAGTGTTCGTACCATGAAGTTCCACAGGCTTGCCAGTTGTGAAAAGCTACAAAAACATTGCTCGAGTCTATGAGGCCAACTGTGGTGTGATTCTCATCTGAGAACCTCCACGGGATCAGTGGATCCCTTTCTTAGCCTGTTCCATAAATCTTGGGCCCAAATTCACAGAGCCAGTGAGAAGTGGGCTTGGTGATAGAAGACTGCAGAGCTAAACTCTCTACCTTTCATTGATCCATAGTCACTCCTTCGTGATTGCATCCTGACGATATTCAGAGGTTCACTGCACAGAGGGTAAGACTGAAGTTAAAAATGTGGGTACTGTTTTGCAATTTGAGGTTCTACCTATGAAGCTAGCTTTTTGGGGGACACATTATGTAGTCAAGAAAGAAGAACGCCACCCTTCCAGGTTGGGTGAGGGAAGGGACAGCTGTGTCAGGCATGAGCAGGATGACTTAGGAGAATAGAAAACATTCCCCTGCCTTGCTCGGAGAGTGCACATGAATGTGCCGGAAAACAGGGTGACGCTGGTTTATGGATGGCCTCAGATATAACTCCAAGTGAGCAGAAATAAATTCACAACCCAACAAACATTGTAAGAAAGGAATTGCAGGCCTTTTCGTGGGTGCACAGCTTCATAAAGAATGAGCGTTATATTTGGGCTCAAATTTTTACTCCATATTTACCAGTTCTGTGCTTTGAATGGCTGGTTCACTACGTCTGGACCATAGTTTTCTAGCTGTGAGGTGGGAACTCTAATGGGTTTTACATAATTTTGTGAGAATTCAATGTTAAATGTCCATGTGTTTCCTTCAAAATAGTATGTGCTTGATGTACTAATACTATTGCTTGAATTTAAAGAGGTGTCATGTATAATGTCTGATACAGTGTCATTTGTATAAGCACTATTGAAGACATAATATTTGAATTATTAAAAACAAAGAGATAACAAATTCAACTGCAAGAATACACTAAGAAAGTTTCACATGGCAAGCCACTTTTATAGAAAAAGTCTTCAACATAAAATGGGATGAATTATACCAAACAAAGAAGTGGTTGGAGGGTATTTTGAGAGAAAGCCAAAGTAGGAAAATGTTACAGATCTCGCTGGAAAGAGGATGGAATAAGCAGCTGAAACACGCTGTGAGAATGAGCAGCCAGGAGCTGCAGCAGAGAAACAGGCAGGAGTGAGGTCGTGTTGGACCTTGTAGGTCCTGTGTCCTTCAGCTTACCTCCTGAACATGACAGGCAGCACCTAGCTGCTGTGACCACTCAACGGAGGCTGAAGAGACATTCCATTGCTCTTTGTGTTTTGCATTTAAAAACATCCCATTTGGAAGCTCTAGTCCTCTCCGAGTATGGGTGACAGGCTCCTGACAGGAGTAGGGAGCCGATGGCCACAGTGTGGGGCCTGAATTCTGTTCTCCCCCACATGGGAGATGACAGCATTGGGATGGACCAGAGGGAACAGTGTTGCATGTCATTTCCATGGTGGAGTTCACAGCCCCATGCACAGGAGTATGGATTCTACCTGTCGGCCAGATACTTGCCAAAGGTCAGACTCGGAGTTGGAGAATATATTGCTCACCTTGTGAAAAAAGAAGTTGAGAACGAAGATCTGTCGTATAAAGGTATACGATTTCAATGACAAATGTAACTGTGCTGTATGCCTAAAAAGTACCAATAAACTCAATGAGAAAAGAAATAAAAATAAAAAAGTTGACGTGCGTGAAAAGTATGTGATGAAAAGAAACAAACATGGACTGTCGAGCCAGGCTGATTTGGATCAAGTATGAACCCTGCCACTTCTGGCTTCCTGCCTGCCTGCCTACCTTTCTTCCACAAATATTTATGGACTATTTTGGGATGCAAAAAATGTATGGACTATTTTATTCCACTTCTCTGAGTCTTTTTCTTTCCTTGGAAAATGGGGTTGGTCAGCCTCCCTTTAAACTTACAGTGAGAAGCAGATGAGACACATTTGCTAGCACACGAGAGAAGCTCAGTAAACATCTTCTCCCTTTATTTTTCCTTGTTTTAGTTTTTTATTTTTATTAGTATATGTTTGTAGAACATAAAGATCATATTCACTGTGGGGGATTGGTACGTAGCGTAACACCTCTCCATTATTTTTTCTCCTTCCTCCACCGTCTTTATTTAAAATTTCTTTTTTCCAGTATCAGATCCATTCATTCATTTTATATGTCCACCTCAAGTTAACTACGGCAAATACAGGCTAGCAGCCACACTAAATAACAGGCCAAAAGACGTAAGTCAGTTATACCACATGAAGGCACACACTGTCCACGCAGGATCATTCTCTCCCCTTCCGGTTGCCTCTTTTTGTTATTGCTTCCACATTTATTGAGTGTCTTTGTGTTCCAGGCTATAATATGTAGACTGATCTAACCAGGAGAAAAACAAAAACAAAAACAGGTTTACACAAGACGTTTCTGGTAGTGGTGAGTACCATAATGTCCCCCACACCTATGCCAAGCGTGGTACCTTACCCGGGGGCCGATTTATATGGTAGGGAGACTTGGCCCTTCGGATGGAGTAGCATCGGAGCCGAAGGATGATAAGAAGAAAAGCCTGTGCTGGGCCTGCAGTCTCAGCCACTTGGGAAAGTGAGGCCGGAGGATGGCTTGCCCCTCAGGAATCCCAGCTAGCCTGGGAAACAGTGTAACGCTATCTCTTAACAAAGAAAGAAACCTAGAAATTAGTCCTAAACCACAAACATCTGCAGTCACGGTTTCTGGGCCGAAGATACAGGAAGTCAGTGTGCTGAGCGAGGAACAAGGTTGGGGTGTTCGAGAGCAGAGAGAGGCCGGGTTCTCGGCAGCTCACAAGGGGTCAGGGACAGCGGCAGTGCTGGCTGGGAGCCAGGAGAGGTGAACAAGCGTCCATCCCCCCAGCGCAGTACCCCGCGGTGCTCAGGAGAGGCCATTCCTGCCCACGGACTCCCTCCCCTGTTACCCGGCCAACGGAGTGTTTAAAGGCTGCTGGGACGTCTGGACTACATAGATAATTTCGCTATTTCCTTCATCCCAGCAGTCCTCACAGGAACAGATTCACATCTTCAAGCCCAATCTTCCTTTAATCTTGCTGTTGGTAGCACATGTCTCTTTTGAAGATACGCGTTTTACAATAGCATCCTAGAGCTTACAAGCTAATAGCAGAAATAGATAAGTGCACCTAATAAAGGAGCTTTAACCAAGGCAACAAAGTTCTGCAGCATCTCAGAGAGCCGGTGGAGTGCGAACATGTGCTTTGGGTAGGCTTCCTGGAAGATGTCTCAGGTCACTATTTCTGCTGTGGAGAGGTGGCCGGGAAGATATCTTCCCCATAAATTTGTTTTTTCCTGATACTGGGATTGAACACAAGGGGTAAGATGTATCTCCAGCCCTTTATTTTATTTTGAAACATGGTCTCACTGTGTTGCCCAAGTTGGTTTGAAACTTGGAATCCTGCCTCAGTCCCTGAGTAACTGAGATTACTGTCAGGCATGGCTGATTCCCCAAAACTGTATACTAGTCTTAATATATCCAGATTCCTTGTGATTCATCACTTTTTATCTCCTGTTCTTTGTAAATTTTTTTTGAGAGATGGTATTTCCTAATTTACTCCAATTCAGAATCAGATATGTGCTCATCTTAATATCGGACTATTCTGATTGAACACTGCCTGTTATTTGTGACTGTATTTGAACCAAAACAAAAAACAAAAACAACAACAAAAAAAACACCTCTAGCCTTTGTTCTACTTACTTCCTCAAAATTACCATTTTCATTAGAGGCAAAGATTGCAGGAAAGTCTTTTCTAGTATTTTAAAATCTAGTCAATGGATATAAGTCTTGGCAGTAAGTAATCAGAGTTGGAATAATGGTGCTTTACAGGAAAAACTGGGAGGAGCAGAAAGCCAAGGGAATAAGGTTAGAGAGAACAGTGTGATCATTTGGGGGCTGCTCGAGCAACTTACAATAAGGAGACTTACAAGGCCATTTTCTGCTAAAAGAAAAAATGGGTAGGAAAGCCTATTTCAAGGAAGTTGATCTGCCCAGAATAAATCCTCGGTCCCAAATGCCCAAAGAAAGATCTTTATGTAAGAGTAGACCTAGTGACCCCAATCGTCTGTGTAAAAGAAAGACGCCAAGATAAAGATGCTAGCAAAGATGCCACATAGTCATACATCATATGGATTACTTTCTAGCAATTTGCTTGTCATTGAGCTGGGGATCTTACTATGTCACCCAGGGGGGTGTCCAACTCTTGGGCTCAAGTGACTCCTGCCTCAGCCTCCAGAGTAGCTGGAAATACAGAAGCATCCCATCACCCATCCCTGCTCTCATAAATATTTTAATAATATAGGGATATTTAGCTGTTTCATCATGTATATAACATTTACTACTTTTCAATGGTGGGGGCTAAGTCCAGTGTTCATTATGGCTGTTTCTCTCTTCTTTGCATGGGGTTTCTGTGATGGAAACAGTGTATCAGGGAGGTTGGGACTGGGGACTAGGTGTGAGCCCAGGCTCACCATAGCTGTGTGACTGTGGTCACATTGTATTATGTTCCATTGCCAGAGATAGTGATGGCGATGAATAGCAGCTAGGTACTTTGTGAGGAGTTAAAACCCACAGAAGAGACATGAAGGATGCCAAGTATCTAATAATGCAAGCTATTCCTGTAGGAGAACAGAAGCTCACATGCCTACAGGGGCATCGTGCAAACGAGTGAGGGATGAAAACTGAAGGCCTTTCTCTCTGTCTTTCATTTTCCCACATTTTATTAAAGATAAGAGGATAAAGAAAAATTCTCAACTGTGAGGGGAAAACGAAAAGCCCGGGACACACACGATAAATGAAAATGACCTTCCCTTATTGTCAGAGGGCAATCCGCAGAGACGAGGACCGTGGCAACAGGATTGGGAAGATTGCCCTCGGCTCCGCAGAACTGCTGAGCAAGCTGGAAAACTAGATTAGTATGTGAAGTTTCCCAATATTTGCGTGTTGGAACCTAAAGGACTTTTTAGAAAAACATCCACGTGATTTAAGAAGTATATGCCTTCAGTGTCCAGGGTGAGACTTCTGAATTTGTAGAGTAGCAAATTCTGAATTCTAGTCTGAGAGTCCTGCCTCTGGTTTGCTTGGCTGGCAAGGATCACAGAATGTGCTTTTCGTCACCACTCGGTTCATAGCAAAGTCGAGAACATATGGATCACCCAGAGAAAAAGAGAGACTAGGGGAATCTGACACTGTCAAGGCCACTGTAGGGACAAGAGGCAGGCAAATTCCTAGGTCCTTAATTCATTAGAAGCATGCTTTGCATCATCTTTTGAGGCAGTCAGGGATTTAAAAACCTTTTTTTTACTAAAGACGTTGCCTCTTCATTTGGGCCTACAAATGCCCAACAGGTAACTAAAAGCAGAATGAAGCTTGTCTATTTTGTAAGGCTGTGGGCCAGGGTCTTTTTAGCTCTGCATGTAGGCGTGCTTGTCATTTTGGAGGTGTCTGTTTATACATTGGCAGAACATAGTTTATTAACCCTTGATTTACATGTCCTTACCTTTTGGGATGGAGAACACCAAGGTAAGAGTAACTAATCTAATTTTCAAGATGCACAGGGACATCCAGTGACCAGCTTTTTACAAAGTCCCAGTCCTGACCTCTTTCCTAGAGCAATACCTGGAAGTCACCAGTCGTGGTGCTGATCTCGTAGTCACCTGGGAAAAGCAGAGCTCGTGTGGAACTGCTGCAAAGACAGTCATTTCATGGGAAGAGAACTGCCTCCCTCCCACATCCCCCTAGCTATGAGGATTCCTTTGAAGCTGCAAAAACAAGGTGGAGGTAATGATCTAACAGATACTGGCTCACCCAGCCCAGCTAATCCTGGAGATCTGGCCCACTGCTTTGGGGTTGGGGTGTCTTATCTTCGTCAGGCATGCGTCTTCTCTAGCGACTAAAGGTGGGAGGCTTTCCTTCTCTTATCTTCCAACTAAAGCTTCTGACTATAAATTTCTACTGCCACTTTAGGATTAATTTCTATCTCTAATAAGGCAGGGACCCTTGCTAGCTGGTGACAAAATGTACACATTTCTTGTTTCTGTCCGTTGCCTGCACAGTAATGCTTTGCCTCCATTGGGAATCGTAGCTTCTCCCTAAATGGCTGACTACAGACTAATAATAGAAGTCCTTCAAATCCTCCTCCTCTCTTTGGAAATGTCACCTTGCCAGTCATTATGTCTGGCAGTTCTTTTCCGGGAAACTCTGGGCCAAACCTGGTGCTCATCAGAGTGAGAACAAACAGCATGTCCCTGTGCTTTACTCTGGTTTGTGCTCGCTAAGGAAGAAGATGATAAATGCTTGCAGCTTTAGGGGCTCCTTGCTGAAGCACCCAGGCACCAATCGCTTATTCAGACTCCAGGAGACAAATACTCCAGGTGGAATTACTTCCTAATAAACCAGTTAATGATCAGGGAAGGCAAAGGAGGGGTACACATTCTCTGTGACCTCTGGGGATCTCCTAACGCTATAATAAAGAGCAGTGTGAGGGAGAGCTGCCCAGGTCAGAATACAACATTTAGAACCATCCAAAGGGAAACCTCACAGCTGTCGGGATGATGGAGCGCTCATAGAATGAAATAGGGAAATTCTGACAACACCACTGCTCTCCAAGTGACGTTATCTTTCTTTTTCACGAACTTCCAGTTGGACTTGTAGAGATCAGTCTTATGTGATCATTTTCTCACCTAGTTGCCTCTAAGAAGGTTCTGGTTTGTTTTGCTTCCTGTCTTACAATACTGCTTTGTACCGTATGTGCTTTCTGCTCTACTCATTTGCCTGCTTTGTCCTTCCACGTTACCTTTTCCTTTGAGACTGTCGTCTTCCCATCTTCAACAGCTCCAATCAAAGACTTGCTTCCCATGTTGTCTCACCCAGGAGGTCTTCAATTCGTTGGGAACCCCAGACCTCTAGAAAGAAAGGAGTCTTTATTTTCTCTCTCTCTCCATTTTCCACCCTGTACCCTATGCCCAGAAAAAAAATGCATAAATCTGATTAACCACTTTTGAGGGGGTATCATTTTTATTCCTAAAAAATATATTTAGTTATTCCACTCTTTATCTTTTCTATTATTAGCTACAGCAAGATGGGGCTTGGAAATGACCTAACGTGATGTCGAGAATCTGCTTCTCGTTGCTCTTGAAGTTTTCCTTGTATCCTCTGAGATTATGGATCTGAGGTAGGTCTGCGGGGTCCAGCAAAGGGGACCACTGCACAGCAAAGGACTATTTGCTTCAAGCTTGGTCTTGTCTGTGTGCTTCCCTTTGCCTTGCAAAGGCAGTCTCTTTAATGTCATCAGTAGCGCTGTACCCCTTCAAATATCATTCGTTTGTGAAAAGGAGAAATGCTTGTCTGGTGAGAAGGAGAGCTACAGTTGAAGCTACAGTGTCTGGACTCAAACCCAGATTCTGCCACTCTAAGAGCATTGAAGACAACCAGCTACTTTCTCTGTGCTTCAGTTTCCTCATCTGTATTGTGAAGATGAGCACTGTCCTGGTAGCTCAGGATTATCTGGAAAATGAATTGAAACAACGTTCCCAAAAGGCTGTTGGCCGAGCTTAGAAGAGAGCAAATATTCAGCCTGTGTCAGTCATTGTCATCATCCTTATCTAAACACCTGACTGTGGCGCGTGTAATTTCATCTCGTTGCTGACAGTTTGCCTTGTCATAGGACGGTTTGCATATATTGCTTGTATGGGTGTATGTACTTTTAGGTTTCTTCCATTAGAGAAATCATGTACTATTTAACTTTCTAAGTCTAGCTAGCTTCCCTAATGTGATGGTTTCTTCTCCCACCCGCTCTTCTGGACTTTCTTTATGGATGATTAGCATTCCATTGTGTATACACCATATTTTATTTATCCATCCATATGTTGATGGGCTTCAGGGCAGGTTCTGTCTCTTGGCTGTTGTGAACTGCATTCTTATAAACATGGCAGTGTAGTATGCAGTCCTTAATTATTTTGGGAATATGCCCAAGAGTGATGTAGCTGAATCAAATAGAAAGTCTATGTTTAGACTTTAGAAAAATCTCCATAATGATTTCCTGAGTAAGTGTATTGGTTTGTATTCTCACTAATAGTGTGAGCTGGTTCCTTTCCCCACAGTATCTTCAAAGGCATTCATTCATTCGTTCGTTTGTTTGTTTGTTTGTTTTGTATTCTTATTGATAAGTCTCTTGACTGAGATGAGATGAGCTCTCATTGTAGTTTTAATTTGCATTTTTCTGATAGCTAGAAATGTTGAACACTTTCTCGCATGCTTTTTGACCATTTGGCCTTCTTTTGAAAAGTATATATTCAGCTCATTAGCCCACTTTTTAATTGAGCTTTTTATTTTATGGTAGTTCATTTTGAAAGTTCTTTGTATATTCTAGGTACTATTCTTTCAGAAAAGCAAATAGAAAAAATTTTCTCTACTTCAATGTGTCATCTCTCTACGTTTTTAATCGTTTTATTTGATGTTCAAAGCTTTTCACTTTGATGTATTCCCATTTGTTGATTCTTGATATAAATTTTTGGCTTTTTGGGGGGCAGCTTTTTGAGACAGGGTCTCACTATGTAGTTGAGACTGACCTGGAACTCACTATGTAGCCCAGGCTGGTCTCGAACTCACAGCAATCCTCCCGCCTCAGCCCCACCCCACCCCCACTTCTGAGTGCTGGGAAGTCTGGGATAGTGGTGCCTGCAGTATTTGCTCAGGATTGCTTTGGCTATTCTGGCTCATTTCTGACTCCAAGTAAATCCAGTATTATATTTTGTAGTTCTCAGAAGGGTATTGTTGGTATTTCAGTAGGAATTGCATTGAATCTAGGTCTTTGTTGGTAACCTGGACATTTTAACAGTATTCTTCCAATCCTAGAACAAGGAAGGTCTTCACTTTCTAGTCGTCTTCAGTTTCTTTTGTCAGAGTTCTGTAATTTTCGATACCGAAATCTGTTACCTCCTTGGTTGGGATGATTTCTGAGTACACACAGTATTTAACTCTTTGTTATGATCATCAATGGAAATATTTTTCTGAATTCTCTTTGGTGGGTTCATTACTTATGTATAGGAATACAACTGATTTTTGAGCGAGTTTTGATTTTATATCCTGCCACTTTGCTGAGCTTATTTACTGGATTGAAAAGGCTTCTGGTGACGTTTTTGAATCTTCTGTTGTCTGCAAAGAGGGGGTCTAGGGCTAGCACAGCTACATAGCTGTTGGTGAAATCCCAAGTCAGAGGAATCATCTCTGCAGCTGCTCCATCTAAAGAGTGAGATATTCAACTAATCTTCATCCTCAGGTATGCTTGGAGTTCTGAATACTGATGCACAAATCAGAAGAAAGAACCGGGCAATTTGGCTTCTTTTCTCATGTGTATCCATTTTATTTCTGCCTCTTGTTGGATTGCTCTAGCTAAAATTTCAAGAACTATCTTGAGCAGGAGGAATGACACTGAACACTCGTCTTCTTTCATACTTTAGAGAAAATCATTTCAGTTTTTCCTTACAGTGGACTTTCAAGTCATGACCAGCCTGACCTATGAACAACTTAGGTTAATTACATTAGTGGAAGATTCATCTGTTGTAATCCAGAGTGTGTTCCCAGGTAAACATCCAGCTGTTTTGACTTAGTTACAACAAGCACTGGGGAACCAATCAAGTTTGAAGTCAAGGGTCCAACATATTTAGTATTAGGTTGGCTGTGGGTTTGAAATACATGGCTTTTGTCAGTTTGATGTAAGACTCTCTTACACCTGATTTCTATGGGGGTTTTATCAGGGAGAGGTGCTTGGTTTTGTCAAAGACTTTTTAAGCATCTGCTGAAATGATCATGAAATTTTTCTCTTTGTTTCTACTTGTGTGGTATATTAGGAATATGGTCTGTAGTTTTCCTTTTCTTTTACATCCTGATCTGGTTTTGGTAGGGGTCTCAAGTGAATTGTATTTTATGGGAATATATTTTTATATTTTGTATATTTATGTCTCAATAATTTTCTATTATATGGAAATGTATAAGGAGCACTGGTGTTAGTTCTTCTTTAAAGGTCTGGTAGAATACAGCCATAGATCAATATGGACCCGATATAGCTTTTTGGGATATAATTTGTTTCATTTTTTGGTACTGAGAATCAAACTCAGGACCTTTTGCTTGCCAGGCAGGCACTGTGCTGCTGAGCTATGTCCACAGCCCCAGATATAGAGTTTTAATTACTATTTCAATCTCATTGCTTGATAGTGACCTGTTTAGATTTTATATGCCTTCTTGGCTCAACATAAGTAGGTCATATGTGTCTATGAAGTTCTCCATTTCTTCTAGAATCTGTAATTTTTTGGAATATAAGATAATTTCTGATAAACTTCTGGTTTTTAATGCTGTCTGTTGTGATTTCACCTTTTTCACATCTAATTGTACTAATTTTAGGCCTTTGCTTTCTTTTGGTAAATTCAGCAAAGGGCTTATCAATCTTTATCTTTCCAAAGAGCTAACTCTATGAGTTTTGGATCATTTGTATTTTTTTTTTTAGTTTCAATTTTATTAATTTCTCCTCTGATCTGTATTATTTCTTTTCTTTTGCTGATTTCAGATTTGGTTTGTTCTTTCTTGTCTAGATTATTTATTTGGGCTGGCTCCATTCTTTTTAAATAAGCCCTCCTAGCTATAAACTTGCCTCAGACTTGCTTTCTTTGTGTCCCATAGATCGTGGATATATACTGTTTAGGGGTTTGACTTTAGGAATTTTTTAATGTTTTCTCTTATTTCTTCAGCAACCTATTGATCATGTAAGATTGTATTGTCCCTGTTTTCTTGTGTGGATTTTCTGATTTCTTTTGCTGCAGATTTCTGGTTTCATTCTGTTGTCACCTGATAGGACCCATAAAATAGTTTCGATTTTTTTTGTAAACTTGCCTTAGGATCTAAAGCTATGTTCTATTTTGGAGAAGGTGTTATGAGTTGTTGAGAAGAAAGAAAGTATATTCTTCTAATGCTGGGTGAAATACTCCATAGATAGCAATTATTTGTATTTGGTCTACAATGTAGTTTAATTTTGCAGTTTTCTTGTTGATGTTTTTGTTTAGTTGACCTATCTGAGTGATATCAGGGAGTTGAAACCCTCATTATGATTGTGCTGGGCTCTCTCTGTCCTTTTATGTCAAGCAGTATTTATTTTATGAAGTTTACAACTATTATGTCTTCTTGTTGAATTCTTCCCTTTAGCAATGCCTAATGGCTTTCCTTGTTTTTCCTGAGCAGTTTTGGTTAGAAATCTAGCTTGCAGCATATGAGGATAGCTACTCTTCCTAGCTTTGGGGTTCCAGCTGCTTGGAATATCATTTTCTACCCTTTCACTTTCCATCTCTCCTTGTCTCTGCGGATCACATATGTTTTTCGTGGACAGCACATGGATGGCTGCCAATCTGTGTCTTTTAAGTAGAAAGTGAAGACCAATTGCCTTAAGCATTATTGAAAGTACTCGTTCCTGTCTTTCAGTTGTTTTCTGGTGTTGGTTCCTTTTTGTTGTTTACTTATCTTCTCTTCCAGTGTGTGTTACTCTTTGCCTTCGACTTGGAGTTGTTGTCTCCTTGACCTGTGTTTCGGTTCTTCTAAGTATTTTCTCTGATGATGGCTTAGTAGTGGCAACTTTCTCTAGGTTATACATGAAATTTTTGTAGGATATTGGATCTGGATTGGTCATTATTTTCTTGAAGGCTGTGGAGAACTTTATTCTAAGCTCTCCTGGCCTTTAAGCTTTCTGTTGAGAAATCTGCTGTTATCTGGTTGGTTTTGCCCATCTAAGTATAAGTGATTTGGCTTCTCTCTCAGCATTTTTTCTTTCTTCTTTATGTCTAGTATTTTGTCTATAATGTGTCATTGGGAGGTCTTTTTCTATTCAAGTCTATTTGGGGTTCTAAATGCCTTCCTTACTTGGATGTCTATCTCGTTCCTGGGTTTGGGGAAATTTTCCACTCTAATTTTGAATTGTTTCTTTGGATTTGTCCCGGAACCCTTGCGTAGTTAGTTCTGTGTCACTAGTTCTTGTTTTTCTTTGATCCTGCATGACTATTCTAGAATTCCACACTGTCTTCAACTCCTGATACTAGTTTTTCATTCTGAAAAATCTATACTTCTCCCCAAATTTTCAACTGAGGTTTTTTATTTGAGTTGTTTGGGTTTTCAGTCACAGGTTTTTCGCTTGCTTCTTTTTCAGAACTTGTCTTTACTGACATGGTCTCTCCTATCCTTTAATGTCATGCTTCATTCACTTAACTGCTTATTTCCATCTAATTTAAGCCCGCTGATCATTCCACCCCTTGATTTGTTCACCTTATTCGTCTTTTTTTTTGTTTCATCGATAAATTCAATTATCAGTCTTAAATTCTTTGGAATTTCATTCATTTCAGTATCTGTTGTTGAGAAGTTAAGTATTTCTGGAAACATCTTGTTGTCTTGTTTTTTTTTTATTTTAGTGATACACCTATATTGCAGAAATACATATCTCTGTACCCAACAATACTTTGGTATAGTATGTCTTCCACTGTAGTGTGGATTTTTTTTTTAAATAGGTGGTTTAGTCATTGTAGTGTGTCCTAGGCTGTGGGCATGTCTCCATGTGAAAGTTTCTCCTCGGTCTACTCTGAGGGCTGGGTTCAATCACCAGTACTGCCTTGAGTGGAGACAGCAACTCAGAATAACATCAGCGATAGAGAAGCAAACTACAGATGAGCAGACACTGAAGAACTTGATGGAAATGGTCTCTGCTAGCACAGTGACCCAGGGTGAGAATGGTAAGTAGCAGAGTGTCGTGGGCTAAACCAAATGAAGCATGATAACATTCAGAGCATCTCACATATTATAGTCGTAGAAGAGAGGAAGAAGGACAGCAATTTAATGCAAAACATGAAGAAAAGGGAAAGAGTAGAATGACCAAGGGAAGGATGTGGGGACAAGTAAAGAGGGTAGAGGAATGAAGGACAAATGGGTAGATGTGGCAGGAGAAAATGGGATTACATCCAGATATTGATCAAATCATTTCAGATATTCATAAGGAGCACTGTTAGTGTGGCGATAGAACAAAGACGAAACAGTTTAGTGTTGTTAAAGCACAAAATTGTTACATTCCCTCATACCTACATGTACATATAGAAAAAACTGGCCTTTGTCATTAAAAAACCAAATAAAGACCTAAAAAGAGGAAACTTAAAGATAGAGAAGAGAAAAATGGGACCATGTTCCTGTTTCATTGATTGAGTTAAGATGCTTGGAGTTTTTCACAGAAGCTGTCTTAGCCTGCTGTGCTGGGGGTCTCTATTGTTCACAGACTCTGGGGCTGTGCATTTACTCCGCTCCTTCCAGTGCCTTCTGGCCCAAGGATCTCAGCCAGGGACTTGCAGAAGACTTAATTCTGTCCAATTTCCTCTGTCTCTGGCCCTCGCAGCTCCCTTGTCTCACCTAATCCAAACTTCTGCGACTTCAGCGGCCCTTGGGGTAAGGCCAGAGGTTTTCTCAGCTAACACAGAGTGGTTCTCTCCACTGCTGGTGCCCACAGATCCTAGATGCTTTGGACCTGTGAATCCATCTTTGACTCTTGTTTCTCCCAGTGCCCAGTGACAGGGAAGCAGAAGCCTGACCCATGATCGTATCATCTTGTTTGTTACTTGTCGCCCCAGCCTCAACTCAGTCCCCTAAGAATGGCTCAGACTCCTGACCTGCTCTGGTAACAGAGACCATGAATGGGAAAGCA
This sequence comes from Fukomys damarensis, assembly GCF_012274545.1. Taxonomy (NCBI): domain Eukaryota; kingdom Metazoa; phylum Chordata; class Mammalia; order Rodentia; family Bathyergidae; genus Fukomys; species Fukomys damarensis. The sequence continues at coordinate 6,807,423 of NW_022900921.1, read as the reverse complement.
CTTGCTCAGACTCTACCCTGTGTCCTGGAGAGGAAAACCGCCTGGCTTGGCTGCCTCTGTAGGCCAGTGACGGCGAACCTTTTAGCGAGGAATGCCCACACTGCCACCCAAGTATTTTATTAATAAATCCACTTATTTACTGCAAAGTGCCAAGAATGCATTCAAACCTGAATACTGAGGTTTTAGCTTTGAAAAAATAACTCATACATTAACATGTTTTGTCTTAAAAGAAAAACTAAAAACACCTGTGCCATAGCTGCATGACCACTGCTACAGGCAGGGGGGTTGTCTGGGAAGAGTGCCGAGCTGTGGCTGTCCCACTGCCTTGGTCTGCCAGAAGTGTTTGTTTGTTTCACAGAATGGCTCGGTCCCTGGAACCTAAGCGGGGGAGCCCAGCCTATGAACAATGAATCACTTTGCTGTGATCTGGCAAGGAATCTGTGTGTCTCTCTGCAGCCCCTGCGGTCCACGGTATCGCCATCCCTGCGGTGGGAACAGGACTCAGCTTGGAGGGTGGGTTCGTCTCTCACACAACGTTTCTCTTGTTCTGTGCTTCACCTGTTCACTGTTCCGTTCAGGCTGCGCTCCAGGGCATCGCGTCTCTACCCACCTCGGAGCTGCGCACTGAGTGAGCTGGCGTGTGCCCTGTCACTCTCTGAGTATTTCTTCCTCTACGCCACCACACTCCCCCACCAAGTCCATTTTCTTAGTCGCACTAAGGGTCTGAAGTTTGTCATAAGTAGGAAAACACAACAGCCTGTTGACCAAACTGTGACGAGAACAATCGTGTCACATAGTTTGGAACTGAAATAAACCTTAGAAACGATCGGCTGCAAAATTCTCAGGAAACTGAGGCTCGGAGTGGAGAGGAAAGCCCCAAGCCCTCCAGGCCTCTGAGAAATATATGGGGTAATTCTGTCCTGGAGGGCACAGCGCTGGGGATCCGTTTCGTTTTCAGTGTGGACACGGAGACGCTGTCAACATTTTAATCCAGTGAGACTCTGGAGGGTTTAGGAAACAGCAGGTTAATCGAAATGTTCCTCCAAATGGCTACATTTCCAAGTTAATAGGCATATGGCCTCTATGTATTAATTAAGAGAGCAAGCTCCTCGCTGAAAGGACACCTCATAAGGCTTTCTAAATAAGACTGAGGCCAGTGCTCTGTTTGCCCACTGAGTAATTAGTTTCGTTACTAATCCTGGTTAGGATGAGGACAGCCCGCAGAGTTAACACAAGGATGTACATAATATCACACATGTAGCAGCAGGTCACATTGGTCTACTTTTAGTGGTTCTCTCCATCTGTGTTCCTGCCTACATGCTTACTGTGTGTCACATTTTTCATCATTTCCCATCCCAAAATGAAGCAATATTTCCCAAAGACTACATCATTTCAAGGACTTTTTAAAATTACAACTAACTGGCAGCTGAAAGGATGACCTTACGTTGTTTTTTTTCCCAGCATTCATCAAGTGCCATCAGTTGTGTTGTAAGTTTTGGGCCAGGGATTTGGCTCAGTGGTTCTGCTGCCAGCCTCACGAGTGCGAGGTCATGAGTTTGATCCCTGGTACCCAAAATAAATAAATTAATTAATTAATTACCTTCATGGGCTGCTTCCAAGTGCCCAAGAACCAGGGGTGCTGACTGTGTTGTTGTGATCATTATTTTGTTGATCAGGTTTTATCTCAGAATCAGTAGTTAAGACGCCACTAAGGGCTTTTTCAGAAATCGCCTAGGATGCAGGCAATACAGAACATCTCACCAGGAGTAAATAAAGCAAGTGAAAGATAGCAACAATGGATGAGGGAATCTGAAGACCCGGGAGGCAGTGCAGCTAGTAACTTCAGAGTACACCAGCCCAAAGACTGTTCCACTCTCCTGACCTGTGTAGAAACCCTCGACTTAAAACCTCGGGGACGACCGTCCAGGCTCCATCACACTCTGCTTACAGCCCCGACCAACTGAGAAGGGATAAGCGTTTTTCCTAAGAGGGTATACTCCCATCCCAAAACCTTTTTCCTTGGGAAAAAATCGTGTTCCTTTTCCTCAAACAGTCTGAGCCACCCTTTCAAAGCAGGTGGCGCTCCTACTGCCTGTAACACCGGGCTAGCCTCGTTGTAGTGGATATAATCCTGTGTGGCTAAAGGTTTTGAGTAATGTGGTGCAAATCAGCTTGCAACCATCACCTGTCTCCGGGAATAATGTTCTAGGTTCTCCACACCACATCTCCCCCTGTGAACATCTAAAAATAACGATGTTTTTAATTTCCCCTTACCGCTTTTATAAAACTGAGACACGATGAAGACGAGCAAAGTTCTTCAAAACAAGATCAGAGCGATGATAGCTTCTCAGCACAGGAAGGAAGTCCTGTAGGCTCCTTTGCCCAGCTGGGAGAAGCAGAGCTAGGGCGCAAGGGCTTGTGTTTGACTCCTCTGGGGACAGGAAGGGGGAAGTTCAGACCAGCTGAAGGTGGGCTGTCTGATGAAAGTTATTGTGTGTGAATATAGGTGAGGGAAAACCAGAGGAAATGCCCACCAAGGTAGGTGCTTGCCACCTGGGGTGATAGTGGAGTAGGATATTAACTCATCTCTGGAAGCTGGTACAGGACATGCTTGTCCCCTAGGGAAACTGCCTTGCAATTTTACATTGGAAATAGGACTCCAGACATCTCTCACTTGTTGAATTCAATTTAAAGAAGTTTGAGATTTTAAAAATCTTGTGGTGTAATTCAGAGAGAAATAAACGTTCTGAATAGAGAGCTGGGTGTGGTGGTACATGCCTTTAAGCCCGGCACTTGGGAGGCTGAGGCAGGAGGATCGCTGCAAGTTAAGACCAGCCTGCGCTATATAGTGAGTTTCAGGTCAGTCTCAATTACATAGTGAGACCCTGTCTCAAAAACCAAACAAACAGACAAACAAATTCTGACCAGAGGAATATTCTTTTGTTCTAGGTCCTTGGATATCCCTGAAAATATTTTTTTAAAGGCAATAACCAATGCATAACACCCAGTAAACACACCCTCCAACAACAGACTTTAGGGTGTAGGACCCGCACAAACAATAGCCCTACACATCAAGTCCCCTTAACTTTAGGTGGGAAAGTTTATCAGGGTCAGATTACAAAATAACTGAGATTAATAGTTAATGAAAAAAGAGGACAAGCATGGAAATATCAGTAATGAAGAAAAACTATCTAGTGTATTAGTGAATTTTACAATTTAAAATGCTAAAACGTATAACTAAAAAGTCCAGTAAATGTTGGCAGCAACTTATTCATAGTTGAAGAGAAAAAATGAGATTTATGAGAAGAAATTATTTAGGATTCAGTAGAAGAAAACAGAAAGAGAAAATCAAACAGATTGTTAATAGCTGGGTAGAGCAAAGGGACAGTCTCAGGAGGTTGCTTGGTGAGGGCAGTGATGGTCTGGGATCACATTCGAAAAGCTAAGGGCTTGACCCCTTTCTGAAGGCCACTAAAAGTATCTTATCACATGTTCAAGAATGCTGGGAAACTTGAAGCAAAAAATTTTTTTTCTCATTGAGCTTATTGGTACGTTTTAGGTATACAGTACAGTTACATTCATCACTGGGATCTTGTACCTTCACATGACAGGTCTTGGTTCTCATTTTTTTCCCCATACCCCTGCCTTCTCTTCACCCCCTCCTCCCTTCCCTATTTACAAAACCTTTATTTCCAGTTTTTCATTTTCTCAGATTTTTTCTTTTTCTTTATTTCCTTTCCCCTACCCTTCCCACTTCCCCTTCACCTTTAGCCCTTTTCTTCCTATTCACATTGTCAGTTATACCATTAGGATTTTATTTACACTTAAGACTTTTTCACACCAGAGAAACTGTTCAGTATTTTCACATGTAACTTATTCATTTCATTTAAGAGCATATCCTCAATATGCATCCATTTTCCTATGAATGACACTAATTTCTCATTCTTTCTTGCTGAGTAGTATTCCATTTTATAGAAAAAACACATTTTCTTTATCCAGTTTCCAACTCATGGGCAAATGGGCTGTTTCCAAGTTTTAGCTATTACAAACTGTGCCCCTATAAACATGGGTATGCACATATCACTGTGGTATGATGCTTTTAATTATTTTGGAAAGATACCCAGCAGAGGGATGGCTGGGTCAAATGGAACCTCTAGTCCCAGCTCTTTGAGGTATCTCCATATTGATTTCTATGGTGGTTGCACCAGTCTGCACTCCCACCAATAATGGAGAAAGGTTCTTTTCTCCCCACAACCTGCCAACATTTGTTATTGGTTGATTCCTTGATAGCAGCCATTCTTTGTGGGGTGAGGTGGAATCTCAGTGTTGTTTTCATCTGCATCTCTCAAATGACCAGTGATGTGGAACATTTTTTCATGTATTTATTTGCTGCTTTTACTTCTTCGTGGGAGAAATATCTGTTCATTTCAAATGCCTATTTTTGAATTAGGTCTTTATATTTGGGGGGCCTGATTGTTTTGAGTTCTTTATATATTCTAGATAGTACACCTTTGTCTGAGGAGCAGTTGGTAATAATATTTTCCCACATTGTAGGTTGTCTCTTAGTTCTGTTGATGGTTTCTTATGCAGTGCAGAAGCTTTTTAATAAGATGAGGTCCCAGATGTTGATTCTTTTTTCTAGTTCCCATGTTACTGAGGATTTGTTCATAAAGTCTTTTCCTATGCCAGAATCTTCAAAAGTTCTGCCTAACTTATCTTCCAGCAAATTTAGTGTCTCTTTTTAAATATTAGGATCTTTAATATACTTGGATTTTGCATGGTGCATGGTGAAACATAAGGGTCTAGTTTGAATCTTTAGCAGTTGAGATCCAGTTTTTCCAACACCATTTATTAAAGAGGCTATCTTTCCTCCACTGAGGATGGTCAGCTCCTTTGTCAAAGATGAGGTAGCTGAGTACATCTGGATTTGTTTTTGTGTCTTCCAATCTGTTCCACTGATCCTTAGATCTGTTTCTTTGCCAGTATCATGCTGTTTTTGTCACAGTGGCTTTGTAGTATAGTTTCAAATTGGGGATTGTTATACCTGCTGCCATGTCTCTGTTGCCTAGGATGGCTTTTGCTATTCTAGGTCCCTTCCAGTTCCAAATGAATTTTTGGATTATTTTATCTAGTTCTGTGAAATTTATTGTTGGAATTTCAATCGGCATTGCCCTGAATCTGTATAGCACTTTTAGTAGTATGGCCATTTTCACTATGTTGATTCTTCCTATCGAGGAGCAGGGGATATCTTTCCATTTTTTTATATTCTATTTGATCTCTTTTTTTCACAGTGCTATAGTTTTCAATGTAGAGGTCTTTTGCTTCTTTCATTAGATTGATTCCTAGATACTTCATTTTTTTGGATGCTATTACGAAAGGAATTGTTTCCCTAATTTCTCTCGGTGAGTCTGTTATTTGTGTACAAGACTATTGATTTTGAGTATTGAATTTATATCCAGCTACTCTGGTAAAAGTGTCAATTAAGTCTAGAAGTCTTCTGGTGGAATTTTTGGGGTCTTCAATGTAGAGTATCATATCATCAGCAAATAATGACAATTTATTTTCTTCCTTTCCTACCTTTATTGCTTTAATTTCTTTCTCTTGTCTAATTGCTGTGGCTAATGTTTCCAGAAATATATTGAAGAGGACTGGTGATAATGGGCATCCTTGTCTTGTTCCTGATTTTAATGTGAAGGTTTTCAGTTTGGGGCCATTTAATATGATTTTGGCTGTTGGTTTTTCATAGATAGCCTTTATTAAATTATGATATAGACCATGTATTCCAATTTGCAGGATTTTTAATCATAAATGGATATTGAATTTTGTCAAATGCTTTTTCTGCATTTATCGAGAGGATCATATGGTTTTTGTCCTTGACTCTGTTAATATAGTATATTACATTTATTGACTTACATTTGTTGAACCATCTTTGTATCCCTGGAATAAATCCAACTTGGTCAGGGTGTATGATCTTCTTGATTACCTCTGTATTCTGTTTGCCAGTTTCTTATTAAAGATTTTTGCATCTATATTCATTAAGGAGATTGGCCTGTAGTTCACTTTTTTACTTGGGTCTTTCCCTGGTTTGGGAATCAAAGTAACACTTTCCTCCAGGAATGAATTTGGAAGTATTGCTTCCCTTTCAGTTTCATTGAAAAGTTTTAAGAGTAGTGGCAGTAGCTCTTCTCTAAATGTCTTGTAAAATTCAGCAGTGAATCCATCAGGACCTGGGCTTTTCTTTGTTGGTAAACTTTTAATTACATTTTCAATATCACTGATTGTAATTGGGGTGTTTAAAATTTTTTTATCTTCTTCATTCAACTTTGGTAATTCATAAGTATCTAGAAATCTAGAACAGTCCATTCCTTCTGTGTTTTCCACTTTATTAGAGTACAGGTTCTCAAAGTAGATATTTGCTGATCCTCTGGATTTCTGTTGGATCTGTTGTGACTTCACCATTTTCATTCATAATTGCATAGATCTGGTCTTTTCTTCCCTTTTTTTAGACAAGGTTAACTAAGGATTTATCGATTTTATTTATTCTTTCAAAAAACCAGCTCTTCAATTCATTGGGGTTTTTTGTATCATTTTCTCAGTTTCCATTGCATTGATTTCTGCTCTAATCTTTATAATTTCCTCTCCTGTATAAGCTTTGGGTTTTTCTTGCTCTTCTTTTTCTAGGAGTATGAGATTCATTATTAGGTTGTTTATTTGAGCTCACTCTGTTTTCCTAGTGTGGGCGTTCAGTGCTATCAATTTTCCACGTAGAAATGCTTTCATTGTGTCCCATAGATTCCTGTATGTTGTATTGGTAGCATCATTTATTTGTAAAAAACTGTCTAATTTCTTCTTTAATTTCCACTGTGACCCATTGTTCAGGAGAGTGTTGTTCAATTTCCATGTGTTTGTGAAGTTCCTACGGTTTCTTATGCCATTGCTCTCCAGTTTAATTATGATAATATACAGGGGATAACTTCGATTCCTTTGCATTTATTCAAACCTATTCTATGAGCTAGTATGTGATCTATCTTGGAGGATGACCTATGTGCAGCTGAAAAGAATGTATATTCTGATTTTGTGGGGTGGAACACTCTGTAGATGCCTATTAACACCATGTGTTCAAAAGCTTGGTTTAGTTCTAGTATTTTGTTGTTGATTTTTTGCCTAGATGATCTTTCTATTTGTGATAGTGGGGTATTTAGATCCCCCACTACAATTGTATTAGTGCTTATTTGATTTTTCATGTTCCATAATGTTTGTTTTATATAGTTGGGGCATTAATATTTGGTGCCTTTGGTGTTTATGATTGTCATCTCTTCCTCTTTAATTGTCCCTGTACAAGGATGTAGTGCCTTCTTTGTCTCTCTTAATCAATTTTGGATTGAAATTTACTTTGTCTGTGAATAAGATAGCCACCGCTTCTTTTTTCTGGGCTCCTGTCACATGGAGAACTGTTTTCCCTCCTTTCACTTTCAGTCTATGGGCCTCTTTTTGCACTAGGTGTGTTTTTTGTATACAACATATTGTTGGATTTTGCTTCTTAATCCGTTCTGCCAGTCTATTTCTCTTGACTGGTGAATTGAGGCCATTGACATTGATGGTTATAACTGATATGTACTGAGTTATTACTGTCATGTTATTGTCCTTTTGGTGACTCTTTTTACTTTTTCCCCCTCTCCTTTTAGCTTCTTACCTTGACTATTTGATTTGCTCTGTTGGGCCTCATGGTGTTGTGATCTTTATTATCTTTTTCTAGGATATTATTTAGAATTCCTTGTAGGCTGGTTTGGTATTCATGAAGTTTCTCAGGTATTCTTTGTCATGGAAGTATCTTATTTCCCCATCCATTTTGAAAGAGAGTTTTGCAGGATACATCAGTCTAGGTTGGAAGTTGTTTTCTTTTAGGACTGGAAATACCTCACTGCAGGCTCTCCTTGACCTGAGGGTTTGTGTTGGAAAGTCTGCTGTGATTCTGATGGGGTTTCCTTTGCATGTGACTTGTTTCTTTTCTCTTACTGCTTGTAGTATTTTGTTCTTCTGTTGGGTTTCTGGGATCTTGATCATTATATGTCTGGGTGTAGATTTTTTTTTTATCATGGCTAGTTGGAGTCCTATGTGCCTCACTTATCTGTATGTCAAATTCTTCCCCACTGTTAGTGGGAAGTTTTCTGTCATTAATTCTGTGAACAGCTTTTTAAAGTCATTTGTATTTTCTCCTGCTACTTCATGGATTCCTATCAATCTTATGTTATTCTCCCTTGCATCGTCTAGGAGTTGTTGGATCGATTTCTCATGATTCCTTACTGATTTTAAGAGACCTCTCATTTCACGGTCACTGACTGCAATCCTATCTTATAGATCTGAGATTCTATCTTCACATTCTTTTATCCTGCTGTGAAAACTTTCAATAGAGTTTTTAATCTCCTGGATATCTTGTTTGTTTCATGGATTCCATTTCTTTCCTCTGTTGGGCATTTATTGTTTCCATTTCTTTCTTCTGCTGGGCCTTCATGGCTTCTATCATGGTCCTGAGCTCATCTATTTTTTTCTCAGTTTCTGTTCTAGAGTCTCTAATCATGTCTTTCATTGTGCTCACCATCTCTGTAGTTATCTGGGAAATTATTTCTGTTTGAATTTTTCGACAGCCTGATTGATCTGTTTTGTTACTTCCTATGCTATGAGTTCAGGGTGTCTTGGTAGTTCACTGTCAGACTTTTCAACCACATTTGCCCTACTGTTTGCCATTAGTGAACTGGATGTCTGTCTTTGTGTCTTGCTTAAATGTTTTCTCATTTTTATTTTTGTTGTTGCGTTGTCCTTGGTTTAATACCTGGGTTATTACTTAAATCTTCCTGATATAGTTGTGCTTTAGTTTCTGAGTCTCTAATGACTCAATAGACATTCTCATTTTCATAATATCAGAGAAGACAGATCATTAAATCAATCGCAATACTTTAGCCCAATTGATAGAATCAGCAACACAATAGGATCAAGCACAACTTAGAAACTATTTGTGGTAGTCATTCATTTTTCACCATTAAACCATGTGGATTAAATTAAAATCAAGGAGCAGCCCAAAATATGTTTGAAATGAATAAACTCTTCAATATAGCATCTTTACCATTTAGGATGGGGTCTTAGAGGGAGTTAGGACAAGAGGAGTAGGTAAGAATTGGAGAAGGTTTCAAGTGAAGCCAGAGGACACAGGATGACCATACAAACTTTAAGAAGTTGTTGAAGTCAAAAGGGAAAGACAGAGTGCAAGTATAAGGACAAGAATATAACAACTTACCAGTAATACGGGCTCAGTTTCCTTTGAAACTATTGACCCTTGAGTGAAGTAAAATGAGAAAAAAAGAACATAAGAAAGAATAAAAAACAATAAAAGAAGAAATCCAAGTTAGGGCAGGAACATGAACAGAAAGGGAGATGAAGAATAATATGGGGAGCAAAAGACTGAGTTGGAAAGAGGACAAAAAAAGAAATTTGCAGAGTGGAATGAGGAAAAGATAGACAAAAAAGAATTTCAAGGGATTCTTTCAGACTATATTTCTGCTGTCACAATAGACATTGTGTGCAGCCATGTGCAGAACTAAGTCCTTTAGTCTCAGCTAGTTGATTGCTGACCCCTGAGATTCACGTTGAACTCAGGCTGGAAGGCCCAAATTGAGCTCCCTGACCTCCTACAGGGTTGAACTCTGCAAGGTTCTAGTGCCAGTTCCCTCTGCCCTTTCTCTGAAGATATTCAAAGTTCTGATGGAAGGTGGTGATCTCTCCACCTTACCAACTATGGAGATCTGATGTGCCTTTATTGCAGTTGTTCACTTCTGTTCTATCTTCTGGAGCTCAGAAAAATGACCTTTATGACCACCTGTGCCTCTGCAGAGTGGATCCAAGAACTGGCACAATCAGGAGGGCTGAGAGCACAGAGGTGGGGTGGATATAGCAGAGGCGCCTGTGCAGCCAACCAGTCCTCACCAGTTGGCTTGTTGCAGGCCAGAGTGAGGACAGGATCCCTGCATGGCTGACCCGGACCTCCTCCTTCTGCTGGATAAAGCTAAATATTAATAAATCACTGCTGCCAAAGATGCGGCTGCTCATTCTTCTGCTCCTCCTCCTCACTGCCCCTTTTACTGCTTCACCGTAAATCATAAATCATCAGAAAGAAAAGCCTTCCACTCACATGCTTGCATGCAGGCTAACCTTCCTGGCTGCCACCTCATGATGCCTCCCATGTTTCCCCTTTGGATAACTGATCAGTGTCCCTTTCTCTTTGAAAAATCCCCTTACCATCCTAAGACCACAAAAGCCATCTGTAAACTTTAAATTCTAGATAGAGACCAAGAGATCTCTGAGATAAAAAGATCTGTATTGAGCTATAGGAAATGCTACCCAGGAAAAAGCAAAAATAAAATAATCTACATGGGAAAAATTCCCTAAGTGACTAGTAGCATGGCTAGGTGGCAGTTGGAAACAAACAAACAAAAATAACTGCTGGGTATAAGAAAATAGGATTTTATAAAATTTGGAGGGATAAAGCATGCATTGTGTATACTGAACATATTTTGGCTTCAGAAACGGGAGGCAGGACAATGTGAAATTGGGATGGGAGTATACCCTCTTAGCAGAAGTGTTTATCCCTTCTCAGTTGGTCGGGACTGTAAGCAGAGTGTGATGGAGCCTAGACAGTCCTCCCCCAAGGTTTTAAATCTAGAGTTTCTACACAGGTTAGGAGTGTGGAACAATCTTTGGTTTGGTGTACTCTGAAGTTACTAGCTATATTGCTTCTCTATTCTTCCCATCTAAACTGGACTGTAATTAGCCATTTCAGGAATTGTTTTTTTAAATCAGACAATCAACATACAGTATTTAACATATAAGGAAGGGCCCACAGTGGTGGCAGATCTATGGCATGCGTGCCTCAGTGGGCTCTTTGTATTATTGAAAGCTCTGCCACTGTGTTTTTCTTTTAATGTATGAGTTGATTAAAGCCTCAGTGTTCAGGTTTAATTGAGTGTTGACATGTTGTGATAAGTAAAGTTAGTGAGTGTTGGATTTCAGTTTGGGCACTTGGTCTCTCAAAGTTTTGTTGTCACTGATCTAGGAGCTCTGACACTTAAGAAGGGGCGCATTTACCTGAACCACGGTGGAATTTCCCACAGACTTATTGGTATACTAGAAAAAAACTGGTTATCTTATCTATAAAAAGAAGGTGACTGAAGGAATGTTACAGTGGTGTGTAAAATGCTTTGCCCAGTGTCTTGCTCAGTCTATAGCCAACATATATTCTCTGAGTGAGTAGAAGTGGGTGGGTGCAATTGTATCCCTGATTCCTGAAGTCTATTCATACGTGTGTAGGGTTTGTACACAAAGCTATTAAAATGCTATGAAAACTAGCCCTTCTCACATAAGAGAGTGCTGATATTTAAGAATAGTTTTCAAGCAGTACTGATGAGTCAGGGCTTAAGGAGATGGGGTGGGTACAGTTGGTGATGTAAGGGGTTCATCCACCCATCTCTGTACCTTTCTCTGCCCGGCACCCTGGACATAGATGTGCACACTATTTCTTCCCCTGCCTTGGGGCTTGGGACTACGGGCACCAGGCACATTTCCATAAATAGTCCTTTCCTTTTCTTTGTATGAATAGAGGCTGTTATCCCATTTCTCTCTGCTCTTCTGATTCATTTGGCCTTAATCAATGAACTGTAATTACACCCCTATTATTTTGCCCAACTCCAAGTTGACATGAGCCCTTGTCCTTAAATATACTTACTTGACAGTGCTCATGCCAACTTGGAGTTGGAGAAAAGAAGAATAGGGGAATTCACTGCTTAACAAGGCCAATATAAGTTTTAAAACTCTCATGAATTGAAAATACAAACAAAAGGAACCATTGACATATGAACAGTCAGCTCTAAAAGGATCCCAAGAACCCTCTGGCCCAGCAGTCCCCTCGGTATAATAGCATGGGGTTGCAGGGAACAGGGAGAGACATTTCCCTACCCAATGGAGCAAACCAGAATGGTAGGAGTTAGGTTCACTGCAACTTAGGTAGGGATAAACAAGGAGTATGGTACAAAAGCTTCTTTGGGGGCATACATTGTTTGATACGCTTGCTTTTGTTTACAAGAACAAATAGTTTCTATTTGCTGATGTTTTGAATGTGTCAGAAACAAATTTGGAATTCAAAATTTGAAAGTAAGAAAAAAATCTTTCTCTTTGTAATTGATTAGGTCCTCGCATGGAATAGAAGGTTCTCTAGATGCAACTCTTTAAAATCAAACTCAATACTTCCTGCCAATCCCCAGGCCAGTGGAGAAGAGGGAAGGACTTCTTGCCCAGAAAAGGATAGGTGCTATTGCCAGAAACGGAGAGTAGGCATCAGCCAGGGGTCTCATGTTCCTTCTGTTGCTTGGGCCACCTTGTTTAGTTGTGGCTATGATGTCAGTTGTGTCCACAAGTTTTACCTGATGCATAGCCCAGAATCAAATATGTGCCTTGCTCTGTGAGGATGCAGGAGGGTCGAGAAGCTCTCTTTTAGAATGCTCCAATACATACCCATGAACTAGCCATGAGAAACCAGATGCTTGAAACCACATATGTGTAAGTAAATATGGTAGAGTTTGCTTTAGGAGGTAAAACCAAACCCACCGTTCAACTTTAAACAGCACTTGCAACTAAATATAACCATTTACATTTAGCATTCTCTGTAAAGGTTGCAACATTTTGTCCATAACTTCAGGATTCAGCGGCCTCTCTGGTGGTCCACAAAGTGTACAAAAGGCACCACTCATTTTGAGGGCGCAGTCTCCATAGAGTCTCTCATTCTGCTGCTTATGGAGAAATGGGGAATTGAGAAAGACTATTTACTATAAGGTTAAATACGCCAAGTACTTTGTCAGATATTTTATATGCATCATTTGTGAGTCCCAAAGCACTTATATCAGGATGACTTCCCATCATAAGTTCTCAGAGAAATCAAGAGACTTCCCCAAAGTTCAAACGAGTAAGAGGTGATATAATTTAAGAAAATTCTGCCTTTTTTACATGTTAATATTCTTTCTAGTAATTTTGCAATAATAATTTATTGAGAGTGATGATATTGTTCTTGAAACAGTAACACAAAAAGGGTAACATTTATCCAGGGAGATGCTTGGTGTGAAAAATCCAGTGAATGTTCACATTTTTAAATTGTTATAATAAATATGTGCTACCATTAAGCTTCCTGAGAATACTCTCACTTGCTCAGAGCACCCTTATCCCATCATTCTGCCCACATTTTGGGGCAGTTCTGGAAGTTTTGTTGTAAATTTCCAGTCATGTCATCATGGCCGCCTCAGTGTCCTCCCCTGGGTCAAAGCATTTGCTCTTCATGATGACTGTGACTTCATGGAAGGAGTTACATGGTGCCAGAGGCTGTCCAGAGGGTGGGTGGGGACTCCCTGGGGTGGCAATACAGTTGACCCTGTGGGATGACTCTCAGCAGCAGCATGAAGTGTATTTTTGCACATTTCTTGTAGAGATGTGGGAGAGGACTTCTAGAATTGTCTCAGAAAGCAGAAAGCATGATGGGATAAGTGTATGAGAATCAAGAGGCTATGTTTTGAAGGAGAATTAGTGGCAATGTGTCTTTTACTTTAGTAAGTCATTTAATTTAAATATTCTCCGGATATTCTGATCACAAGCAAAACTGTCCTTTGAGGAGATGAAACTAGTTGTAGGTGGTGATTATTTGTAAATTAGATCATATTTCACTTTTTAATTAATTAGGTATTAATGTGTTTCTCCATTCAGAGAGTATTTCAAAATAGTAATTAAATTGATTTGTGCACTTAAGGATTCAAACTGTGTCCTTAAGTTCATGTGAACTTTAATTCTTTCTTTGGAAATATTAGGAAGCATCAGGTGGAATTCAAAAGACTACAGCTTTTTTTCACTGTATATCATTGTATAGTTTTAAGCTAATGAACCTTATGATAATAAATGAGCAAAATGAAAACAACTCTCTCTCCCTTTGGACAGCTAATGCCTAAAGAATGTGTTTTTTAGAGATTTGTATGCATTTATTTTTCTTTTGGTCATCACTATTTTCAAATCATCTCCTGCTTTGGTATAAGAAGGTAAATGTGTTTCACAGTCCTGAAGTGCTTTATAATGTCTCTGTGGATAGCAAGGTACAACTAGATAAAGAGGTACAGAGCTATCGATTAGTATCCTGGGTTTGATGGCCAATTTCACAGAAAATCTAGGATCTGGGGGCCCTTCTGAGTTCACTAGCCTTTTTGGTATTGAGGAAAACCCACAGGTCGGCTTTGGATGTGCCCTGTGCTACTAGAAGCAGCCAGGGCTGGATATGGGAAGAACTAGTGGTTATGTCCTGCATCCTATTTTCATGTTCCACAGCTTTGTTAAATTAGAAAGGGGAAAACTCAACTTTCCCGATTATCGAAAGACTTTTCCCAAAAATGCTTGTTTTCCAGTCTCTTTCCCACTTCTGACTTGACTATACCAGTGTTTTCAAGAACTACAAACTAGAATCATGTTTTTACAAAAGCACTTAGAATGGTGCAGATATTTTCAGCAAGATATCAGAAGTACAGGTTGTTCATTACTTATCTGATGCAATAAAATACTCAATGGGAGCTCAAGCTTCAGGATCACTGTACTGTATGTGATGGGTAAGCTTTTGTCAGTTTCAATGGATTGATAGGAAAAATGGGTAAAGCAAACTTCTGGGTGTGTGTACGAGAGTGTTTCCAGAGGCAGTGGGAATGTGGGAGAGCATACTGATGGGGGAGACCTGCCCTGAATGTAGGGGTCACCATCCACTACATTGGGAGTCCGGACAGAACCAAAGCAGTTGGAGGAAGCCAGCTAGCACAGCTCCCTCTGCTTTCTCCATGCAGTGAGCAGCTTTCCTCCGCCAGGCCCTTCTGTCATGATATTTCTTTCTCACCACAAGGCTAAAAGGAAAAGAGTCAGCTGAAACTTTTAAAAGTGTAAGCCAAAGCAAATCCTTTTCTCCTCTAAGTTGTTTTCCTCGGGTATTTTGTCACAGTGATGGAAAACTGACATGTTAAAGAAGTACTGGGGCTTGGATTTGCTGTGTGACTTTAACATGTCTGAATTGCATGTGAGTAGAAAGCATATTGTTCAAGTTAATTATGTATAAATAAACCCCCAAACACAAAAAATATTTGAACAGTATTATTTCCTACTGATGGAGATAGAAACCAAAGTAATAGCTCTCTGTCGATGTTCTTGGTACTTATTTAGTTAGAAAATTCTTACTTATATTGAGGATACTTTAAACCTTTAATTTTTGGCAATTAACATTATCCATGTCTTTCTTAATGACATACCATTTTATTTCTTTATATTTCAAAAGAGATACCTGCTTAAGTACTTGCTAAGGACTCTTATCTCCACTCAGTCTTTGCTCTAACTTGGCTCTCTTGTGTTCTCTCTAGATCTACACCTCTAATAATTGCTCATTAAGAAATGCTCCCAGTCCTGGTATGTATGTCAGAACTGTAGATAGCTGTCCCTTCTTGGCATGCTGGGTGCTCTACTTCAGTACGGAATCCTCTCTGAGGCAAGCAAGGCAGAGCACACCTATAATCCCAGCACCCTGGGGACGGAAGATTCCAAGTAGGAGTCTAACCTAGGCAACTTAGCAACTTAGCAAGGCCCTGTCTCAAAATTTTTTAAAAAATATAATAGTAATTTAGAAAGGGGTGGGGATGAGGATGTAGTTCAGTCCAAAGACCCTGTACTCGATCCTCAAAAGAGGAAAAAGAAATCATCCTCAGACCCACACATATTCCTATTTTCATTAGAAAACCACAGGAGGAGGTACTGTTTCCAACACATCAATGCTTTTCAAACTTAAATATGCATATGAATCACCTAGGGAGCTCATTAAATGAAGATTCTGACTCAGAAGGTCTGCAGTAAAACCCAGCATCCTGCATTTCTAACAAGCTCTACCCCAGGTAGAGCTAGTGTGACTGGTCCAGCGGCTGCCTGGTTAAGGATGCAGACTTTATCCCTTAGTGTCCTTTGTACCTGTGTTTGTATTTTAAATTCTTGCTGTAGTTTAGTCTTACAAAAAAACAAAGCAGTCTCTGCTGATAGATTTGTATAATTTCTACCATCTTAAAATGACAGTTGTACAACTCAATGCACTCTCTTTTTGGTCTTGGCTGTCAAAACAATATTGCTCTGTTGCTATATCGTTCCTGCAAGCATCTGTATCGCCAGATTGTTTAGATGGGCATTTGCTCTTGAAAGTTTTCTTATCAGGTTTTTAAAATCTCTTTAGCAACCTAATTCCAATCATCGCAAATTAACAATGGGAAACTTCGCACATGCGCGATGGAGGAGGATTGAAATGGGGCCTCTTCTAGTATTGATGATTTGCTCTTCCCTTAGCCGCTTATATTCTATTTCTGTGAAAACACAAATTAAACACGTTGGACCTAGGGCCAGAGTTGGCAAAACAACATCCAGCTTGGTGTGCAGTGGGGTTTCTGCTTTAAATGTTTCTCTGGAAGTGAGACAGTACACAAGAACTCCATTGTAGTCCACGGGCAGGCATAGGGAAGAAAACTTTAGGCATGTTTTTATATTAGCTTTCTTTCTCTGTTTTTTTTTTTTATTGAGTTTATTGGTACATTTAGGGATACAGTACAGTTACATTCATTGTTGGGATCATGTACCTTTACATGGCAAGTCTTGATTCTCATTTTTTTCCCCTTACCTCTGCCCTCCCTTCACCCCCCCTCCCCTCCCCATCTACAAACACTTTATTTTCATCTTTTCATTCTCTCACATTTTTTTCTTTTCCCTTTTTGTTCTTCCCCTACGTATCACACCTTCCCTACACCTTTAGCTCCTTTCCTCCCATTTCTAAAGGTCAGTAATCTTATTAGAATCTTATGCGTTGTTGCAGAATATTCACACCAGGGAAACTATTCGGTATTTACACATGTGGGACTTATTTATTTCACTTAGGAGTATATCTTCAATATGTATCCATTTTCCTATGAATGAATCTATTCTCTCGCTCTTTATGGCTGAGTAATATTCCATTTTATAGAAAAACCACAACTTCTTTATCCAGTT
>NW_022900921.1:6777861-6789832 GCF_012274545.1 Fukomys damarensis | reverse complement strand
CAACAACTCCTAGACGACACAAAGAAAAATAACATAAGACTGATAGGAATTCATGAAAAAACAGGAGAAAACACAAATGATATAAAAAAGCTCTTTCTCTGTTTTTAAAGACTACTATTAATTAGACTAAAACTTATAAAAATATATAAACTACAGAAAAACACTTAAGGGGGAAATTCTACATGCCAACCAGTTAGACATATTGTAAGGAATTTGGGGCTTCTTTTCACCCCATATTTATTTTCTTTGCATATGTATGTAATAGAAAATATTAATTTATTAGTGGGCTAAGGCACATAAAATTGCCATTTTGTACATCAAATCAGTTGAATGTTACCAGTTTCAACTGATTTTAATCCTATATGCCTTGAGATATAACATCACTTTAAATTGAAATGTCTGCTGTAAAATTGCCCTCTTCAGTGTTCAGTGTGTTTAAAAGTGGTAGTGTTCACATGCAGTATATAGTTTACCCCCTGTTGTTACTCTCTTTGTTTGCAATGTTTCATTATTTTAGGCGATGTTCAGTAAACATCTTTATAAAGGACTGCTTGCATTATCTATAATAATAGAATCCTAAGGAAATTGTATTACTGAGTTAAATGCCTTTGATGCAATTTAATATACCAGGAGCTACATCTGAGAGTGTCTTTTCCTGTATCCGAGCCAGCGCACAGTATTGATGTACTTTATTGCCCTTCTGTTTGATAGATGAAAAATGTTATTCAATTATTTGCTTTACATTATTAAGGTGCTTGCCTCTCTTCTGCATATTAGCATTTTTATTTTATCATCTGTAAATTGCCTGCAATGGAACCTTCTCTTGTCTATTTTACAAATTTGGTTTTCTCCATAATTTCAAGTTATAAAAATTCTTTTTATTTATAATGTTGGCCTTTTCTTGTCACTGATGCTGTGGCTCTCTCACTGTTTCAGTTGCATTTTGATATTCTTAAATCCTGTGGTTTAACATTCCTACAGAGCCTATTTTTTTAAATAGTCTTTTCAATTGTGATTTCTGCATGTGGTGTATAGAAATTCCTCCTACCTCTAAATTACTTAACATGTTTTCTAGTCTCCCCCATTTCTTGTTAACATTTGACTGTGCAGTTAGCCCGAAATTATTTTAAGATATTAGCTGAGACAGAGAGCCAATTTCCCTTTTGTAAAATAACGAGCCGATTATCTGAACACAATTTACTTACCAATCTATCCTTTAATTGTTTATTTAAAATGTCACATTTGTCTTAGACTCAATTCTGTTCCGTACTTGGATTTGCCCCTAGTGTCACGAGAAACACGAAATATGAAATATTCTATCTCCCAACCTGTTAAATGTGTGATACGCCAAGTTCTTGTTCTGTAGAAATGGAAGAAAAAGTTCTAGGAAGGATGGTGGTTAAAAGTAGGAAGATATTTATTGATAGGAAACCTCCTGAGGGGCAGGAGGGTTCCCGAGTGGGGAGCCCGGGGGCCCCAATTTATAGAGAAGTTTGCTAGGGTGAAACCCACCTGGGTGCAATGTGGGTTACAGCCATGAACGCTCAATAAGGTCCCAAGGACAGTCGCTTAGGTAAGGGTGGTCCCAGGGGGATGCAAGTCACGTAGCAAGGCTTCTCCTAGGAGGCGGTGGGTCCAGAGGTCTCTGTTCACCCCCAGGGTAGTCGATGCCTACCTGTACTTCCCTGAGCCCAATTCCTCGAAGAAGTATGTGGGTCTGCTCATCCTGTCTCCATCTTAAAGCTTGGTTTTCAGCTGATGTGCAGGTGTGGTGTGTTACACCATTGTCCGGGCCCTCTCAAGGACTTAGCCCTACCTGACTGCCCATAATATGTTTTCCTAGCTCATCTCTCTGTAATACTAGGATTTGAGCTCTATTTCATTTGTCTGTCTACCTATTCCGGTGCCCTGGTCAAAATTTTCACATTGTTGCAACTGGTCACGTCATTTTTACAAAGTACCAGTGGCTGGGAATATGTATCACACACACCCGCCACCACCAGCTTTACTCATCTCTCAATTTTTTCGCCTTTTTTTGCTGTTCTTATAATCATTTTGTTCACTTATGCAGGACAAATTTCTATTAAGATTCAGGGAGAATAATGTCAAAGGTAAAGATTAATACTGAGAAAATTAAAGTATTTAGAATTTTGAAATATTGCACTTAAAAATGTAACTTCTTTGTTCTTACACAAACTTCTTTTATATCTCTAAATAAATGCTTATTTTAAGTAACTCCTTCACATTTGTAGGGTAGTTCAATACATTTTCTAATTCTCATATAAAATTCTTAAAAAACACATTTCTACTTATTTTTACCAACTCCGACACAAGTGATTGCTTTTCATAGCACATTATCTCACCAAATGCTAGTAAGATTTAATAATTATTCTACTTTCACTTTAGAATTAGTATTCAAGTCACCTGATTCCCAATTTTCTTTATTTAAGGTAATTTGATTTTGTCTTTTTCGAAAAGTTTTTAATGTTTTTTTTTTTTTTTAATTTTCTGCTTCTACCCTATCCCAATGGCTAGAATAACCAGAAATTTGTAGTGATAGCATCTTTTTTTTTGTTCAGATTTTGGTTGGAATGTCATTATATTTTTGCCTTGAGTAGGTGTAGCAGTAAACTTTAGATGTATTTTTCTTTTTCAGGTTAAGATAATGGTTTTTAAAAATATATAATGTGTTGTTTTTTTTCATAGATTACTGAGGGATTTTAATTGTAATATATGTTGATTTTTTTCAGTTGAATTTCGGTCTCCATTAAGCAAATGCTATTTCTCTTTCAGTCCATTTATAGATAAATTACTATGGGTAGGTTTGCTAACATTGTATCATTGTTGCATAGCTGAATAATTGTTTTTCATTTGTGGTGTGTCATTATTTTTAAATGACCTCAAATTAGGTTTATTTACAATTGATTTTGTACTTTTATGTTTTACTGAAAATTAGGGTTGCTAGTTTAGTGGTATTTGGTTTTGTAATCACAATTATGTTAGCTTGATGAGAATTCCTCAGATTTTTTTTATAGTTAATACCTTAGAGTGGGGTATGGAAAATAAAACATCTTGCATCTAATTTGATCTTCTGCCCACTATTCATGTGTAATTAATTTCTGTATTCTTTCATTTTAGAGCCATCTATTTTTAAGATAGATCTGTGTACAATACTTATAACATATTGGGGACAGTTACTCTCTGTCTCTGTTTTCATTCTCATTTGAACCATGGTAGTGTTTCCAATGTTCAGAAATATTTTTCTTTTCTCATTTCTCCAAACAGAGTCTTATGGTATGCTATTTAATAATAATTTCCCTGGGATTTCTGCATTTAAGTCTTCTAAAGTCACATTAAAGAAATCAAACCAACTAAAGTGCAAACGTTAGCTATAGTTTTCCCAAATAGTGGGCAAGCCTGTTACCCTATGCAGGGAGTGTGAGTGCAAACAGAGAGACCATAAGGGAGTCTGAATGCTTTTACACCCTCGGGTTTCATTCTTTCTCCGTTGTGGTGCCCCAGAATTAAATGAGGCAATGTGCCTGTAACAGAGGAGGTTGGAACACGGACTAAGTGCCAGTGCGACACAGGGTGCATCTAGGATAAAAATTTGTCATTTGTTAATTGCTCTTTTCCTATAATCCAGGGATGGCGAACCTTTTAGAGCTTTCCAGGAAAAGAAACAGCCCATCCCCACCCCCCTGCACGCTTGCCATAGGTTTATTTCCCAAACCAACAAAAACTTTACACGTGGTGAATTATGGGCCATTTTGTCCATCTCTAATTAGGCGTTCTTTGTATTTGATGTTTGAAAATTTTCCAAAGTTTTATATTACTCTCCATCTTTCCTTAGTCTCCATTACTGGAAGGGGATTCCCCAGTGATGGCGCTGTTTTGACAGTTTGAATGAGAAGGCAGATAGAAGAAAAGAAACTGGAGCTCAACGTGTGACCGCCTCAGGCCTCCCTGAAACTGCAGGTACACATATTCCTTTGACTTCACCTGGAAGGAAGTTGTCCAAGTCTGACAAATATAAAATGTTCATACGTCAATTTCATAATGAATCTCAAATTGAGCAGTGTTTCCTCTTTTAGAGACTGAGAGGATGTTTCGTAGAGAAAATTTTGAACCGCCGTTCTCTGAATCTTGAGTCATCAGCACCCATGATCCTTTGGTGAACACAGAGGGAAAGTGATTGTCACTAATGAAATAATGTGGATCCTATAGTTAAAGGGGAGAAAGCCAGACTCTCTTGGGGGACTGAAGCAAAACCATTTTTGCTGCCTCATGCACTTTGTTTAGGGCTGGACTCACTCCTCCCACAGTGTACTGTGATGTCTGAGAAACTGCGGTTCCAGTTCATGGGCACAGGGCCAAGATACCGTTTGCCATTTTAATATGAGAAAACTGGAGTTTACCCCCTAAGTTGTCTCTTTCAAGTCAATAGGTTAACATGAAATGGGGAGGAACTCGGGTCTTCAGGCTGCTAGCAAATTCCCCTTCCCATTCCGCCATTTTACAGTGTTATTTCAGGACTGTGGTATCGAATGTCGGTATGGAAGCTTCTCAGAGGCTTTTTCTCTTCCTGACCCAGATCCAGAAGCCAAAGCTAAAGCAATTCACACTGCACCTGCTGAAGTGTTTTCCCCTTAGATTCTTCAGAGGAATTAATCAAAGAAAATCTGATAATGCTACTGTACTCTTCCACAGGCAGTTCATTATTTGACCCCAGTTTTCACTCCATGCATACCCTGACACCAGGAGACTAATTGGCTGTGTAATTGTTATCCGGCAAGCAACTGCACAAGCTGTTCTTATTCACATGATCACCTAATCCTTTTCCAAGTTCTTCTCGCTTCCCTTTTCCTCAGTAATATCCTGCACTAGTGCATAATTGCGTATCGTGTGGAGTAGGATTTCCTTTGATCTCCTTTAAATTGAAAGTCTGCTAATTTCATTTACTGCTCCAGTCAGAGAAGACGGTGGAAGGAGCGAGCAAGAAGGAACAACCAAACAGATGCCCCTGCAGCACGACATTGAAATTCCCCTCTCGTATTTCCTCATCTGTAGCTCTATTTCCTCTATTTCCTGTACTAAAGGGGATGACTCTTTGTCCTTGCTTGGAATTCTCCCTGTTACATATTCCTGGCCATCCTGATGATTTCTGCTGCAATCTAATAGACCCTGCAGTGCTGCTCCTGTTCAAAGGAAGAATAAATGGGGAAAAAAGAACGGATAGATGGAGATGAGATCATTGACTTCAAGCCTGTCGAGGGATGAAGAGTGAGATTTAAAAGAATTTGTACTCTTGACTACATCATGTTTTGAAAGGTGAACTTGAACTCAGTAAAAGGTGGGGAAGTTTTATGTTCAAGAGTTATGTAGCCAGGAAATGGTTATTTGAGAACAGAGCAAACTCCCCTTTATGGATTTGAAGCTGCTAGGCCTTGAATAAGAAGACCATGCATTCGAGTCTTAACTCTGCGTGACCCTAAGTGGACCATTTTACTTCTTGTACTCTCCCTACTTTCTTTTGTGTAAATAAACACAGCCACATAGTTAAGATACCTTGGGTAATCCTTAATGAACTTCATTTCACAATTATTCATTTCCATGTGAGCTAAGACGGCAGAACTTGAGATGTATTTGGAAAGAAATGTCAAAAGCACTTTGTGATTAGCTGTTTTGGTAGCTGAGGGATATGCGGCAGAATTCATGGTTTCACATTTGGGAGGGGAATACATGGAAATAATATGTGTAACACCCAGTTTGCAGGATGTTAAAATGTTATAATCGGCACAAGGAGGAGGTAGGGAAGGCCGAGCCACATTATAACCAAAGAGTAGGCATTCAAGCAGAGCTGGGACCTGGCACACTGAGGATGATAATGTTAATAGTGACCATTATTATATATTTAATATATATTTAGTATATATTCACTGAAGGTAAACAGTAGTTCAATATTTTGTTTTTCGTAGTTCTCATACTATACTTACTCACCTCTTTTCTATGGTATTTTATTGCTCCTTAGCATTTGTCAATATTCACTTTGTATTTGGTGCCATAAATGATGCTTTTTTTAATCTCATTGAGTTTTTTGGTACTTTTTAGGTATACAGCACAGTTACATTCATCACTGGGATCCTGTACCTCTACATGACAGGTCTTGCTTTGCATTTTTTCCCCTTTTCCCTGCCCTCCCTTCACCCCCCCCTCCCCTTCCCATTTACAAACACTTTACTTCCATTTTTTCATTTTCTCATATTTTTTTCTTTTCCCTTATTAGCTCCCCCCTACCCTTCCCACTTTCCCTATGCCTTTAGCCCTTTTCTTCCTATTTCATATTGTCAATTATTGCATTAGGATCTTATGTACTATTATAGTTTTTCACACCAGAGAAACTACTTGCTTTTACACATGTGTGACTTATTTATTTCACTTAGGAGTATATCCTCAATAGGTATCCATTTTCCTATGAGTGACTCTAATTCCTCATTCTTTATGGCTGAGTAGTATTCCATTTTATAGAAAAACCACATCTTTTTTATCCACTTTCCAACTCATGGGCAAATGGGCTGTTTCCAAGTTTTAGCTATTACAAACTGTACCACTATAAACATAGGTGCACATATATCACTGTGATATGATTCTTTTAATTGTTTTGGAAAGATACCCAACAGATGGATGGCTGAGTCAAATGGAACTTCTAGTCCCAGCTGTTTGAGGTATCTCCATACTGATTTCCATAGTGGTTGCACCAGTCTGCACTCCCACCAACCATGGAGAAGGGTTCCTTTCTCCCCACAACCCTGACAACATTTGTTATTGTGTGATTTTTTGATAGCAGCCATTCTTTGTGGGGTGAGGTGGAATCTCAGTGTAGTTTTCATCTGCCTCTCTTGAATGACCAGTGATGTGGAACATTTTTTCATATATTTACTTGCTGCTTTTATTTCTTTGTCTGAGAAATGTCTGTTCATTTCAGATGCCCATTTTTGAATCGGGTCCTTATGTGTGGGGGGGATGATTGTTTTGAGTTCTTTATATATTCTAGATAAGAACCCTCTGTCTGAGGAGCAGCTGGTAAAAATTTTTCCCACATTGTACATTGTCTTTTAGTTCTGTTGATGGTTTCTTTTGCATTTCACAAGCTTTTTTATAAGATGAGATCCCAGTTACTGATTCCTTTCTGCTAGTTCCCGTGCTACTGAGGATTTGTTCAGAAAGTCTTTTCCTATGCCAATGTCTTCAAGATTTCTGCCTAACTTATCTTCCAGCAAGTTTAGTGTTTCTTTTTAAATATTTAGATCTGTAATCACTTCGATTTTAGTTTAGTACATGGTGAAAGATAAGGGTCTAGTTTTAATCTTTGGCAGGTTGAAATCCAGTTTTTGCAACACCTAAATGATGCTGATTTGATTGATATCACCTGAAAAACTGTCTTTTCAAAATTGATGGAGACAGCATTGGGGGAGGCTGAGGCAGGAGGATCGCTGTGAGTTCGAGACCAGCCTGGGCTATTTAGTGAGTTCCAGGTCAGTCTCAACTACATAGTGAGATGCTCTCTCAAAAAACAAACGAAAAAAATTGATGGAGTAATGAGATATTTTCAGGGTGAAGAGCACCTAAAGAAATTGATGACCACCAAGCCAGTACTCCAAGAATTCTCAGGGATACTGTAGAAGCAGACAGTGAAGCTAACAGGGAGCAGAGGTCTAATAGGATGAATACAACAGGTAAGGAAAACAGTTAAATGAAGTATAAAGAAGGGAATCAACAAAAGGAAATTAAGACAATGACAGGAAGTAGTCATTTCCCCTTATTTGTAATAGCTATCAATGTGAATGATCTCTAATCCCCAGTCAAAAGCTGGTGGGATGGATCCAAAAGCAAAATCCAATGGCATGCTGTATACAAAAAACACCTTGACCCCAAAAAGCAACTCTATTCTATATTCAGAGAAAGTGGACTTTAGGCCAAAGCTGATCAAAAGAAGCAAAGAATTTCAGTACATATTGAACAGAAGAACAATCCAACAGAAAGAGGTCACATATATATATTAACAAGAACATGCCAGAGTTGAACAAATCTTTTGAACAAATGGATTTAATAATTATCTACAGTGTTCCACCCAACAAGAGAATACACATTGTTTTCAGCAGCACACGGGACTTTCTCAAAATTGACCACATAATATCCAGTAAAGGAAGCTTCAGTAAATGTAAAAGGATTGGAATTATGCCTTACATATTATCAGATCATAGCATGATGAAATTAGAAATCACTGTCAAAAGAGCAGAACAAATTATGAAAATGCATGGAAACTAATCGATACCCAGTTACATAAACAGTGGGGTTCAGAACAAATGAAGAAGGAATGAGAATACTTTCTAGACCTGGACAATAATGCCAGCATCTGCAGGACATAATAAAAGCAGTCTAAATGAGAAGTTCACAGGTATGAATGCCCACAATC
Organism: Fukomys damarensis; assembly: GCF_012274545.1. NCBI lineage: Eukaryota > Metazoa > Chordata > Mammalia > Rodentia > Bathyergidae > Fukomys > Fukomys damarensis. The sequence continues at coordinate 6,781,356 of NW_022900921.1, read as the reverse complement.
TCAAAAGCAGTGAACCCAAAGGAACAAGCTAGTGATGTACCTCAAGGTTCCAGCAGAACAAGAACCATCCAAACCAAAGCTAGTACAGGGAAGGAAATTGTAAAGACAAGAATAGAATTAGGTGAAATTGAGACAAAAAATTACAGAGAATTAACAAATCAGATTTTGCTTTTCAAATGAGCAAAATAAACCCTTTGCCTTTCTAACGAAAAAAAAGAAAGAAAGAAAAAGAAAAAGAATACTTCAACCAATGCAACTGAAAATGAAAAAGGTGAAATCACAACAGACGCTCTGGAATCAAAAATATTGTTACACTCGATCTTAGCCAAAAGGCCAAGAAGCTATGCAGAAATTCTATTAACTGCTACTGCACAAACTTGTATACCAATAAACTGGAGAATTCAGAAGAAATGGATAGATTCCTAGAAAAACAGAACTTACCAAAACTAAACCAAGAAGATTTAAAGACCTCAAATAATTCAATAGCAGGCAATGAAATTGAAACAGTAATAATAATTTTAAAAGAAACTGTCAACTAAAAAAAAGCACAGATCTGGATGGGTTCGCTGATGACTCTGAGAAAACCTTCAGGGACGTTCTAACATCAGTTCTCCTCAAAATCTTTAGTGAAACTGATGGTGAAAGAGTATTCCAAAGCCATTCCTGGAATCTAGCACTCCCCTGATTCCCAAATCAGACAAAGATCCAACCAAAAAAGAGGACTATAAACAGCCTCTTTAATGAATATAGATGCAAAAATTCTCAAAAAGATACTGGCAAACAGAATGCAGTGTTCATCAAAAACCAGTTAAAGTATAAGTACACTCTGTCCCAAAGGTGCATGGATGGTTCCCTATGTGCAAATCAAAAAATGTAATAATCACAGGTCAGAAGTAAGAATCAGAGTCATATGATCTCCACAGATTCAGAAAATGTCTTCTACAAAACCCAACACATTTTCATGATGCAAAGATTGAAAAAACTGACGTAGGAGGATCTCAATTTGATAAAACATTTGTGACAAACCTACTGCTAACATTGTAGTAAATGGGGACAAACTGAAAGATTTTGCTCTAAAATCAAGCACAGGACAAATACATCCACCATCATTTGTGGAACATAGTATTCCAAACATTAGCCAAATCAATCAGACAAAAAAAAAAAAAGAAATCAAAGAGGTGAATGGGTAGTAAATGAAGATAAGTTATAACTACTTGCAGATAACTTGATACTCTTTGTAGAAGACTCCACAAATCCACAACTCTTTAAATTAATAACTGTATTTGGTAATGTAGCAGGACACACAGTCAACATCCAAAAATCAGTAGCATTTCTGTGCAGTGATAATGAACTCACTAAGAAATTTGGGGAAGTACTACCATTCCCAGTAGCACCAGGGAAGGAATAATTAGGGTTTTTACCTGGCTAAGGAAATAAAAGACCTCTACAATGAAAATATATCACTCTGAAAAAGGAAATGGAAGGATACGTCAGAAAATGGCAAAATATCTCCTGTCCCAGAGAGGTAGAACCAATATATTCAAAATAGCCATTACCATTCTTCCAAAATTAGTATACGTGTTTAAGGCACTTTCAATCAAAATTCCAACAGCATTCTACACAGATGTGGTAGCTTAACTAATGGTCAACTTAGAACACCCAGGTAGCTGAGTCAGGTTGGTTCTGGGCATGGAAGACTCACCTGAGAATTGTTGCTAACAGCATAAAAAGAGAACTGGAGGGGAAGATCGTATGCTGTTGATTTGCTAGGAGAAGCTTGCTGAGGCTACTTTTGCAGATATGAACCTGGCTGTTGTCATCAGAGGAGCTTGGGTCCTTACTGTCACCTAGGGTGGCTGCTGTTCTCATCAGAGGAGCTCTGATTTTCACTGTGAGAGCATTGCTTCCTGGCTCTAGCGCAGATCCTTCAGCCTGGTGCCACAGACCCTTCACCCACTACCTCAGGCTTTCTAGCTTTCACTACTGGCCTTTGGGTCTTCCCAGTGCAGATCCTAGATATGGACTTGCATGAGGCATTGCCTTGGAATCCGGGCCCTTGGCTGGACCTGGGTCTCTGGGTCTGGATGGATCTCTTGCATTGCTCTGCTTTTGACTTTTGGGGTGACTACTGTATAATAATCCTGTAAATTATGTGTCCTGTATTAAATCTGTTCCCTTGCAAACCCTGACTGCAACAATGGAGTGAGAGAAAACAATCCTAAAATTCATATGGAAATAGAAGAGACCTAGAATAGTAAAACAGTAAAAGAAAGAATGGCCACCATTAAGAAATCAAATAATAACTCATGCTGGTGAAAGTTTGAGAGAAAAGGAAGACAGAATTCAGCATGCTACTTTTTCACCACTGGAGAATTTAAACTAATAGTAGAATCCCTTCAGAAATCATTATGGATCCTCCTCAAAAAACTGAAGCTAGAAATTCCATTTGATCCAGCTACTCCCCTTCTAGGTATCTTCTCAAAAGAGTTAATGATGTCATATTACAGTGACACATGCATGCATGCCCAGGTTTATAGCATCAAATTCATAATAGCTCAATCTTGGAAGTAGCCTCAATGTCCATTAACAGAATGAATGAATAAAGCAAATGCGCTATTTACACAAAATGAGGTACTGCTCTGCCACAAAGAAAGATGAAGACAAGCCTTTTGTAAAAACAGATGCACCTTGAGACCATAATGTTATGTGAAATGAATCAGACACACAAGTTTAGATATTGTGTGGTTTCTGAAGTATAAATGAAGGCATATTAGTTAAGAGGAAATAGGGAGATGGATCTTTCTCAAACAGAAAGGCGTTCAGAGATTCAGGAAGAGGGAAGAAGGGGCAGGAAAGGGGAAGGTACAAGGAATTACGATGTGTCATATAGAGGTACCCACTCTACACAAGGAACGTAAACCCTGTGTACTACAAATATGTGTTAAAGTGTAAATTTGTACACAATGACTAACTCTTCACCATCTCTCCCACTTTTTTTGTCCTAAGAAATGTCGAATAACATATTTTTGATTCTGCAAAGGAGTGAGAATGTGAGATGTTGTGGGTTTTTTCTCCTGCCTCTTTTTTATGTAATACTATATCCTCTAACTCATCCATGTGTTGTTGGAAGTGAGAGGATTTCCTCTTATTTGATGGATGAATATTAATTCCTTTCACCATGTTTTGGTACCAGGAATTGAACTCAGGGCCTCGTGTTTGCCAGGCAGGTGCTGCACCTCTGAGCTACGTTCCTGGACCCCTTTCACATTTTTCTGATCTGTTCATTCACTGTTGGATACTTTGATTGACACCATGTTATCGTAAGTATTCTGAAGAGGGCTGCAGTAAACCTAGGAATGTAGACTTTTCCTCAGTAGAATGATCTTAATTTTGAATATGTCTCTGATAAGGAATATACCCTAAAAGATTCCTCTTAATTCATTCTCTCTCTCTCTCTGTCTCTCTCTCTCTCTCTCTCTCTCTCTCTCTCTCTCT
>NW_022900921.1:6745868-6777759 GCF_012274545.1 Fukomys damarensis | reverse complement strand
ATCACAGTGGAATTACTGGATCATATCACAGTTCTGTTTCTATGTTATGTTTTCTTTTTGAGGAACCTGTCTATAGTTTTCAATAATGGCCAATAAATAGTGTATAAGAATTCCCTTTTCTTCATGTTATCACCAGCTCTTGTTATTTTTTTTAACTTTTTGATAACTGGTGTTCTTACAGGAGTAAGGAAATATCTTAATCAAAATCATCATTTTGATTTACATTTCCTGCTGATGAGTGATGAGTGTTTTTACAAGTCTATGGCCATTTGTATGTCTTCTTCTGAGAAGTGCCTGTTCGGGACTTTTGCCCATCTTTTAATATGTCTATTTTTATTATGTTGGTTTTTTTTAAAGCTGTCTGCATGTTTTAATATTAACCCTCTTCCCAGTTGTATTTTGAAGGTATAGTCTCCTATTCTTTAGATTGTACCTTCACTCTATTCTTTGTTACCTTTGTGGTATGCAAGTGTCTTGTCATGACAGAATTCTGTCTATATTTGCTTTCGTTGGCTGCTTCTGAGTTTTATCCCCAAAATTCTTGCCTAGACCTGTGTCATGGAGCCTTGTGTCCATGTTTTGTTACAGTATTGTCATAGTTTCAGTTCTCCTCTTTAGAATTTGTCATCGATCCATTTCCATTTGATTTTTATATAGTTAAGAATCCTGCTTTAGTCTCACACATATGAATATGCAGTTTTCCCAACATCACTTTTTAAGAATCTGTCCTTTTCCAATTTTATGTTCCTGTAACTTTTTAATATCAGTAATGTGTAGATTTCTCTCTATCCATTAATCCACGTGTCTTTTATGTCAGTGTCACACTTCTAGTTAATATTGTTTTACGGCATAGTTTGAACTCACGTGTTCTTATGCCTGCAGCTTTATTCTTTTTACTGGAGATTGTTTTGTCTTTCTGGTGTGCTTTTTAGTTCCATATGAATTTTGAATTCTATTTTTATTAGAGGCTGAAAGAAACAGAACTTCTTGGTCCTGAACTAGAACTTTCATACTTGTGAGGCAAAATGAGCCCTTTTTTCTTTATAAGTTAATAGTTCAAGTATTTCAATTTCTTTCATGGGTATTTTATACTTTTCTTTATAGAGATGTTTAATCTTCTTGGTAAATGTATTCTTAAATTTTTTTGTAGCTGTTTTCAATGAGGGGGTTTTCTTGACTTGTTTTGCATATAGTTCACTATAAGCATATAAGAATGCTGCCAAGTTTTCATATCAATTTTGTATTCTGCTACTTGCTGAATTAGTTTATTAGATCTGACAGGTTTTCTGAGTGTCCTTTAGGGTTTTCTATATAGAAGATCAATTAATCTGCAAACGCGGATACTTCCACTCCTTCCTTTCCTCTGGGATGTCTTTTCTTTCATGCTCTTGACTGCTCATGCCCAGACTTCCTCTCAAGCCTGTGGTACATGCATTCATGTGTTTTGCTCTCTTGAACCCTTCTGCCCCTCACTTCTTGGACATTACACAACATACCCAGATGCTGTATCTGTGAAACCTTCTGCTGAAGAGCCTTCAGTGTATTGGCTCTAGTTTCTATGACTTAGAGTTTAGACTCATTATGGAGGAAGAACCTGGCAGCTTATTGGTGTCCTGTTACAAAAGCGCCCTTTTAAGGGTGGAGATTGTGGAACATTGTGGAACAGGTAGCGTCCTAGAGTGTAAATTGTTTCAAAAAAAGTAAAAAGCTAATGAGCAAAGTCTAGAGTTCCAGTTTTGACACGGGATCTCTAAAAAGTTTTCTAAGATTACCCCGAGGAATCCTAACAATGACAGAGGGATATAGAGTTAAAACAGGATAGAATAAACTGATGACAATTTTATATAAGATTAGTATGCTTCACATTGGCGATATAGATTTAAGTAACGTTAAAGCTAAAGTGAAATACTGCCTCTCTTAGACTTCACCCTGACCTTGACAGTGAGTTAGGTTTGCAAGCTTTCCTGAGATGTTAAAGCCCTTTCAGGAGAAGAAAAACACAATCGTATTAACACAGACACTACTGATTTTTTTGTCTTCAATTTACTACTAAGATGGCTAGTACCTGGAGAGGGGAAAAAAAACCTTGTCCCTAGTATAGAATAAGTCAGTGGCCAGCATGGGACTAGAACACAAGATATTTTAATTTTTAACCCATCATAGTAATCATTTTTCCAGTGTGTGGGTCTTCTTGCTTATGTCAAATGGAACTGGCCACTATGGCTGCTAGAACTATTTTATCAAGAATGTTTGCGGGTCACATTAATTTTTGACAGAAGTATGTGCCACAGTTCATTTTTAATGCCCGCAGTGCGTGCCATCAGCAAATATGGTGAAAGAGGTTGTGCCCTTACATCATGCTCTCTGCCTGTCTAACAGAGGCTATTCCTCTGTAAAGAAGAAGATCCCATCCCACGTATGGTGTGTTTGTGTGACACTCTTCTTTCTTTGACTTTCTAATTAGTAACTTCATCTTCTCACAGTGGCAGAAGACTGAATAGTGTCAGATTCATTTTTCCTAGATTGATTGTGTGGCACAGTCAGATCTTTATTAGAGGAAATCACCGGGAATATTGAAGTACACAAGTGACACAGAACCACAGATAGAAAAACCTGAGTTTCATGTTAAATTATGAGGTTCTTTCAAAACACTATGCTGCGATTTGAGATCTAGCTCCATGGCAGAATGCTTGCCTACAATGCAAAAGGTCTTCTATTCCATCCCTAGCACCACACATACACACGCCCAAAACCAAGAGGCATTTTTTAAAACTCTCCCTTTGGATACTCCTTACTCCAAGCATACCAGTGCCTGTACCTTTTAGAGGGGCTGCACTTGGAAAGAAAATTTTACAGAACAGCAGGCTATGCTCAAAATCACTTCTTCCTTCTGACGCAGAAGATGGAGTGCAGACAAGCGAATGAGTTCGGATTCATATGATATTTCTTACATCTTGGTATGGCTGCTGTATGGCTGTGTGGGAAGAGATTTTGAGGTTCCTCCTGTACCCAGGAGAGAGAAGGCAGTGATCTGTAAACAAGATCTGACACAGTGTGGATTGATCGCCTTACTGATGTTTTTATAAGATTTTCTGCAAATATCTTCTCAGTCCCTTTTGATAGACTGTGCCCGTGCTGTGGTTAGGGTCTCTGAACCGTAGCAACCAACAGTCTAAGGACCACAATCCAAGACCACCATCTTAGCTCCAGCATTCATGATGGGAATGACCTCCCTCAGGTTTTCAGCGTTCTCTAGCGCCTGGCCAGTCAGACTCCAAGTATTTCTTCTAATCTTTTCTTATCTCGTGGAAATGCCAAAGATGGTAAATGTATGTTTTAATCTATCACTCCTCAGCAGCTTTTTTTCTTTTTGTGTTGCAGCCTTATGTCCATCCTGGTGGTACATGGGGAAACAGGGCTAGGGAAATCGGTGCAGTGAAGTACCTGGAATGCAAATCAGCAGATCTGTGTCCTTGTTCCCGCTCCACTTGATTTTCTAGAAGGTGCAGTCCTTCCCTAATGAAGAGGAGCAGAGGGGAATCCTGATCATAATGGGACAAGATGGGAGGTCAGAGTGGTACCTGCACAGGTCTTTCAGGCTCAGGATCCATGGACAGACTGGGGGGCCTTCTGAAAGGGGGTTCGCATGCCCTTTCAGGTGCCCCTTCCCAATTGGGCCACTCACGCACCGAGAGGTCCGGCAGGAGATCTTTATTGTAGGGAGGCGAGCAGGAGGCAGGAAGGCAGAGAGAGAGAGAGAGAGGAGGAAGAAGAAGCAGAAGGAGAGAGAGAAGAACAAAGAAAGGAAGGTCCTTTTATCAGTTTTGGGGTGGGCTATTGCTTATTTATGAGGAGTGAGTTACTTTTAACCTATCACAGGCCAGATTGCTTTTATGGGCCCAGTCCTGCAGACACAGGTTTCGACTTTCCTGGACCACCGCGGCCTTGGGGGGAAGGGAAACCAGAGATAAGGGCATGAGGTCATTTTAGGAGCCAGGATGTACCAGGAGAATGCAGCCTGTGAGGCGGCGTCACAGCACACTTTAACATGATCAATTCCCTAACACCTTCTTACCACATTCTTAATAACTGTCATAGAAGTCATATCCTCTGGATTCTGGAGTTGATGCAGTAGGAAGACATTTTGGGATCTCAGGGAGGGAAAGAGTTTGATTATACAAGGTGGAAACATTTGGAAGCCACTCTTTTTAGCCTTGCCTTTCCATTCTTCTCACTAACACATCTGCCTCCTCAGACCCATCGCCCTGTGTGATCTGCTCTTCACTGAAAGGATGAATTATTTCCCTGCAAATGTCCAGAGGCTGGGAAGTACTTACCTTATCCAGTGCTCCATGTGTCCAGCCCTCTTAGAGCTCCACAGATCATACCCTTTAAACTGGTTTCCATGCCGGGGAGGAGACAGCCTCTACTCCTGACTGCCCGAATTCCTCTCTATTGCAGGAACCCTTGATTTTTCACTGCTATGGTTCATTGCTAGAGGTCCCCTCCGAGCCTCACCCCCCCCCCGTGTTAGGAGGTGGGACCCGGTAAGAAGAGGTGGCTCACCGAGGGTGTGGCCTAGCGGGGCCATCTCTTCCCCACTCCTGCCTGGAGGCTCACTCTCACTCCTGGATGCCTTTCTATGAGCGGGTGGCCTCCGCCCCATCCCTCTGTCCTGGAGCCGGCAGAATATGCTGTGTTAGTAGACATTCTTTTCTGGTGGTTCATTTCTAGGCGGCGTTTTCTCCTCGTAAGTGGTAGCTCATCTCATTGCCTCCTAAGTGGAAAGTAGCGTTTTCCAGTACAGAGGTGCGTCTTCCAGAACCTTTTCTGCCAGGCTTTTCCCATAGTAAGCAGTGCACACTGAAATCGAGTATGTACAAGTACGACAGTGGATTATACAATAAAGTGAGATCAGGGAATTAAAATGTTTCAAAGGGAAGCATTTATACTGTTAGAAGTAGACTCAGCCTTCCCACTCAAGACTCAGAGTCTGAGTACCTGGCAACACCTTCATTAGAGGTTGTACAGGTACGTTTTAGCTGCTCACACAGTCCGGTGGTCTCTGGAGGAGAAACCATGGTGGGAGGAGGTAAATCACCATCTTTCACTTACCTCATAAGCATTTTCATGTCCCTAGGGCCTCTGTGGCAGCTTCTCTCTGCTCTCCCCGCTGTGCTGTGCTTGAGGTTACTCCTATGGGGACAACGACATTTCTTGATTAGTGAAGCTATTTCTATAATCGAGGCTCTGTGCCATGATGAAGAATCACATCTGTGGGGTCCCACCTCAGCTTGGACCGCATGGAAGTTCCTGTGGAGAAGCTCATCACACCGCACAACGCTAGACCCTTAGCAGTCGATGCGCCCTGGGAAAGTAATCCCTATAACAAGCTCATAATCGGCCTTTTATTTACCTTCCCAAACTGACTGCTCTGTAAACTCAAAAGTCCTCTTCCTTTGGCTTGTCTCATCTCCAGCAGTTTACTGTCTTTTTTGTTGTTGTTGTTTTGGTTCAAAAGATGCTGTATAAACCCAAATTTTAACCACTCCTTAGAGTTATTCTTCGCCAAGTATTCCCATGTGCCCATGTGATACACGTATTAATAACTATCTCCTGCTTTAAAAAGTGATAAATGTTTGAAGAAATAATATTTTTACCCTGATTTGAACATTCTATGGCGTATCCATGTTTTAAAATACAACAGATATCCCATCCATAAAATTGTGTATGTGAATTAATTAAAACTTACCTAAGAAAGAAAATTACTATGAACAAGGGCCGTGCTGTCTCACCTGAGTCTCAGTTTCCAATTCAGAGCCTTGAAATTCGCATGTCCATTTTGTTTCTCTTGGGGAATGTGTACAGTAAAACGAAAAATTTTTCCAGGCCTTGGAAGACAGGAAGTGAAGAAAACAGTAGTTGTAGGGCTCAGGATTTAGCTCAGTGGTGCCACCGCCTGCCTTGCTAGCACAAGGTCTCGAGATCAATCCCCAGTACCAAAACAAAAAAGAGTATTTAGATGGTAAGGATGCCAATGAAAAATCAAGGCACAAAACCCAAGATTTAAGTAAAAAGTTCGAAGGGAAAGTACGTTGACAATCCAGGCAAACAGCAAAGTCCTTTACACTTCTGCCGTCCATGCCTCTCCTCGCTTCTTAGATGATGAATTTTTAATAGTACTGTTTTACTTACGTAATTGAAACATGACTGTTAAATGCTCTATGGAGTGCAGTGCAATTTTTCAAGGCGGTATCATGGTAAATGTATACAGCAATTTTAAGACACATTGTAATTTCAGAAGAAGTACAAATTTAGGAAAAAGTATCCGAGGATTGATCAAATAGGTAGAATGTGAGGTGGTTACGAAGTAGAGTGCCTCTGTTGTATCAAATAAGAATATTTGAAAGCCAGGGGGACTCCCGGGGTGTGCCCAGGTATGACTGATGCTTTGGTGCACCAGCTTAGTAAAACAAACAAACAAACAAACAAACAAACAAACAAACAAACAAACAAACAAACAAACAAACAAACAAAAACTTGTAATCTCCTTATTTGAAGTTGCAAGCTGACATAATTTGGTAAGATGTAACGTATGATTATTTTGTACTGCATAACTCATTGAAAACCCTAAATTCGTTATCATTATTTCACTTGAGAACCAATGCTGTGGGAATACGTAGTCACTAATACCATTTGTACAAGAACTTGAACTCGCTGGTGTCCCAGGAGTAGTACGCACCAGAGGTCATGTTGGAACTCAGATTTACCAGCCTGAGAAGCCTGCACTCATTTTTTTGGTAAACCATCTCCCTGCACCGTTTGCCGTACCTCAGAATTGAATTCCTCCCCTCCCTCTGTTGGTGTGGGAATTGGAAAGAAGCACAGGGCTCCAATGAGCCACTCAGGCAATCCCAGAGCCCTAAGACCCTGGTAGCTGCTTCTGAAGGCTGTAATTAACACCTAGCCTGAGGCGAGGTGGAGAGAGAGCTGGGTGCACACAATAAAAGTAATTTCTGCCCAGTTGGCTTGCTCTCAATAAAGTAATTGCCCGCATTTAAGCTTTCAGGAGGCAGAAGGGCTTTCTTGGAGAATGAAAGTTTGTAGAATGTGGTAGGAGGAGCATTGGGCTCGGAAAAGAAAAAAGAAAGGTTTAATTGCAGTGCATACTGCTAGTTTAGAGCTGTAAAAATATACTAATTTCTGCTTGCTTCCGACTAACCTCGTGAAGTTTACCTTAACCATCCACAATTGTCTAACCATTTCTAGATTTAGTGTAGAAATAAAAGAGGAATGGAAAAGCCCAGGTAGGGGAGGAATTAAGTATCTGTCTTAGGTTTTCAAGTGAGTCTGAGGAAAAGAAAGATAAGAGTGACCTTGGGTCCTGAACCTGAAATGCAGTGGGGAAGTCTAGTGATTGATTAATGACGACTGTCATAAGCGAGGGATGAAAGAATGAGACTTGTATCAGATATCTACGAGACAGAACCTTTAAATAGCAGCTAATGTCACTCTCATATCCAAGAGCAGCCAACATCATCAAGGTTAGTTAATAAAGAAATGAGCCCATGATGAGAAAATAAGGGAGAATATCTGAGCTATGGAAATACAGGTCTCTAGAGAAATAAATATGTATGTGAAAAATGAACAGTTGTTCCAGACACTGGAAAAGCCAGTTGGTGGCCTGAATCTCTCAGGAGAAGATCAACATTCTCAAATTACTTGAGAGTGAACAAACATGTTGTTAACTTTTTTTTTTTTCTTGCAGTTTTAGGTCCCTAAAGATACAAAACATGACTATGTTACAAATCGGACTTCCCTTGTTGTATTTAAGGCACTCGGCCAGCTTTGGGCACAGCGATGGCAATTTGCTGAATGTTCTAATTAAATTTATAGTTGATGAATGTATTAAACATAGTAATTGGATTCTGCTTGCATGAAATCCTAGCTGTTAATTGGTTGAAACTTTAAAAAAAGAGCAATCGAGATTTTCTTTTTTTTTTTAATTCTGCCAGAGAAACACAAGTTAATACGAACCCTTCTGGCAAATTTTTGGAAACACACAGGTTAGCATTCATTCAATTTAGAAAAGATTGTTATGGGAGGCTATGGAATTGTATCTTGAGGATAAAGTGAATCTTTCATTGATGGATTAACCAGATTTTAGTTCTGGCTACTCCAGTTTGAGAAATATAAGTATTTTTGGAACCTGAATGACTCAGAGGAAGCTCAGTTATAGTAGTAAAGCCTTTCCAATAACACAGAAGGCAGATCAGCTACATACTAATCACAGCAAAGGACAGTGCTCTGGTTCACAGCATAACAGAGCAGAGGATCCGGAACACTGCCAGTGGATTCTTGTTTACATTTTGAGGCCTTTTGTGGAATATTTGACAGCCTTTGATCTTATCCATCACTTTCATTGTGTAAAAAGATAGCTTACTGACTTACTCTGAGCTATACAGCAAGACAGTGAATGACCCAAAGGCCATACCTAGACCTTCTAACTACCAAACCAATACTCTAAGGTAGAGCTCTTAGTCGTGGATGTATTTTGAAATTTTTAGACTTTACATTGTCTTATCTTCATCTATGCAGGTATATAAACCTGTGGCCTGTTGGTTCCTTTGCCATCATTGTTTAAATTTTTAACAAAACATTCTACAGAGGAAGTGCCATTACTTACACACAATCACTATATTTTATATTTTATGTAGCCCAAAACAATTCCCGTTCACTCATAACACAAGGGCAAAAAGCAAAACAAACACACAACCAAAAAACAGTGGACTAAGGTTAGACACACCTGACAGTGAATTTTTCTTCTCTTTAGAATTTGTTTCCTTGACTCAATGTATTTTGGAGTCTAAGAAGTCTAACCATCTTACTTTTCTCATTGCTGAGACAAATAGTAGCCACCCAAAATGAAAAGAGGAAAGGTCTCTTGAGAAGTTGCCGTTCATAGCTGGGTGACTCCAAGGCAGGCTGGCATAGCAGAGGGGCAGCGCAGAGGAGAGACAGTTCATGGCACGTAGCAGGGAGACGCCAGGGATGTAGCAAGCGGCAAAGCAGCAAAGCGGCGAGTGAGGCCAGCACCCTTCATCTGTCCCTTATATTTTATACAGGCTGTATGCCCTCAGGGCACATAGCACTCACACACAGGTCGGACCTTCCCGTTTTCCACACCAAGAGCCGCCAAACCAAGCAGCGGACTAATTCTGTAGTCACACATCCTTAAACCAGGATCGCACACTTAATCCCATCATCACACACTCTACATCCAGCCACCTCTGGGAAGCCTTACTACCTATGACTACATGAGGCTTTGTGGGGACAGCTAGACACAAGCCATAAGAAAAACTTACAACTCAAAAGTTCTCATAATTTTAAGTCGTAATCCCACTGATATTTGAATATTTGTTAAATATCGTCAGGGAGCATGTTGTTAGCGTACAGAACTCCATGTGCACCTCTGCTATCAGCGCACTGCAGGAGGCTGCCACAGGAGGACTGCAAGTGGGAGCCCAGGGCGGACAACTGAATGAGACCCTCTTTCAAAATAAAAAATTGAAAAGGGGGCTTGGGATATATGTCATTGCAAGACCGCAAGGTCCAATCCCTAGTATGAAGAAGGGAGGGAGAGAGGGGAGAAGAATGAAAGAACATGTAAAAAAAGTAAAGGATGAAGCAACAGCAAGATAAGCCTATATGGTGGTGGTTGATCCGACTCAGCAACCCTGATCCCTATACTGGATGAAACGTAAGACACAAGGGAGAGTCACTGCCTGCAACCTTGTTTAGACTCTTTTATATTGGTTGTCTTCCTAGATGGTACCCTTTATGAATGTCTCTTCCAAATTCATTGGTGCAGATCTCTTACTCAATTATAATATTGTACTATCCTGTGTATTCTGTCAGGTATATCCAAAATATTTAGCAACTGGTCTACAGCACAAGTCGTGATCAACAAGAATGGTCACAAGTTTGAAAAAACCTCCCCTTAGCCATAGCTGCCCCCACTAGCTGAAATCTGCTCATCTGGTACCCCGTTTGGGGCAAGGAGGGACTCCATGTGCAACCTGTTTCCTTCCACTGCCAGCATCTCCCTTGCTAAGCCAGTGTCTTCTCAGCCCTGCCTGTCTGCTCTGCTGGCCATTAAGGAAAGTCATTTTCTCACTGAAGATCTCTGGCAAAGATGAATGAGGATCTTAGGTACACCGAGTTTCACTGTCCAGATACACATCACTTTGCAGGTGCTCACTCAGCAAATGCCTAACAAATAGCCACATTCAGCCAGAGTGTCTCCTCCCTGATAACTTTGTCTCGATCTTCTCTCCCTTACGGCCTTTCATTCTTCCCCCTGCCTTGTGTCACAGGCAGCCACCAGCAACATTCTCGCTCCCGGACTCTCTTCTCAGACCCTTTGTGTCCTTATTTTCCTTCGTGGTGTGATTCCACTCTGCTGCAGCTCCTCTGAGGCCCTTGCTTTCCATATGCTTCGAATAGAACCCTTGCAGAAAGGTGCAAGGTGATTACAAGTCTTCTGGTTGTTAGGAGGCGATCAGTGTAGACTGGAAGTGGAAAAATAATCATCTTTTTACCACAATTCAGCATATTTTAAGACTTCTGTGAGCATCTCTACAGAGAGGTGGATATAAAATATGGTCTGATAATAACTGCTCAATAAAAATTATGGAAATAATGTAACTCGGTAGCTTTCCAATTGTCAAAAGATAGCCTGAGAGGTCTACAATGTTTGATGTCAGTAGCTTGCTTCACGGAGGGTATTTGCTCAACTGTTCATTCATGAATTCCTACTGCAAGGGGCTGGGATCTGAGGACGATGACAGTGAAGCGCTCGCCGTCGTGCGTGGAAGATGGACAGTGGGGCAGTGGTATCAGGACTAAGGTGAAGGAGTGTACGGTGTGTGCCGTGGCTCGGGAGGGAGGCCCCGCGGGGAAGGGAGGTGGGAAGACTGCGCAGAAGGGATGGCTGGGGTGGGTGTGAAAGGAGGAGGACCTGCCCGTGTGACAGGAAGGTCAGAACATTCCAGGCTCACAGTAATACACGAGTGCAAAGGGCGCGCCATCCTATGGCTGGGAGGAGGGCTGCATGACCAGGAGAGAGTACTGTGGTTTCAGAGCTCAGCCGGATCTTCCTACGCGAGAGGAGGAGACGCTGGGGAGAGAGCTGCACAAAAACAAAACCCAGCTCAGTTTTGTTCATGCGGCTTTTATTTTTTTCTGTTTTTGCCTTTGTTTTATTAAAACTTCAAACTTTCAGAATGTTTGTCAAAATAATAAAAAAGGATATTTTTATTTTGCCCATTCTGTACCAAGATTTTAGCCTCTGTGTCTCTGTCTCTGCAATTTTGTTTTGTTTGTTTTTGTTTGGGGCAAAGAAGTTGGTCATGTACTATCCCTTGAAAACTTCCTACACTTACATGCATATTGTTTGAGAATAAAATCATTTTTCATTTTTTCTGAAATGTGGAAGTTTAATATTAGTACTGTTATTTAATCTGTACATTGTATTCATATTTTGCCACTGCCCTAGTGTCTTTTGCAGATGCTGATTCACTTTTCTACATTATATCCAGTTCAGGCACTGATGTTACATGTTGTTATCAGGGACCTTTCAGTTTGCTTTAATTCAGAATTACCTTCTTGGTTATTCTTTATCTCTCACTTCGTGACATTTTTGGAGGCTACAAGCTAGTTGCTTTGTAGAACTTCTCTCACACTGGCTTTGATGTTTTCTTATGAGGTTCCGTTGCATTGGGGGGGTCAGGAATATTACATAAGTGATTGCTCTGGCTTGTATATGGTTTGTCCCCCAAAGGTTTACACATTGGAAGCCTGGCCTCTGATGTCAGTAGTGCTATTCAGTAGTGAAGGGACCTTTAACAACCTCGGCTTACTGGAAGTGACTGGGACATGTCTGCCCTCTGGAAGGGACTGGTGATACCTAGAGGAATACGCTAGTTCTCATGGAGTGGATCAGCTCCTTTAAGAGCAGATGGGTAGGACAGAGGCGCTCCTTCTGGTCTCTTGCTTCCTTTCCTGCTGTACTATATGTAACATGACAGAGGCCCTCATCAGATGTGGTTACCAGACCTGGACTGCAGCACTGTGAGACAAAATAAACCTCTTTGCTTTATAAAATACGCAACCTCCAGTATTTCGTTGCCACAACAAATGGAGTAAAACACTGATATCATAACTTAGAGCAAGAGATCCAGAGGAGCAAGTTAAAATTGCATTAGTAATTTTAATCTGGTCACTCAGTTAGGCAGGCAGCAGCCAGGCCTGTCCATAATAAAGTTTCAGATTTTGCCTTTGTGATTAATATGAGGTGATGCTTTGAGATGATATCAATATCTGATTTTTCCATGTAAAACTTTCTCTTACTACTTTTAGCATCCAACTCCAGAGTTCCTCTTTCAGTTGATCTGGGCCAGGGCCAAAGTATTTCTATTTCTAACAAGTTTCTAATCAAAAGATGAATGTTCTAAATTTAATTTGGCTCCTTCTCATTTCTGAGTTTTTCTGTGGATACCTAGCAAATGAAACAATGGTGGATAATGTATGGTCCCCATTAGCAAAAGATGGACTTCGCATGCGGCTAATGATCCTTGATTTACCTCATTATCCTCTCATGTTTCCAATATAAGAAACAGTTCTTTCCAATCGTGATCCAATTTGTTATCCAGTCCATGGAATGAAAGTAAAATTTTTCACACTTCATCTGCTAGATGTGAGGTGTGACATTACTGTGATTGTTATTATCAGTTCAGTTTAGAAAGTAGTCATTGAAAATAATTTTTGGTGATAAGAAGACTACACATTGTTGGAGAACAGAGTATGAACTAAAATGTAGTTGGCATTATTTTTGAGACCCTCCCACACATAATAATTGCCTCCACACAATCTGCAATTTTTCCACCAATCAACTGCACTTTGGTACTGTAGTTGTCAAACTTTACATTTTTATAAATGCAGAACTAGAATAATTAAATCACAACAATTTTTTGACAAAGGTGATACTGATCCTAAGGTGATACACACACACACACACACACACACACACACACACACACACACACACATGTTCAGTGTGGCCCTGCTTATCTTTTCTCATTGCCGTTTAAGTTTAGCTACATGTTAGAAATATTTATATTTTTCTGAAATGTAGCTTATGTGTCTTAGGTTTGTTTTTTTTTGACAAATGAATGCTCTAAATTTTTGCTGTGTTTTCATAATCTGTGGGAAATATTTATTCAGATATTAAAATTATCAAATGTAAAGCACATTTGCTTGTATTGGATCCTTAGGAAATACTAAAGCAAATCTTGGAAACTGAAAGATGGTGAAACCATTTCTATTGAACAAGTAGCAATACAGACCAGGTGAGCGATTAGACGGAAAATGTTGTTCCAGATTCAAACCTGAAATTTTATGGCTGTAACTTGAACCTGAGTGGTGAGGAAAATCCTTTGAGTTTTCAATTGGACAAAATTGGAATAAAATTAAATTCTGAACATACCCTATTTTGCTTTATTGACTTAACAGAATAACCACATCATCGATAATAAATACAGATAAATTCAGTTTTTGAAAAGATTTGTGATATACATAAACTCTAAGTCAAAGCTGAAAATGAGTGTAAAAATCTTTTAATACAAGAGCATTTTCAAATTGGATATCTAGAGCTTATGTATCAAAAGTTTTAAAATTAATTTTTAAAAAGGCTTTCTGGCATTTCTGAACTTTTGACTTTATGCTTACCCAAAACTTCAAATTTACTAGTAATGAAATAGTAACTCTAAGAAGATTAGAGGCAATTTTAGGAAGATACAGCAGACCCTTGACTTAGAACTCAAGTTGGTCAGTGAAGACTCAGGGTCCTCTCCACAGCCTTCAAAGTCTCGCTCCCGTGCCCAGGCAGATCTCAGGGTCCTCAGGGAGACTCTGGCCCAGGATTTCTCATTGAACCCCACACAGGAAAGATGTCGTCATGTTCCTTCCAGAACTATTTAAGGGTTAAATCTGTGTCTGAGACCATCTGAAAGCACAAGAAGCTGACGTTTGGGTCGTAACTCAAATGTTTGTTTTTGGTTAAAACTAAAATTCTGATCTAACTCATTGTTCATATGTCAGGCTGGCCGTAACTCAAGGGTCCACTGTATTAGAAACAAAGTCACATTATTAGGAAAAAATCTCACTTCTTAGAAAAGACACCAGTGACACAATCTAAAAGATAATAATGGCTCAGCAACTGATTCAAGTACTTGATTAAGGATCATTCATTTTGCTTGATTTTTACATTTAAAATTTCAATTCTAATTTTTAAAAAATTTAGTTTATCAAATGTAATTTCAGTGCTATTTTCTAAGAAATTCTCATAAGTTTTCAAAGTTGGTTTGAAATAGAACCACAAATATAATAAAGTCAAATTAAGGTTAATATGCACTTCAATATTAAGTGAATTCTAATTTTTAGAATTACCTCTTATTATCAATATTGTTATGGCATAAATAATCATATCCTAATCCAGTATCGACAGGAAAGTAGTTCTTTTCTTTTCTCTTTGTTTTTTTGAGACAGGGTCTCACTGTGCAGTTCAGGTTGGCCTTCATCCCACTGTGTAGCCCAGGCTGGCCTGGAACACAGGCACCATCCTCCTGACTCAGCCTCCTTGGTTGCTGGGATTACAGGTGTGCACCACCACGCCTGGCTAGGAAAGCAGTTTTCCCTGAGTGCAAATGAAAAGGCTGCAGAACACAGCCAAGCATGCTCTGCTTTGCCGGTAAAAGCCTGCAAGTCCTGCCGCTTGCGTAAGACCCAACTAACAAACACGGTGCCGTTGAATAACTAAATCTGCACTCTTCTGGATGTGATTCAGTTTTGCACTAGCTCTGAGCGGACCCTGTTGTACTGTGTGCTTCTTCTCACTCCCTTGCAGTTAACATATGCTACTTCTGTCGGAGACTAAGTGGAACAAAAAGAGATTTAACCTCTCCCTTGGAGTGATTCCTGTGGCGCGCTTGTGGGCCTGAATCTTGACTAATGTCATCTTTAGAAATTGCTGACAACTACGAGGAGATTCTGCAAGTAGGATCCTCATAAGAGGATATTCCTGGTGGGACATAAGTAATTGAATATCTTTTCTTTGATCTCTATGGTTAAAAGTGGTGAAATGTCATGAAAAATGGATAACTGTGTATTTGACATGCATACATGTGTTCATTCAAAACCCACTTGCTAGAGCCTACTGAGTATCTGCTAAAGACCCTTAAAACTTTGTCCTCTTCATCCTTCTCAACTGTTTGGTCCAGCACTTTACAGTTGGCTGAGCCCTCTAAATATTTTTTAAAGCATGGAAAGGCACATGTTCCTTGGCAACATTGAAAATCTCTCACGTTTGCTGTGTAGGCCACATTACTGGGATGTCTTGCTTTTCAGGTAAGATACTGACGAGTTGGCTGTAGTTTTGCATGCCTGCTTTTAGTAGTGTTGACTGTGTACTTGTCTGGATGACACTGTGCTGTGGTCAAGAAGCTATTGTGCAGTTTTGACTAACTTATTCTATGTTTTATTAATAACCCGCCTTCCTGTACGCATATCCCACAGGCTGGTAATGAATGAGGTAAATATGCTATAGAGTTTGTGCCATTGTCCCTACTAGGGTAACTGATAAAATTTAAAATAATGCTCCTATCAGTCCTTAAGATACATTTTATGTTGCTTTTTTTTTTTTTTTGCTACCGGGGATTGAACTCGGGACCTCATGCTTTCGAGGCAGGCAGCAGCCCCATTGAGCTATATCCCTGGCCCAGCTACATTTTATGGTACCTCCTTCATGACCAGGTTAAATGGACAATGTGAAACATCGTAGACTTGGATGTCCGTGGACATTTAGAGAAGAACTAGTGTTTATTAATTTCTTCCTGTGACACACAGGGGTCCCTTCCATTGTGGGGGTCCAGAAGCTGAAGAAGATGCCAGCTGGCCCACCGTGTCACTCTACCTGGATACGAAGCCCCAGCAGAGGAAGCGGTTGAGGGACACATTAGGCAGCAGATGTTTAAGGCTCCAAAACTTACGCCAGTAGTACTTACAAGGACTTGTAGAAGGGTTGCTATCCATGGAGGAGACTTCAGAGAAAGTTTGTGGAGAAGCAGGGGTACTGGGATCCAAGTGGAAGAGTGCACGTGGACAAGGACCAGAGATACGGTGTTTAAGGTCACAATTTCAGGGTTCCAAATTCCATCCAGACACAGTACTCACCACACATGAAGGCCAGTATGTTCTACTGTGTTCTTGGGCAAAGAGGGTTTCCCATCACTGTAGCAGAGAGGGTAAGTTGAAACATAGCGCTGCATTTATTGTTACCTAACACTGAAAACTATGTATCTTAGGAACTTCCTCAGAGTTTGTAAACTTCTCACAGGCAGGCTCCATCTCCTTCCCACCCCACCTCCACACCTTCTGCTGTAACAACATATACAACATACTCAGCATGGTGTCTCGTCTAGGGAATTCAAAAATGTTTGGTAAATATATATCTGGTTGAACCCTTGAGCAACTTCACTGGGACAGGATTTCCATTGGTTCGTAGATGCTTTCTAGGATTACTCTTGATGTTAGGAAGTGAGGCAGAAGGGACCTAGAGTGCCTGGCTAACAGCCTTTGGTCAAGTTCAGTAAACACCTGTCATGTGCGCTTTGTATTTATTTGTTTAGGAACTCGTGGTTGTGGTTTGCTCTTTCCATGTGATGCGGTCTGTTTGGTAAGTCAAGGAGTGCAGTAGGGTGGGCCTGCCTCAAAGCAAAGTCATTGTAGACATCTCAAGTCCTGATAACTATTTGTCAGCACTTTGTGACCCAGGGAACCTCTTCTGTACCACTCATATTCTGATTTTGAAGATCTTGCTGCCTTTATTATTCTCAGTGATTATTTGTCAAGAATTTAGGAGCACATACTTCCTGCTTTAAAAGAGTCCCCTTTGTAATTTTTATAATGTCTTGCCCGAGATGTTTATGAGACACTCAGCAGCTGTTCCCATTCTATGAAAAATGAAGCGAGTAGGTTTGGCAGCTGTTCCAGTGTTGTTTGGGGATACGTGGGCCTGTACTGTTCTGTAGAGATGGAATGTATTAATCACTCCCCATTCAAAGGTTTCCATTTTGTTATGTGCTTTGGAGGGTGAAAAAACAGACAAATAGGAAGTTGTGCGCAGACCCAGAAAATGATTAAATTTTCTAATAATTATGCAAAACAACAAAAATAGTCATTTTGATATGCCTGCATTAAAAATTGTGCTGTGGATAAAATCTGCTTGTGGTTTAAATTTTAAGTTAGTGTGTGGTAAATTCTGGGAGAGGATGGGCAGAGTGGTGACAAGGTTGTAATGTTATGCTCAACTGTCTGTGGGACTCTGTGAAGGACCAGGTAAGTGAATAACTTTCTGAAGGACAGTCATTCTATTTCCCATCAGTTGGGTCAATGAGAGTCAGGTGCCACTTACAAATGCCTGATTTGGCATCTATTGGTTGAAAGTAAAAAAAAAAAAAAAAAAAAAGAAGAAGAAGAAAATTAAGACTCCTTAGTGTATTTAAACCAAAGAATTCATTGTTTCTTGCGACCTAAGAAGAAATGAAAGTTCACAGCAAAGCAACAAGGTTCTATGCATGAATTCCAGAGATACAATTCTGGAATTCAAGTTTTTAGTACATTTTTAGCACTGGATAAATATTGCTAATGAAATCTTTTGACAAACCTTATATATCACAGAAAGGATGCCATTTTGGTTGATGTTAGAGCCTAGAACCTTGACATTTCCTTTGCCTCGATTTCCCTTACCTCGATTTGTATTCCCCAAGGTGTTTATGGAAACCCTACAGGCCAGAGGGGAACTCTTGGAAATTGTTGATCAAAATAGCAACACTCCAAGGATTATGGAGTCTCTGACCAGTATCTTACATTCATTTTATCCTTGGCTCCAAAAGGATATGACCTCCAATTAATAGGTAATTGTTGAGATCAGCTTAAATAAAGTGAATGTGCTTTGGTAGGGGAAAACCTGTGCATCTTTTGATGGCATCTGCATTTCCCAAAATACTTTAATTACTTTTCATGATGTTCCCATGAGATAAGCAGTATTTTCATTTTTAAAATACTGTATTTTGATGTACTTTTGTAGAAGAGGAGGGAGAATAAAATAATGTGTCCCTTCTATTCTTCAGTCCGGACTGGTGACTTGTAATACTGTCTCATATATTTTCAAATTCTCTCACACATTTCAGTGAACAAATCATTGTACTTAAGATCTCTTCTATTTTCCCTTATTCTGTTTTCTCTGTCCATGACCATCGGGAACTGTCATAGTAAATTTCAGTATTTCTAATTTCTTTAAATGTTTTATTTTCTGTTTCATATTATACATCCATAAAATATCTTTTGTTTGATGTTTTTATAAATGACATTACACCAATTTATTTGTAAATCATGCTTTTTGATCTATCTTTTTGAAACTTGTACTGATACATATAGGTACAACTTGTTTTATCTGTTGTAAGGAAGGGAATTACCAGCTTACTCCAAATCATATAATAATTATAATATTTAGGTATTTTTCTTGGTTTTGTTATTGTTTTCAGTCAACACTGACCATTAATCAGCAGACTTGGCAAATGTGAAATCACATTGTTAAAAATTGGATTTAGTTCACATTGTGCATACATTCACACACACACACACACACACACACACACACACACACACACACACTCCTCAACAGTTGTTCTATGCCAAAACCTCTGTATAAGTTCCAAAGACTCCATGGACATTCCTAAGTTTATTATGGAAGCTTGCTGTTTGTTTTGGATATTTTTTTCTGAGAAATTTGAACGTTTATTCTTGCAGTCTCAAAGATGTATATAGCCTTTGATTTAAGAACCACTGACTTGAATGTTTTATAAAGTTCTTGCATTACTTTGGTTATTTATAGAATTAAAAACAATTTCAGTCAATAAGACAGAATTATTTTCAGGGTCTTTGCAGCTTAGGAAAATCATCTTTATTATTATTACTACTTTATCAAAGTAGGGAATGAACTATAGAATTGTGGATCAATCCATTAGTTTCATATGTCTTCAAGACTTTATAAACAAAGGCCTAACTTTGTGATCAGCATTTTCTAATAAATGTCACTGACTCATCATTAACTGAACTCAATACACCTAGAGTTTACTTCACACCTTCACTGGGAACCACTCATACTAGCACAAGGACACTGTCTTAGTCAATTTCTTCATCACTGAGGCAAAATATTCTACACCTGCAGAGGAGGAAAGGTTTATTTTGGCTAAGATAGCTGGCTTCACGGTAGGACTGCCGAGGGATATGGTAGAGAAAAACTGCTCAAGGCATGGTGGATAGGAAGTAAAAGGAGTCTGAGGGAGGAGTCAGGGAGGTGGCTGTGTCCCCAGTGATCTGCTTTTCCTACCAGATCCCACCTCGTAACAGCAAGTCTAGTATAATCCTTCATAACCCAATCACATCCCCAAAGCCCTGCCTATGGGCACTCACCCCCAAAAGACTCATGTGTAGCCCATTATGGAAAATGGATTTAGTGCATCTCTAAGAGTTGCCAAAGTTCTGACAGTTTCAGCATTGCTGAAAAGTCCATATCCCAGGTGTCCTTTGAGACGTAAGGCACATTCTTAGCTTTGAGCCTCTATAACATTCAAAAGAAGTTTAATATTGCCTACATAAGTAGTGGCACAGAGTAAATTTTCCATTCCAAAGGGAGAAGTAAAGGGATAAAAACCAATATGATCAAAGCAAGACCAACATCTAACAGGGCCACGTCCTATGTCCAGTGCCCAAGCTATGGTCAGGTGTGAATTTCAAATGACTTGGGTGGCTTTGCCCCTGAGGTGGTACTGGTGGTTTTAACTTTCATGGCTTTTATCTTGGGCTGGCTTTGCTCACTTCTTATGGCTGTCTGCAAATATTACACATTCCTGGCATCTTCAAATTCCTGGAGTCTCCACTGTACTTTGAGCTTCATTCTCCCAGGGTGACACCCTCCCCACTCAGGGGGGCACTTTCTGTCTTCCCGGGCTGTCTGAAATCTGAAGAGGAAAGGCTTCCTTCCCGGAAATGGAAGACTTCCTGACCGTGCAGTTAGTTCATTCTGCATGCCTGTAAAACCAATACCATATGGATAACAACAAGGTCTGCCACCAGCTTGAGCAGTAACCAGGCTCCTTTAAATCATAACTGCAGAGGTTTCTAATTGCTTGGATGGCTGAGCGCTATGAAGCAAATCCCAGGAACCAGTTCTTTGGGCAGACCTTGTCCAGCAGGGTGCCCCGAGGCTCTCTTAAAGCAAAGTCTTCCATTTTTCCAGGATAAGAGCATAATCCTGCTATTCCTTCATATGGCCTAAGGCCATTTTTCCCATTATCCTGATTCAAAGTATTTTTCTTCTTTTTGATGATAATCTTATCAGCAACCAAACTTTTCTCTGCTCCGTCTTTGCTGGCACTTTCTCTATGGTGAGACTTAAAACTTTTTAGGTAGACTTTTTGACCCTAATTTTCAATATAAACCTGCCTCAAAGCCTCCCAAAGCTATCCACACCATAGTCCCAACATTGGGTTTTCTTGAAATTCTCTCCATCCGATTTATTAGTTTACTGCCCTTAGTCTCAGTCTCCTGTTTGGTCTCACATCATGAGCAAAATGTGGGAAAAAATTTTGGAGAGAATAACACACATAGACTGGAGTCAAATTGCCAGTGAAGTCTTTGTGAAGTCTTTGTTGCCATGTGAAATCTCCTGAGCCGGCCCATCAGCTTTTGCATTTTAGCAGAATTCTTGTCTTCTAACCTCTGACCAGAGTCTCCCATCAATTTTGGCTTACAGCATTCTAGGGCTTCTCTAGCATGCATTTCCAGACTTTCCTACCTCCTCCTGAAAAACAGTTCCAAAGGCTTCTGAACCACGTAGTCAGACAGCATCACAGCAACAACCCCATTTCTCTGATGTCAAAATCTGTCTTAGTTGTTTTACTCATCTCTGAGACTCAATACCCAAGACCACTTTTAGGGAGGAGAGGTTTGGTTTTGGCTCACAGTTTGTAAATTTCTATCCCTAGCTCCAAGGCAGGAGTGGTGAGGTGGAAAGGCACAGCACACATGAGCTCTTCATGCTATGGTGGCAAGGAAACCGAAAGCAAAGCAGAAACAGACCCCACATTTTATCAGTAGGTTCGATGTAAGCACCATTATCCAATCACCTTCTGAAAGCCTGGTTTATGAGCACAGGAGGCTGTTGGGGGACATCTAGGTATAAAATACAAAGGCAGTAAGATGAAGCGTGCACTGCCTCACTTTCCCAATCTTTTCTACCTCAACCTCTGTCCAGGAGAGCTCAGATTATGAGACATAGAATATGTTGCTCTCATAATATTCTCTCTACTCTAGGAATCTTAAATGGGAAAATTAAGAATGGTAGAGATGAGAGTAAAGGCCAGCGTTTATTGAGTGTTGTCTGTGAGTCAGAGGCTGTGCTTAATGATACATTCATTTGCCTGTTTGTTCATTCTTTTCAAGTAGCTATTGAATATGCACCTGTGCCAAGTAAGCTTCTAGCTGCTAGGGAGAACTCATGCTCATGCACATGCTTGGTGCAGACACTTTCCTTGATGTCATGGAGCTAAGAGTAGAGAGAATACGTGTATGATCCACAAAGTGATATGAACTCACAGTTGTGACCAGAACTACTAAGTACAGGTGTATGATTTGTAAAACATGGATTAAAGGAATTCAACCTGGCTAGGAAGGAAAAAGAATTGGTTTTGTGTTGACATATGAAGGATCGATAGGAATTAGTGGGGTACAAAGGACAAATGTAAACATGAGCATCGTGAGTGAGCGTCTGATGATAACAGGAATGTAGGAATTATAAAAATCTAAATAGTTATCTTGTTTAATATTGATGACAGTACTGGGTTTCAGGCATTATCCTCTTCATTTTATAGTCCCTCTTATACTCCTTTCTTCTCACTGAATTGAAGTTCAGCGAGTATCAGTCACTTACCTAAGGTCGTACTGTCTGGAAGTAGCAGGACCAAGAGAACAGCAGTGTGTCTGGCCTCGAGGGGTATACCCTTCGGACATACACTTCTGTCCCTCCTTAATGAGTACCTGACCCAGGTGACCTCAAAGGAGATTTATAACAGCAGGAATCATGTAATATCAGTGTTTACTTTGGATTACAAAAGAGAAAAACCTTATAGATTTAAAGACAATGTATGACAAGTCTTGTTGGATATGGATACCCCTGCCTAAATACTTGTAAATCTTATTATATCATATTACCCATAACCATACCAACATACAACTCTAAGAACAGATTATTTAAAAATAACCATAAATCTTAGCAGTATCGCCAGCAGATATAAAAAATAATTACAAAGTATTTCAGTTTTTCTCAGTTGATCTTTTTCCTATGTCTGTCTGCTTTTCCACAAACAGTTCAAAATAACATAAAACTAAGTACTATTAACTGCAATTAATTGTTTCTTTTACATTGCTTACTCTGGCTCTTTCCTCAGTCTTTCCATTTTTTTATATTAGTTGAAACATTTTTGTGGAATTTCCTTTTTTTATTGTTGTACATTCTCTCATTCATGTTTTCGGGAATGAAACATTAAATTCACAAATGCTTTTATCAAGAATCTTCATAAGTGGAATTGAATACATTGATCAGAGATATATGATAAATAAGAACCAAGATAGATATATTATGAAATGGTACAAATTTTCAATGATGAATGTCACTATATTGTATCCATAAAATGTACCAATAAAATTAATTCTGAAAACAGATATACAACAGCCACTCTTATTATTATTTGAATTAGATCGGAAAACGATTGATTGGAAAGTTCTATTCATCTTTTATCAAATCCTATGGTTTGCATGGGAAAAAGAAAAGCATGAATACTTGATTCTTTTCCTTTGCCTACCCATTTTAAAACTGATAAACTTAGTTTTATCTCATTGTCTAATGCTGAAAAATTCATTTTTCTCAGCCATTTATTTGGTTTCATTATGAACTAATAAATTTACACCCTTGAAGTTTTTTTAGTCCCTTGAAGTTGTGATTTTTATTGAATAATGTCCTGTACGCTCCTAGTTAATTAAGCCTTTTCAAATTGCATGCTGAATATTTTTAACATGATATCAGTAGTAATCTATAATTTGTTTCATTTTTAACGTGGCAAGATTTTTAGGGTCTTCTTATGCATTTTCTATCCTAAACTTGACTTCTTTTAGTTAGAAAATTATATTTAAAGGCCAAAATTGAGACTTTGTGGATGTTTATTACTATTAGCTAACATTATTTTGATTTTTTTTCCAGTAGGCCCAGCTTAGAAGCCAAAATGTAAAAATAACAGCAAAAGAAAACATATACCTTGAATATCATTAGGATTGTACTGCTTTTCCTTTTTTAATAGTATCCTCATCCTTTATTTCTCATAGGCTGCAATTCTTGATGGCTTATAATGTTCTTTTCATTTATCTTGTTATTTATAATTATATCAGAAGTGCATTGCTAATAGTGTTTCATTAGCAATATGATAACTAAAAACTGCTGGGAGATTTTTGTGATTTCCTTTGTCCTTAAGATACAGTATCAGAAAATCATCTACAGTACCACCAAATTACTGTGCTTCACAACACCTTGAAACAATTACTCTCTGTGTGGCAATGCCTCTGGTTTGATACTCAAATTCACTTTCCCAATTTGTCCTTGATTTTGTTTAAAAAAAAACCTGTAGTCTTCATAAGTTCACGACATCTACATGGCATCAAAGAGGCAGAGAAGAAGCGAGGAAGAGGTGGCATCCTTCTCCGGTTAGATGAAGTTCGTCTGAGGGCAGTGAATACAGCACGGCAGCAGATCCAGGGGATGGAAGGCCCTTGGCCAAGAGCTTCCTTTTTCCTTTCGGAGCAAGGATAATCTATAGCCGGTGATATGAGATGCGATTTTCCTGCAAGGCAAGGTATTGCTTGCATTGACCAGGAGTTTTTTGATTGCTCTAAGTAAAAGGTGAATTTTTAGGTTATGAAAAAGAAAAAGAAACCAAATACAGAAAGAAAAAAGGTCAGAACACCATGAAAAAAGTTGATCATTGTTTTCCCCTTTGTGCTATTTTTGAACTTAGGTCGTACGATTTTTATAAAGTTTCTTAAAAATCCTTTCAGTCACTCTCCACCCAATTGTAGTCTTCCTCTTTCCCTGTAATTAGCTTTTTGAATGCCACTGTAAAACAAGAACAGTAGAAGTTCTGAGTTAAACTTTTTGCAAACTCTGGCTTAAGAGTTACCATCTCTTGGGGGGGGGATTTAGTTCAGGGGCAGCGCGCCTGCCTCACAAGAACAAGGTGTCCTGAGTTTGATCCCTGGTACCACAAGAGGAAGAAAAATTGTTACATCCAGGAAATGTACACCCGATGCTTCAATTTCATTGTACAAAAAATGGAGATAATAAAACACTGAGGAGCCAATGACATGATGTGTGGAAGTGCTTAGTGCAAGGCCTGTTGTGTAATGAAAGTCTAGCTGATGTTGACTTTTGCTACAGATGTTGTTTCTGCCTGTGTGTTGAAAGGGTTAAAGTTGGTGTAAATCACTTTTTTGGTCATTGGTCTCATTGCTTTGTCATAGTCTTCCTGGAAATTTTGCACCATGTAGATTTCTTTTTTTTCTTTCATTTCTTCTAGCCAACCCTAGCTAAAGATAACTCTCTAAACTTAGGTGTTCAAAGAGCAGGGCGAGGGGTGTTGGAGCTATTCTTCAATATGAGCTAGCAAAGTTCTCTATTCTCAGTTCTCAGCACAGGGCCGGGAATCGGTTCCTTTTTCCTGCTCCCAGTTAGAGCCATGTGAATTTGAGGTGAGTGAGACTGTAGTATGGAAAACCATAGTGAACTTGGACCCAGTGCCTCAGATCTGGGGAATATCCACTTAGAGTCATGGATGATACTGTAAAATTGACTTCCGCTCTCTGTACCCGGTATTACATGTAAGATCAAGTCATTCAAAAGATCCAGAGTTCCTTCTAGTTTGCAAAGTCTGTATTTCTAAATGTAGTTAACCTCCCTGCTTGGTATATTTTGTGTACCTGCCACTAAGACTTGCATGATCTCCATTTCTCTCACCCAATGAAATGATTTCCTTCCTTCTTGAAATGTCATAGTTTATGGAAATCATGGGTCTTCCTTTTCTCTTCCTGGCTGCCAAAAGACTGGAATTAATTTTTAAAGAAAATATTGCAGGCTTTCACTAGTATGAGTTTTCTAATACTGTAATACCTATCTCCATGTCCTAGTTATATAGATTTTATGCTTTTGTATTGCTTTAAGTGTAAGGAACATTTTTGCTTTAAGCTACCGTAATCTTATTACTGTTGTTACTGTGAGATCCTTTACAAGTTATACATTTTATTTGTTTCGATTATTTCATAATAATTTGCAGGGAAGTACCTCCTCCCCTTCCGCTCCCTATTATGAGGAAAAAGGAAGAAATAGACAAAATAATTTAAGAGATAGTATATTTGGGTATATATATACTTTTAGTCATTAGTATCAAAAGAGTTAAACATAATTCTAAGGGGGCAATAATTATTTAATAATTATCTGATTATGAGATTAAAAGATCTAAACCATTTGGTGCTGTCCATAGATTCTGGTTATTTGTTTGTTTTTGTATAAAAAACTACATAGTTCATGCTGACCTTGAAGTCACTGTGTAGCCCAGGCTGACCTCAAACTCACTGCAGTCCTCCTGCCTCAGCTTCCTGAGTGCTGGGATTACAGGCAGGAGCCATCAAGCCCGGCTCTCAATTCTGGTGTTGTCATTGTAGTCCTCTGAGTGGCCCTTAGCATGTTCCACTCTTTGGATTAAAAAGAACATCATATTTTACAGGATTTTGGTAACAGGAATGTAACAGAACAGTGTGAGCCTCACTTTGGATAAAATATAATAGTACAGGAAGGTGATCTTACAGTGCTCTTTGCTCTGCTTAATTCTACTTCATCCATTCTGTTAGTGATTTGGTGAAACATACTAAACGCACTGCATTTTCACATAGCACGGAAGAAATAGCTAAGACTAAGGCCCTAGAGTAGTGTAGACCTGGCTTACAATCCCTAGCTCTCTAGCCATATAATTTTTTTTTACAGGCAGATTGAGAGCTAAAGTTTGAAGCTATTTGAAGGTAGATTTCATTTATGATGAGATCCTTTGTAGCAAAAGCAGTCTGTGTTCTTTTTTTTAACAAAGACTTTTTTAATATCAAAGTACACTTCCAAAGGTCCAAACTAGACTCGAGGTCATGGCTGAAGTTAGGGAAAGGGGGAGCCGGGTTCACGGGACAGCAGGCACTAGGTCTAGTCACATGTGCTCACAGCGGAGGACAGGAGGTGGCACCGGCCTCCACAGAGGCTGGTCTTCTTCATGATGCGCAGGAACTCCTGCTCGCTGACCTGTCTCCATCTCGATCAGCTGCATCAATCATTTTCTGCAGCTCCTCATCAGTCAGGCTCTCGCCCAGCTCCTTGGCCACACGCTTCGGATTTTTGAACGGTATTTTCCCTGTTTCATCATCATTGAAGAGCTGGAAAGCTTTCAGGATTTCTTCCTCGGTGTCTTTCTCCGACATTTTCTGAGTGATCACTGTCAAAAAGTCGCTGAAGTTCATTTTGCCTGTCCCATCCTCATCGATTTCACTTATCATTTTCTTGATTTCTTCTTTCTTGGGCTCAAAGCCCAGGGCTCTCATTGCCACCTTTAGTTCCTTCACATCGATGGTCCTGGTCCCATCTGCATCAAAGAGATCAAAAGCTTCCTGGATTTCCTGTTTCTGCTCTTCAGTAAGCTCTGGCTTAGGACTCATCCTTTCCGTCTGGGCACTCAACGCCATGTTTGCCTTCTTAAAATTGGAGGCCATTGTCGACAGACTGCACGGCCGTTGTTACGGCAACCAGCAGTCTGTGTTCTTGAAACGAATTCTATCTAGAGCCAAAGAGCAAATTGTGATGGTCCAAAGCTTTGTGTATTAAAAACCTGACTGCTGAACTCTAGTTTGAGTATTATTTGCCCTCGTGACGATGGCAGTGAGAACAATGATCCTATCCCACCCCGGGCTCCTTGGCTGCTGTGTGGGGACAGTGTTGCCATGTGGTACGCCACTTTGGGAGTGTTTGAGAAAAAGGGTGGTGCTGATGTCCAGTAAAGAGGGAGACATAAGAGCATGCAGGAGAGGTGTTGGGCAGTCACCTCCTTTGAATCAAGAATACAGAACATGGGGTTACTTAGTCAAAGGGCACCAGGGGAGCACTGAGAACATACTACAGTTGCTAGGCACTTACAAGCAGTACACATTTTATTAATTTCCACATAGCATAAGCGTAAAAACTCCTCAAGAAAAAAAACTGACTTCAGGGCAATAAAAACAGTCACAGAAAACATTGGTATTAGATTGTATTTGTCCTCAGTGCGGGCTTGGCCATTTACCGTGGCAGAGACTCAGTCGTACCATCTATGAAGTGGGAATAGTATTAGACACCCCCTCTTGGGTTACTTACGGGAATCAACATGAGATAATAGATGCAAAGAACAATGCTGACACACCATGTTTAATGATTCCTAGTTACAGTAGTTGTCCTTGTTAATATTAGTAGTTAAGTCTATCACGAAAGTTGCACCTTTCCAGCCAGTGAAGATAACTGTTACTGAGCATTTTCAGAAAACAAGGAACAGAGATGTAGGAGAGGATCTGAACCTGAGAACTTGTGATCCTATGGTTCTGGAAATGCCTCTCTGGGCTGGTCCTGTCGTTACCATGGTGCATTCTCACAGTTCCTCACTCCTCTCCTGCCCTCTTTTTCCATCCCACAGTCCCATCCTTTGCTCTGTGCAGATGTATCAAGGGCCAGATTGAGCCATCGGGAGATGGACCTATCTACAATTATTCCACCAGTAATGTGCCTAACCTTGCATAAACTCCTTTATTCTGTGCATCCATGGCTGATCCTAGGGGCTTTGGTTAAAATCTCTTTAACACCGTGGTCTCTGACTCTTCTATAGCAATTCCTGAATATGTAGTAGATGGATGGAGGATTAAAGAAATAATCAAAAGATACAATTCCATATGGAGGACCATCTTGTTAATCGTTTTATTTAACATGTCATTCCACGTCTGAATATTTCATTTACTGTCTCTGCCAGCTGCCTATTTAGCCTCTTCTTGCCTGCTTCCAGCCCCTGGGGATTCATCACCTCTTTAGTGCTCGTATTTTGCTTGAAACAAGTTTCCTAGCAAAGATTTGCAAACTTTTAACTTGTGATGAGTTACTCTTATTGGCCCTTCTAGTTGTAATTGTATTTTAGCAGGTAAGTTCTGGAAACTTTCTCTTTAAAGCAAAGGAATTCTATTTTGAGGGCAGAATTTCAGGTCCAAGTCCTGCAGAGAAAAACATGCTGCTTTCACACATTTGGTTTAGTTGTGCAGGGATACAGGATAACAGGTGTTCGCAGGATTTCCATGTTCCTTATGAATTAGATTTTGCACACCAGTAGGTATGGGGGAGATGTACTACAAACTATGTTGTGACTGAATATGTAGTCATGGTTCTTGCATATAAAAAAGGTTTTGCAAAAAATACATTTCTTTTAGTTGTAAGGGAGGCCATAGAAATGAATTATGCTTTTAAAGCTTAACAGCTCTTTTAAGTTAAACTTACACAACCATGAGAGTCAATTTATTTGAATCAAACATTTAAAAGGATATTATTCTAAGTTGCAATTAAGACTGAAATGTCATCATTTGATTTCTCCCTGGAAAGCATTTGTTTGCCATCCTAGGACTGAGCTGTTAAATTGGCCACATCTGGAGAGAAACTAAAGACAATGCTCTATCAAACCTCATTTTCAGCAGACACATCTGCTTCTTGGGGAAAATAAAAAAGACAGCCGAAGAGAAATGAAAGAAGCACAACAGATATATGGGGGAAGAGCGTTAGCTGGTCACCATGGAGAGCTGTTGGATTAATTTGCATCCCACTTACCATTGTGTTCCTGATGTGCATTATGTGATGGTTCATCGTATAGTATGCTGGCGTAGTGACAGGGTAGAGAGTTCTAGAGAGAGAGAAATGCCATCAGGCCAAAGCTTGGGTATTTTTCTGAACATGGGATGAGGCTGTCCTAAGCCTGTTCCTCTGACAGCTGTCACTGCCATTTATAGGGGGATAAGGTGCATGTAGTCTTTATTTTATTCACTAAGTTTATTGGTACATTTTAGGTATACAATACGATGACATTCATCATTGGGAATTTGCACCTCTATGTGATATATCTTCTTAATTTTTTCCGCATTCCTCTGCCCTTCCTTCAACCCCTCCACCCTTCCCTGTTTACAAAGACTTTGTTTCCATTGTTTCCCTTTCTCGTATGTATTCCTGTCCCTTCCTTCCTTGTCCCTACCCCTCCCCTTCCCCTTTGGGCCTTTTCTTCCTGTTTCACATTATCTCTTACACATTTTCATCCTCATTTACACTTCTAGTTTCTCACAAGGGACATATTACTCAGCGTAGGCCAATTAGATTTTCTTACGTATTAGGCATTAGGATTGAGGTATAACTCAGCCTGTTTCCGTTTGCTTAAATAGAAGAAATTTAAATGTGGGAGACTTGGGGAAGCTGTGTTTGGCTAAAAGATCAGGAATAAAAAGTAGGTTAAGCATGGAGCAAGAGCGCTGCCGCCATGGCCCGGTGTGGTTTTCCAGACCCTGGTTTGACACCTTTGCCTCTTCTTGGCATCAGTGAGATGGCCGTATCTACATTTTTCTCATTTTGTTGCAGTATTTAAAGTTAGTTTCTATCAACTAGAAGCAAGAGTTGAACGACTTAAAAAGATTTAAAAAACTGACACTATTATCTTGCTGTTTCAGCTGTTAATGATAAAGTTTTCCAGAAAGTTCAGGTAAGGACATCTTTTTTCAGAACTTCTGTACTGGATGGTAAGGAAAGCACAAAGAGACTTTGTTACAGTGTTGCTGTGCTCTTCTTCATTCATCACTGCCTTCTGCATCAACCTCTTTCCTGCCAGGCTTCTCGAGAGAAAGCAAAACTCAGTGAGGCTACATAGCCAAGTCCCTTTAATATGAAAACACCCCTGGAAGATGCCTGCATTTCCTGGGATCTCCCTTTGGTCTTGACTTTTGGTTTCTCTTCATAAGTGG
Source organism: Fukomys damarensis (assembly GCF_012274545.1). Classification (NCBI taxonomy): domain Eukaryota; kingdom Metazoa; phylum Chordata; class Mammalia; order Rodentia; family Bathyergidae; genus Fukomys; species Fukomys damarensis. The sequence continues at coordinate 6,747,435 of NW_022900921.1, read as the reverse complement.
CCGCCGACACTTCTTTTAACACGGTAGCAGCACTTTTCTGTCTTAATTGGATGGCAACTCGTCCTGAGTCTAGGAAGGTTGAATTATGTTCATTACTTGTTATTAGTGAAATTAATTATTCATTGATTAATTTTCTCTCCCTTCCTGGAATTAGAAAAGAGATAAGAATGAGATACCGTGTGTTAACAAAGCCTGAGAAGATTCCATTTATCATCAAGTTGCCTAGAAATACCACAAAGGTACAGAAATACTGAAATAAACCAATGGATTAGGGTCAACATGTAGATTTCCTAGAGACAACTCACCCTCGCTTCATCACAGGCTGTTCTTTTCATTTGTCACATTTCCTACTTTGCCAGCCTTAGCTTGAGCTACGACCTGCACCTTAGTAACTTTCCATCAGTGGGACAGGATACCCGATACCCACAACATATAGGGAAATAGGTTTATTTCGGCTGTGGGTCTCAATCCAGCCTTGGCAGTCACCAAGGCAGAAGAACCAGGATGGAAGAGGGGTATGGTGATAGGCCTGGGGTCAAGAAGGCTGCTCATCCCATGGTAGTCAGGAAGCAGAGAGAGCAGGGAGGACCAGAGAACAAGAACACATCCTCTACAGCAGGCTCTCAGTGACCCACCTTTCTGTCCAGGCCCCACCCGCTGCAGCACATTCCGCTATGAACTCAGGAGTGGATGAACCCACAGTAAGGACAGTGACCCATGATCCGATCACCTTCCAGACACATGAAAGTTTGGGAAGACATTGTAGATCTAAATCGTAAGAGTCACATTTCTGTTATTGAAATTTTTTGTGGAAGGTGTTCACTGAACCCCTGACCCACCCACCTACAAACATACCTGTGACTATTCTTCCCTACTTGCTTTCAGATTACAATTTTGATCATTATTCCTGGAATAATGTAAAGTTGACTATGAATTTTTGGAAAATAGAATCTAGGATGGTACATTTTATCATCTCTGTAGTTAGAAAGTTGGTCTATGAAGATGGCTTGAATTCAGAAATGTTTCCAGCGCTCCATAAGCAGTAGACAAACATGGGAACAAGGCTTCAGGTTTCTGGCTCTCCCTGTGAGGATCTTAGAAGTCTGCCCTTCATTTTACAGCAGGGAAAAAGATACATTGAAAAATATGTAACTCTTCTGAGCTCTGTCAGGGAAGTGAGGTCAGCAGGACAAACAGCTACCCTGATAAAAGGCAAAAATGGAGAATCACAAATGATCATTGCACAGAGCTCTCTGGGAGTCAGCACCGTGCAGGAAAACCTCCACTCTAACTGGGAACTCCTGTGTGAACAAGTTTCAAGTCTCACTGAATAACTCCGGGGTGCTCAGTCACATGGGTGGGCAAGTTCTTGTGAGTTTTCCTGTCCGGAGTTTCTAGCAAGTCTTGAGGATAAATGCGAAAGAAAAATTCCTCTAGTTTCAGAGGAGCAGAGTCTGAGGAGTGTAACCATTTAGAAAAATATCAGAGCATCTTAGAGAGAGAGAGAGAGAGAGAGAGAGAGAGAGAGTGTGTGTGTGTGTGTGTGTGTGTGTGTGTGTATTTCTGT
>NW_022900921.1:6742508-6745852 GCF_012274545.1 Fukomys damarensis | reverse complement strand
GAGAGAGAGAGAGAGAGAGAGAGAGAGAGAGAGAGAGTGTGTGTGTGTGTGTGTGTGTGTGTGTGTATTGCTGGGATTGAACCTAGGGCCTTTGGCATGCTAGCTAAATCCTTTACCACGGAGTGAAATCTCCAGTCCTTTCTGTGTTATTTTGACATAGTCTTGCTGAATTATCCTGGCTGACCTTGAGCTTGTGATCCTCTTATTTCCACTTCTTCCCCAGTGGCTGGGATTATAGGCACATACCACCTCCAGCCTAGCCTGTCCTTTTTAATAGGCCTTACATCTGATGGAACTCTCTTCCCTACACTTAGCCCTTTAGAGTTTCACCAGAGCCAAACCTACTGGAGAGAAGGCGAGTACACCACTCCTGCCAGCCCTCGCTGTCCTCTTCCACTGATGAGGAGAGGGAAAGCTGAGAAACACCATGTAGTACACAGGCTGACCCAGTGACTGATAACTCATGATAGGATGACTGAACACTTCCACTCTGCCTACACTCCCGTACCACCCTGCAAAATCCTGCATATTCAAATACTTTTTAGCTGGTGTTGCATATCTAGATCTTAAAAAGGACACTAAGGCAAAACAAAACAAAACTCACAGTTTAAAGCCAAAGAACTAGCTCCAGAAACAGCATCAGGTAAGGTAGAGATGTTGGAATTGTCAGAGTGAGAATTTAAAAACATTGTGTTTAGTACACTAAAGGCATTAGTAGAAAAAGTTGAAAACTTTCGCAAATGGGTGGACAATGTAATACAAAAGATAAAAATGCAAAAAGAATCTAAATCAAATTTTAGAAAACATGGGAAAAAAAGGAACAGAATGTCCCTAAATTATACCTAGACATATCATATTCAAACCTGATAAAATTAAAATGGTTCTTTCCGTCACATAGCAACCTGGTTACATCCTTTATGTTCTTCAGGACTTTGCCTATATGTCACAAGCCCAACAATAACTTCCCTTACCTCTCTATGCACTGCAAAAAAATCCTCAAGCCACAGTGCCCCTCATGTAATATGCTATTTGTATCACAGTTCTCCAAAGAAACAGAAGTATAAGAATATAGATATTTACATGAGAGGAGATTTGTTTAATTTGCTCACCCACTCACCAAAGCTGAAGATCCATGAAGACTGTCTGGCAAGAGCCAGTGAAGTCAGCATGCATTCTGCAGCAGAAGCTGGAGTCTACCAAACTGCAGAACGACAGAAGATACAGCCCCAGGCTCAGGCAGAGAAGGCCTGGACCACAGCCTTGCCAAAGCCAGAGGCCCACTGATCCAAAGAACCTGGTGTCTGATGTCAGCAGTTAGAGCAGGAGAAAATACAGCTGCTCCTTAACAGACAGTTGGGCAGGTATCCTGGGGCAGATCTTCGGGGGATGGAGCACGAGGGGCAGGGAAAGGGAAGTGAAAAGAGTTAAGATGTGATCTGTACATGTACTGCTGCAGAAGGAACATGTACAGAGAAGCAGAATGGAAGCAAAATAATAAAGAGTTTATTTGCCAGCAAAGGTCGATTGCAGTAAGAGCAGTGCCATTGACCAACCTCCTTTTGGATTGCAGCTTCCTCTTTATTAGGTTTACAGCTTTCTCATTCAGGTGGTTACATTCCATTTCCTCAGTTCACATTGCAACAAGACAGATAACCTTAACCCAGATGTAACAATTCCTTACCTTAAGATTCATCTAGCTATCTATTCCAGTGCACAGGAAGTGGGTGTTCGAGGTCAGGCATAAGGCCGGATGTCCCATTTCGTGGACAATGCCTCTGATGTGTGTTAAATTTTGAACTAAACAAAGCAGATTGCTGTGAGAGACAGCAGAAGTCCTTTTACGTTTTCCTAACATTTTTAGGTTTTTAGATTATTTACAAGTTCTCTGTATCAGTACCACCTCCTTAGGTTGAGTGTATTCATTACAAATCACAAACATACAATAAAAAATGAAATGTACATTTTGATAAAACACACACCTGCTCAGGATCTCTGCTTTACCAACTGACTAAGCACCGCCCACCCACCCCGCCATATGTAGTAAGTTCACACACCAAGCGAGCCAGCATGTGGAATTATTGCCTTCCTTGTTGGCTCTCCTCCCCAGCCCTTACACACATACATATAAACTCAAAGTGAGCCCGCTGTTTGTCATTTTTGTTCACTGACACGCGTCTGGCACGTGGGAGTCCAAAGTGTTTCCTGATGATGTAATTTATTCATTGAGAAATTACCCCCGAATGTCAACTGGGTGCCATATTGACCACCAAGGAATCGTTTTTACCCAGCATGCACCGCTAAGCACATGTCTGACAGTCAGTGGTAACAACAGAGTTTGCACGGGTGCGAAGTGGCAGACATGGGGGACCCGTGAATCTGTCAGACTATTGGGCAGGAGTTAATGATCAGGGGTGGGGGCAGTGAGGGCTCAGTAGGCAGTTCTGCCCCACTAAGGGATGGTTGATTGGCAAAGGAAAGCTTTTTCATGTGGGCAAGAAAGAAGGTCAAAATAAGGAAAATTTTAAAATTTTAACTTATATACAAATGAATAAAAGTTGTACATATTGATGAGGCAGCATATGTTAGATACAGGATACATTTGAGCTTAAGCATTCTTATTCCCTAAAATTTATTTGTTCTTATGATGAAAACTTCCAAATTCTTGGATAGAGATTTCTGAAATGGACTGCACATAATTTTTATCTGTAGTGACCACACCATGCAGCAGAAACCTGTAATTTCTTGTCCCTATATGAGTGTAGCTTAGTACCCATGAGTCGGTCCCCATTTCCCAACCTCTCCCACTGTCCTTCCGTTCTACTGCATATATCAAGATTTCACTCTTTTCATGGCTGAATAATATTCCATTGTGCTTATGAATGACACTGTGTTTTATAAATTTAGCATGTGATGGATACATATGTTGTTAGCATTTCCTTGCTGTTGTGACCAGTAAATGATCGTGGGAGTACATGTGTCCCTTGGATATACTTAGTTCTTAACTTTGGATATATTCCAGTGGTGAGTTCAGTGGATCATATGGTAGCTGTATTGTCAGTTTTTTTTAAACAAATCATCTTACTGTTTTTCATAATGGCTGTACAAATTGACCACAGAAGGTATCCTAAAGACTCAAAGAAGAAAGACAGGGTTTTTAAAGCTGGACATGGTAGTCCACACCTGTAATCCCAGCACTCGGGAGGCTGAGGCAGGAGGATCGCTGTGACTTTGAGACCAAACTGGGCTATATAGTGAGTTCCAATTCAGTCTCAATTACATAGCAAGACCCAATCTCACAAAACCAAAAAAAAAAAAAAAAAAAAAAAAAAAAAAAAAAAAAAAAA
>NW_022900921.1:6736195-6742445 GCF_012274545.1 Fukomys damarensis | reverse complement strand
AAAAAAAAAAAAGAAAGAAAGAAAGACAGACTAGGGTTTAAGTACAAGACAGCAGCAAGAAAATGCTATGGTAAAGATGTGGAAAATGTTCACTGTGTTTGGGCTCAGAGCGGTGTGAGTAAGGCTGAAGGAAGTAGGAGGCAGTTACTTTCTCTTCCTCATCTCCCACCCAAGCATGCTCTGCTGTGCAGATAAAAGCCTGCAAGTCCTGCCGCTTGCTTAAGACCCAACTAATCATCCAGAACAAACACAGTGCCGTTAAATAATTAAATCTCGACTCCTCTGGATGTGCTTCAGTTTTGAATTAGCTCTGAGCGGACCCGATTGTACTGTTCTCCTTCTCCCACTGCATTACAGTTAACATATGCCTATCTGGTGCCAACCACTGTGGCACCATCTCCAAGAAGAGCTTCGTGTGTCCCTCTCTTTCAGAACAACATGCCTGTAAGACACTTTTCCTTTTTGCTTTCAAAGTCCCATCAACTTCCACAGTGCTACGCACCTGTGGTCATTGATGCTGCTATGGTCTGTGAGTCCCGCTGTCCTCCATGAACTGTCCACCCACCATTCCCCACCTGCCATTGTTCCTAAAGTATTTTCCACTGTCCATCCTTGTCCCCCCCAAAAAATACCTTTCTCCTTTAAGTTTTTTTACAAATCCTCTGAGAAACCCATAGTTGTTTTTCCTTTCATGTATTGCACAATCCTGCTCATAGGAGTCTTTGAATAAGCAGAATATATAGTTGGTAACTCAATGAGATGATGAAGACAGGAAAGAGGGAAGCATAGATAAGGCATTTTATAGATTATAAAAATGTAAGTGCAAAGAACCTCATTTACAAACAATTAAATGTCGTTTTATGTATTATATATTTTCTATTAGAATGTTTTGCAGGAAGTTTTCCTTCAAAATGAGAAAGAGGAGCCGGGCATGGTGACACACGCCTGTAATCCCAGCACTTGGGAGGCTGAGGCAGGAGGATTGCTGAGTTCTAGACCAGCCTGGGCTACATAGTTAGTTCTGTCAGTCTCACCTACATAGTGAGACCCTGTCTCAAAAAAAAAGAAAAGAAAAGAAAGAGGTAATAATGGTTATAACTGAAAAAATCCAAAAGGTACAAGTTAGATTCTGAGCACTTTGGAAAATAAGATGGGAAAACACCTGTTTTTTGTTTTGTTTTGTTTTGCTTTGTTTTTGTACCAGGGACCAAACCCAGGAGCTTGTGCCTACAAGGCAGGTGGTAGGACCACTGAGCTAAGTCCCTGGCCTGGGTGAACACTTCTACAAGCGAACATTATTCTTGTGTTCATGAGGAAGGTTTGGAGGGAGAAGAAGGAAGAATCTACGTTAGAAACTTTGGCAACAAGTATAGGGTCTTGACTGGAAAGAGCTCGTTTTCATGCATGGAAATGTTTAAAGATGATCTGAGATCAGTGACCTCCTTTTTGGCATTTTTAGAGAACCAGTCTCACTCAGATTTAGCAAACATTTATTATGAATAAACTGCGCCTAGGGCACAGTACAAAACATTTTCATAAATATTTTAATTCTGTAGCAATCCTGTGGAGCAATCGTTTGGTCAGCTAATCTTCTTATTCTCCCTATTCTTTCTCTGTAGCATCTATTGGATCTCTCAGGTACCAAGCCCTGAATCCCTGATTTAAAAAAGAATGCTTGCTTTAAGGAGTTTCAGAATCTATTAGGAAGGACGGGGCAAGGTGGTGGTATTGAGCCCTCCCTGCATGTTTACAGTAATAAACCCTTGGATTTGAGAGAGTCTGTGGCACATCTGAAGTCACATTTAATCTGTCCTGCTGGAATGTTTTGTTTCCTCTGATTTTTCCAGCTCCCATGATACTTGATTCCAATCCTAAGACATCTTTAAAAACTCCAGGGCTCAATACCTTTGTGTGTGTGTTTGTGTGTGTGTGTGTGTGTGTGTGTGTGTGTGTGTGTGTTTCTCCCTGTTTGCTGTTCCTAAAGCAGTGGATGCAAGGTAACAGGGAGGTGATTCTTCTTCCCAAACGACTGTGGTCCTCCAGCTTTCTGAGCTTTCACGGATGAAAGACCAAGCTTTCAGGGCTGTGCCCTTTAGCCCTGATATATCAACTTCAGAGGATTAAGAAGCTAGCAGATTAGTTAAATGCACTCCTGGTGGAGGCTGGCTGGACCACAGGTGCAGCCCTGCATTCCCTGGCCCTTCCTCTCTGACACTCTTCCTTTCTGCCTTTCTTTCTGGCCACCATGAAAGCAGCTTTGCATGGCCACAGCCTTCCACCGCGATGTTTCCACCTTGGATCTGGCGGACCACGTGCTCGGTCTTCCGAAGTGGTGTGCTAAATTAAGCCTTCCTTAAGTCGTTGGTGTTAGGTGTTGTGTCTCGGTGACTCAGATGACTGACGCAAGGGAGTTTCTGTACTCCTGACACCGGCTTTTCTTTTAATTTTCACGAAATCTGTTGGCGGGAATGGAGACAATCAGAAAATGCAGGTGCTGTTGTTTGAACATGGCCTGCCCTTCACAGGTCCGTGGTGATTAATGGTTTTCATCCCCAAGATGGTGCTGTTGGGAGATAGGGGAAACTTTGTGAAGTGGGGCCTGGTGGGATTCCTGTCAGTGAGTGGGACATGCAGGTGGGGACCTCTTTTGTGTGACCTCTTGGTGTCTTGTGTGACAGCTTGACTTTTCACAAGAGAGTCTTTATAAAAGGAGCAAGCCTGATCTCACAAGTTTTCCTTCTGTCTGCTTAGGATTTGACATGTGACCACTTTCTCTGCCGCAAGTTCCAGCTGTGGATATCTGTGCTGGAAGCTGCTGAAACTATAGAGTGACCTTTGCCGAGCCTGGGTTATGCCATTTGAACTTCCAGCCTCCAAAAGTCGGAGCGAAACAGAACTTTGCTCTTTGTAAATTAGTTGCCTCTGTATTGCTGCTGTAAGAGTGAGCAGACTTTGTGCTTGGCTGGTAACTTGTATGCCAGGGACCTGTTTTTCCTCTGCATTTCCAAAATATTATAATTTCTGAGTGCTTGTCATTTTTTCCCCCAAGATTTATCCTTTTCTTTTTTTTTAATTGGCTCATTCGGGTGAGACCTCTCACCCATCCTTTAACTGTCAAGGTCAAAAATCAATAACTCACAGCAAACTAAGCCAAATTTGTGATTAAGTCGCAGAGGCACACACTTGTAAACCAACAAATAAACAAACAAAGACATAAATGGCAGTGAGCTCCAGAGACAACAGCAAACAGCCGTAACAACACCACATCCCTCACCCAGAGCCTCAGCCACTTCTATTCTCAGAGGCACGAAAAATCGAAAGAAAAAAAAAAGCCAGTGTATCGAGTTAGGAGTGAGAAGAGAGTAAACGGTGAACGGAAAAGTGAGAAGGAAGACAGGTCTTCAGATCTTTCAGTAGTCATGATTCTACGTGGTAAGAAATGGTAAAGCTGGCTGGGAAAGTAAGATCCCAAGACAATGCCCAGTAATTCCCAGGGCCCCTGTGTGTGGAACTTCTCGCGGCCTTCATGAGAGGTGGGTGACGTGAGAGAGCACAGGCCACGAGGAACCTGCTATCGTGCTTCCTCTCCGTAGTAGACTCTGTGTTTTCCAGACTTCTCTTTGCACTTTTACTTTTGCTTTTATCCTTTCCTGTTTTAACTCGGCCCAAGTTTGCTCTACAGAGCTAGTTTTGGCCTTACTCCTTCACCCCTCACTTTTCAAATAAACTGTGGACTCTGTTTTTGGCTTCTGTCATCCGGTTGTTTGCATGAGGTAAGAAACACCTGAAGTACTTTCTGCTGGAGAGCCATTTCTAAGGGAACCACTGACAGCAGTAACTTTAGTTGAAGTCCCAGTCTGCTGGGTCCTGGGAGGCAGGAGCTCCTTTTACAGCTTTTCTGGAAACTTAAACAGTTCCTGGACCCATTTCCTCAGAATATTTAAATTTTCTATTGCTTGGTGACCTCACTTTTAACATCACCGGTCAGACTGACTCAGGCAAACCTGCCTTCCGGGTGTATGGGCAAGGACTACCACATGTCTTCTAAATTAGTAATGGGCATTCAAGTGTCTTTCCCTCCACTTGTACGGAAGTCACAGTATTGCACGAGGTTGGCTGCACTAGCTGCCTATTCTTTGGGCGATTTAAAGCATTTTCAAGGGTAAGTTTTTCCGTGTGGCTTTTACATTACTGCTGACTGAGATCCAAACGCGCAGAGCGCAGTTCTGCTTGGGGCCTCCGCGCCTTCCCACCCCTGCCTTCGCTCTCGCTCCTCCGGGCAGGGAGCCCCCAACTTGCACTCAACACAAACACCTGTCCGTCTACAAGGCCAGAGTCAAAGCCCCCTTTCCAAGGTTGCAGTGTGGGAACCCACATCCAAAACACACTTCACCTGCTGCTGCTTCCTAGCTTCGGTGTAGACTTCACCACCACAGGCCCCTGACCACCCCGTCTCCACGCACGGTGGATGGAGCAGGCTCGCGCGACTTTCCCCCTGGGCTGGGAAGCTCCCTGAGGACACCAAGGCATGGTGGATCCTCCGCTGTTTTCTCGCTGTGCCTATGTGCCCAGCGCTGTGTATGCGTGCACAGTATGTGTATGCTCTGTGCCTGTGTGACTGTTGATTCCGTTCAGGAAAGAAACAGACAAGTACCTAGAAATAAGGAAATAGCCTAGCTTTTGTAAACTCGCGCTTTTTCTAATTTAAACGCTCAGTCGGGACCTGCCCAAACCCTTCACAGTGTTAAACTCGAGACTCTGTCTCTCTCTATCTCTCTCTCCCTCTCTCTCTCTGGCCTTTATGCAGGGAATGTCAGTGAAATTGGCACCAGCCATTTATAAATATAACGATGATAGACATGATAGTGATAGGAACACTTCATAGACGTCAGAAGATGGGCACCAGTTTCAGCTATGATAGGGATATGCAATGTAACCCGGGTGAGCCCTTCCCCTGTTTGAGCTTTCAGTGTCTTCAGTGTAAGAGGCGAATTATATGCCATTCATTTTCCTATGTTTCTGCTCAAGTACTTCGTAAATCAGTGATCACAAACGCTGGTTTCATGTTAGAGTGTCCAGGGAGCTTTAATTTGCACAGCCAAACAAGTAAAAAGCAAAATGAAAACCCAGTGCTAAAGGCTCTTCCTTCACACATTTTGATAGAAAATGTTTTCCTTGGGCTTGAGTCAAGTGAAGGAGAGCACCCCATAATTTACATAGCATCCTAAGTCATTACAATGTGCGTCCACATTTGAAAAGCACTTTCTGAAGTGGAGAGGGAGGAAATATATACTTTAGTAGGATGCGGGGCACTGTCTAAAGTAGCTCATTTCTTTAAAAAATCTCAATTTTGTAAGTGTCACAAGACATTCAACAGTGACCTCCAATTTTTGTCTTATTGAAAAAATTATACTGGTGATTGCTTTGCTCTAAACTTGGTATTTTCCGTCAATCTCCAATTTTTTGTCTTATTGAAAAAATTATACTGGTGATTGCTTTGCTCTAAACTTGGTATTTTCCGTCACTCGCTATTGAATACAATTGCTTTTCCAGTAGGATGCGCACTGTTTCTGTTTTATTTCTTTCCTGGAGATTTGTATATTTTCTTGTGCACCACTAGAGAGATACATTCCAGAGTGGGAAATCTCGAGTTTGATGATGCTCCAGTTGTTTCCTCTTCAAGCACTTCTTCATCAGTGTTTGGAGTGGATATATATTGCTCAACTTTAAATGTATGGTTTCTTCCCTGTGAATCTCACACACAAAATAACCCTTGAATTGCCCATGTCTGCACAGTGAAATGAGGCACCGAGAAACTCTTTTAATTAGTACCTAATTAACTCTGAGCTGTTGGCAGATCAAACAGTATTGATTTTATTGCATTAGTATCATACTTTGAAAAGCTAACTCTGGAATTAGGCAAAAGAACTGGCAGCTCTAATGGAATCCAAAAAGATAGTCACAGTCTCTCCTTAATTCATAGCAACCCTCTCTAAAAAATAGCTTGCTTTTCAGATTGAATCTTGAAGTTGTATAATACGGAAACAGGGGAATAGGCTAAGAAAAAGGAGATGAAAGATAGATGTCATCAAAAATGACATGTTGTATGGAATAAAGGCGAAAAAGCTACACAGAGTATAAAAACATTGAGTTCAGTATTACATGGAAACTTGTTAAGGAGAAGAGTGCTGTGAATCGGCTTTTCTTTAATGTCTCTTGAGAGAAATAACAAATTCATTATTTAAAGCTC
>NW_022900921.1:6684830-6735726 GCF_012274545.1 Fukomys damarensis | reverse complement strand
AATTTTTGTCTTATTGAAAAAATTATACTGGTGATTGCTTTGCTCTAAACTTGGTATTTTCCGTCACTCGCTATTGAATACAATTGCTTTTCCAGTAGGATGCGCACTGTTTCTGTTTTATTTCTTTCCTGGAGATTTGTATATTTTCTTGTGCACCACTAGAGAGATACATTCCAGAGTGGGAAATCTCGAGTTTGATGATGCTCCAGTTGTTTCCTCTTCAAGCACTTCTTCATCAGTGTTTGGAGTGGATATATATTGCTCGACTTTAAATGTATGGTTTCTTCCCTGTGAATCTCACACACAAAATAACCCTTGAATTGCCCATGTCTGCACAGTGAAATGAGGCACCGAGAAACTCTTTTAATTAGTACCTAATTAACTCTGAGCTGTTGGCAGATCAAACAGTATTGATTTTATTGCATTAGTATCATACTTTGAAAAGCTAACTCTGGAATTAGGCAAAAGAACTGGCAGCTCTAATGGAATCCAAAAAGATAGTCACAGTCTCTCCTTAATTCATAGCAACCCTCTCTAAAAAATAGCTTGCTTTTCAGATTGAATCTTGAAGTTGTATAATACGGAAACAGGGGAATAGGCTAAGAAAAAGGAGATGAAAGATAGATGTCATCAAAAATGACATGTTGTATGGAATAAAGGCGAAAAAGCTACACAGAGTATAAAAACATTGAGTTCAGTATTACATGGAAACTTGTTAAGGAGAAGAGTGCTGTGAATCGGCTTTTCTTTAATGTCTCTTGAGAGAAATAACAAATTCATTATTTAAAGCTCGGCTTCAACTCTTCAGTCTGTGTTTCCACAAAAGTTGCTTAGGAGCATAGAGTAAATCACATGAGCAATAAATGTATAAGGATCGCACAGCTTTGTGACCTTCACTGTATCATGCTGAAATCAATGTAATTTGATACAGACTCGTAGGGTGGACAGTTTTAACATTTATTATGTCCAGGGAAGGCACAATCCTGAACAGAGTTCTGGTTCTATGGTGGAGGACGTTTGCTGCCTGGCCTGCACCAAAACTGTAAACATGAGCACACAAAATTGTAACATGGCTTGATATGGCCCTAAGTGTAAACGTCAAAGTATAAAGCACAATCATATTACAAATTGCCGTGGACTAAATTGTGTCACTCATTCCCTCCAAAGTGATGACTTTAATTCACTAACCCAAAATGACGGCCTCTAGAAATGACACCTTTCAGAGATAATTAAGTGGGGGGTTTTGCTTTTCTTACTTTTATTTATTAGTACATTTGCAGTACATAATGGTTTCATTCTTTGCGGCGAGTTGGTACAGGTACATAACACATCTCGGTTCTTTGTTCACCCCTACCCTCCTGGTTCCACCCCCTACCTCTGTCTCTCAGTCTCCTTCCCTTTTGCCAAATGTCTGTCTCCCTATTCCCTATTACCTGTTTTGTTTTTGTTTTGCTCTTTATATCTGTTTTGGATTGCTATATGAGAAACCATATGATATTTAAGCTTGTGTGCCTGATTTATGTCACTTAACATTATAGTTTCAAGGTATATCTGTTTTCCAACTATAAATCAAGCATATCCTTTTTTTTCTTTTGCAAAAAGCTATTTATTAAAATAACAGACTTTTTAAAAAATCACACACAATCTCCTCCTCCTAGCAAATTTGCAGTTTTTATTTTCCCCTGTTCTTGTCTATAGCTAATGCCATTTTTATTTCTTTTTTTTTCTTTTCATTGAGTTTATTGGTACATGTCAGGTATACAGTATGATGACATTCATCATTGGGAATTTGTACCTTTCCATGATATATCCTTTGTTATGGTAAGGTAGTACTCCATATTGTAGAAATACCACATTGTCTTTATCGATTTATATGTTGATGGACATGTAGGCCACTTCAACCTTCAGCTGTTGCATCCAGCCTACTATAGACTGAAACCTCTGAAAACTGTGAACTATAATAAAACTTCCCTCCTCAAAAAAAAGATTCAGCTATTGTGAACTGTGCCGCTGTAAATATGAGAGTGCATGTTTCACTGTAATGTGATATCATTCATTCTTTTAAGAAGATACTTAGAAGGAAATAGCTGGGTCAAACAGAATTTCTATTTTTAGTTTTGTGAGAAATCTCCATACTGATTGTTAAGTGCTATACTAGTTCACACTCCCACCAACAGTCTAAAAGGGTTCCCTTTTCCCCACAGCCTGGCTAGCATTTGTTGTCATTTGATTTCATGATAATAGCCCTTTTTTCTGGAGTAAGATAGAATCTTGGTATTGTTTTAATTTACACTTATTTAACAGCTAGAGATCTTGAGCATTTCTTTATGTATTTATTGGCTATTGGTACTTCTTTTTCTTCATTCATTTTTTGAATGGGTCTTTTCTTTACAGATGGGCCCGATTTTTTTTGAGTTCTTTATATATTTTCAATATTAGTCCTTTGAGGAAGAGGTGGCAAAAATTTTTTTCATTCTGTCATTTGTCTCTTTATTCTTTTGGTTCTTTCCTTTGGTGTGCCAACATTTTTTAATTTGGTATGGTCCCATTTGTTGGTTCTTACTGTTATTTCTTGTGCACTGGGGTCCTCTTAAGAAAGTCTTGGCCCATATCTGTGTATTCAAGAGTTTTACCTATTTTATCTTTCTGCAGATTGTTTCTGTTTTAACATTAAGATCTTTGATCTGTTTTGGTTTTTGTGGAGTATATGGTGAGACATACTGGTCTAGATTCAATCCTCTGCATGTGGACAGCTGGTTTTACCAGCATTATTTGTTAAAGTGGCTATTTTCCTCCACTTGTTTTGGGGCCTGCTGTTAAAAGATAGGTGAATATGCCTGGGATAGTTTCTGCATCCTCTGCTGTATTCTGTCGATCCACGTGTCTGTTTTTGTGACACTACCATGGTGTTTTTATCACTATAGCTCTGTAATATAAATTGATATCTGAGATTGTTGTGCCTCTTACTTTGCTTTTGTTACCCATGATGGCTTTTGGCATTCTGGGTCTCTTTTAGTTTCATATAAATATTGTTTTCTCTAGTTCAATCAGGAATGCTATTGGTATTTTGGCTGAGATTGTGTTAAATCTTTGTATCGGGTTTTGGAAGTATTGCCATTTGTACTATAATGGTTTTGCCTATGCTGGAACAGGGGCTATCTTTCTGTTTTCTGATGTCCTTGATATCCTTTTTAGGAGTACTGTAATTTTTACTGTAGAAGTCCTTCTCTTCCTTGGTTAGGTTAATTTCTATGTATTTCAGTTTTCTTGATGGTATTTCAGTGGAATTTTTCTAATTTCGTTTTTGGTGAATTTTTGGTATAGAAGAATACTATTGATTTTTGTGTGCTGATTTTGTGTCCTGCTATGCTAACGAATTTGGTTGTTAATTCTGTAATGTTTTGCTGGAATTTTTTGTCTCTTTTATATAGAGAAGCATGTCACCTGCAAACAAAGATTATTTGACTTTGCCTTTCCTGTGCATATATTTTTATTTCTTTCTGTTGCCTGATTGCTATTGATAATGTTTTGACTACAACATTGAACAGGAGTGATGATAGTGATCATCCTTGTCTTGTTCCTGATTTTAGAGGGAAAATTTTCTGTTTTTGCCCCTTTGTTATGATGTTGACAGCATATTAGTTATAAATGATTTTTATTAGATTCACATAAAGTTCTTCTGCTGGATTTTGTCAAAGGTTTTTTGTGTATTGAGATGATCATGTTATTTTTGTTCCGGCTTCTCTTATGTGATGTATTACATTTGTTGATTTGCATATGTTGGACAAACTTTGCATCCCTGGGATGATGGCTTCTTGGTCATAATATTTTTGGTCATATATTGATGACTTATTACATTCTATATTTCTTGAGGACTTTTGTATATATGTTGCAAAAGAGACTGACCTATAGTTTGTGTGTGTGTGTGTGTGTGTGTGTGTGTGTGTCTGTCCTTCTCTGCTTTGGGGATTAGCATAATACTAACATCCAAGAAGGACTCCATCCCTTTCCATTTTGTTTAAACAGTTTGAGGAGTATTGGCATTAAATCTTCCACAAAGTTCTTTTAGAATTCAGTGTTGAATTCCTTAAGTCCTGGGCTTTTCTTAGCTGGTAAATTAGATTTTCTTCCTCGTTCAATTTCATTACCTATTATTCAATTATTCTAGGTTTTTATATCTTTTTTATTCAGTTTTAGTAATTCATTTAGTACCTGTAGAAATCTATACATTTATTGTGAGTTCTCCTATTTATTGCAGTACATATTTTCAAAGTAGTTACAAATAATCTTTTAGATTTCAACAGTGTCCTTTGTTATTTTGCATTTTTATTTCTACTGGCCATCATTATGTTTTTTCTTTCTTTTTTTGGGAATGCTGCCTAAGTGTTTGTCTTTTTTGTTTACTATTTGAAAGAACCAGCTCCTTTGTAATACTTTGGTGTGTTTTATTAATTTCTGCAATGCTATTTATAATTTGTTTCCTTATACTAGCTTTGAATATGGATTATTCTTGTTTTCCTGAACACTGAGATGCATCATTAGGTTTTGTATTTGGATACGCTCTATTTTCCTGATCTGGTCATTCATAGCTGTAAACTTTCCCTCTTAAGATTGCTTTCATCATATCCTCTAGGTTCTGACTTTGGACTGGCAATATCCTTTTTTATTTTTTTTGTACTGGGGATTGAACTCAGGTCCTTGTGCTTGCGAGGTAGGCAGTGGAATCACTGACCTAAATCCCTGGCATCAATATCATTTGAATTTATGATTTTTCAAAATTTTTCTTGATTTCTTTTGTGACCTATTAATTATTCAAGACGGTATTGTTTAATTTCCATGTGGTTTCATAATTACTATGGTCCCATTGATTTCTAGTTTCATTGTGCTGTGACTTCATACATACAATAATTTTGATTGTTTACTTACTTAAACATGTTTTATAGTCTGGTACGTAGACTACATTGAAGAAAGTTCCATGCGTTGCTTAGAATAATGTGTATTCTGTTGTTGATGGTGAAATGTTACATAGATAATTTTTAAGGTTTTTTTGTTTGAAGTTTTGGTTCAACTCTGATATTTTGTGGTTAATTTTTTTGTCTAGTTGATCTGTTCATTTGTTACTTGTGAGCTATTTAGGTCCCCTTTGATAATTACATTCATATTTACCTGATCTTTTATAAGCATTAATGTTTGTTTTATGAAGTTGACTGTGCTAGTGTTTGGTGCATATATGTTTATACTTGTTATTTCTTCCTGTTGAATTGTTCCTGTAACCAAAATATAGTGACTTTCTTTGTCTCTTTCAATAGGTTTGACACAAGGTCCGATTTGTCTGAAAATACTGTAGCTACCTAGCCTGGAGTATTGTTTTTCATCCTTTGATTTTTAGTCTGTGAATTTCTTTTAAGATTAACTGTGTGCCAGGTATGCAGCATATCATTGGTTGTGTTTGTGAATGATTCTCATCTGTTTCTTTTTATTGGAAAATTTAGACTATTCACATTCAGCGATATTTCTGAAACAGGCTGATTTATTCCTGTCATTATATTATTTTCCTATTATTGAGTCCCTCTTTTCCCTCCTGTTTAACTCCTCACCCAACCTATTTTATTCACCCTCTTAAAACTTTTTGGCATTGTTGGCTTCATTGTCTCTTTCCAGAATATCCTGAAAAAGTTTTTGGAGGTCTGGCTTGGTGGTCTTGGATTTCGTCACGTGCTCTTTGTTATGCAAAGATCTTCTCCATCAATTTTGAAAGTGAGGATATATCAGTCTGGGTTGGGAGTTTTTTTCCTTTCACCACTAGTAATTCTTCACCCAGGCTCTTCTAGCCTAGAAGGCTTATGTTGAGCAGTTAGCTCTAATTCCAATTGGTTTAATTTATAAATCATTCATTGTGATTCTCTAACCGCTTTTAATATTCTTTGTATTTGATTTCTGTGATTTTGATTCTGTTGTGTCATGAACAGATTCATTTTGGATGGTGGTTATCAGAAGTTTATGCATCACTTATCTGTATGTTAAATTCTTTCTGCATATTTGGAAAGTTTTCTGTTATTATCTCTTTTGACAAGCTTTTTATGGCATTTGTATTGTCTTCTTTTTTCTATAAATTCTAGTCAATGTTAGGTTAGGTCACTTAGTAGCTATTAAATCCATTTTTGATGTTCTGTTGTTGTTTTTAAGGTATTCTGAGTAAATGGTCTCCAATCCTTGCCCTTTCTTCTACATTGGAAACTCTGTTCTTGGATTGTTCACTTCTGCTGCAATAACTTTTAGTCGAATTTTTAGTCTCCTAAATTTCTGTTTGATACCTTTTCATTGCCTCTAATACTTTGTTAAATTGGTCTTTCATGTTTTGTATCATTTTGTTTAATTGAATGAATGTTTCATTAGTGTCTTCTATAAATTCACTGATCATTTTGTTTGTCAAATTCAGATAATTAATGTTTAGGTAATGGCATGAAGGTGAGACTCTAATTGAGGAGTTAGTGACATTATAAAAACAGACAGTAGAGAGCCTGCCGTTACTCTTTCTCAGCCATGTGAGCACAGAGGCACAGATCATTATCTGCATGCCAGGAAAATATCTTTTCAACCCCCATCCCAGACTTTCAGTCCCCAGAACTACAAAAATTAAATTACTGTTGTTTTAAACTTCTCAGTCTTTCCTGTAATATGGCAGCCCAAACCATTGAAGGAGAGAAAAAGGACCTAAGGTAGGTAAGGTTTCAAAGCTGAGCTAGTAAAATGATATAATACACAGAGGACCCACTAAAAAGCTGTACAAATATATGCGATCAAAAACTAAAGTATTGTGGAGGTGGTTTAGACCCATTTCCTATTTGCAAAAGATCTATGCCTCCATAGCTAAAAATATAGCTCATAGGGGTATTTCTGGTACCAAATGCATGTATTAGAAGGAAGGAAATATCTACGCTCCCTCAATGGGAACCCAGAAAAAGCACTGTGAATTAAAGTTAAATATGGCAAGTGTAAAACTAGGAAAGAGAAAGCTGAAATTGAAAACAGTAAGTACCTCTTTGTAACTATTTTTAAAAGGTAATTGTTTTCATGCTTGTTTTCAAACTCTTTTGATCTCAATTTCCATATGAAATTTTTTGGAGAATGTACCTAACACATGCATATTTATAGCTTGCAAGTTTTACGTAGATATTAGTCTACAAAGGTGTTCTGAACATGATAAGCAAAAACAAAACTTAGTATTTTTACTATTTTCCAGTGGATTGTCTTATGTAGCTCACTTTGGAGACCAGTATTTGAACATCTTCATTAGTTAAGGGCTATTCATTCTGATAAAGTTTAGCCAAAGCATCATCATTTCCAGGAAACCTATGTAGTGACCTCAGCCACCCAGGAAAGCTCTCTCCTGTGACCCAACTAGTATTTCAGACTTTCTCAATTTACACATATGTCATCTTCACTGAAATCATATGCCTAGCATGGTCACTGATATAAATATGAATTTCACAGACCTATGTAACCACCTAAGAATTTGAGTACTTTACAGAGGAATATAGGAAAGAAAAATGTCACAATTCTTACAAAGGCAAAATGTTAAAAATCCAAACCCTGAAGGAGGGCTGCAGTATAGGTCAGTGGTAGCTTGACTAGCATGCACTGGGCCCTGGATTCAATCCCCAGCCCTGAAGGGGGAAGATTAGAGCTTGCGGGCACAGGAGCTCCACAGGTGGAAGTCAGTTGTCATAGCTGGCAGTCTATCAATCAGCCATATCCATTCTACACATAAAGTTCGTTTTGCCATAATGGCAGTTTGGGCTGTGTTTTGTGTTAATGTCTTCACTCTGGAGGGTAGATCTTCCTTACTCCCTCCAGTCTGATCATTCACAAATTTGCTATTACCTGGGTGCTTCAAATACGGTTGACTTAAAACACTCTGATGCTATTTGACTTTGACAACTCCCTGAGATGATTCATACTTTGTATACCACCTGCTACAGTACTCAGTGCAACAAGCTAAGAATCAGGAGATTCAGGTTCATGTGCCATTGGCTACAATATCTTAAGCCAGTCATGTTGTCCTTTCAAATACAGTTCATTCAAATCCAAAATGATGATGATGATGGTGGGACAAACAGGAATAGCTAAAGAACTATGAGACTGCTCAACACATACGAGCGTTGTTATCACAGAGCCTCTCAGTCTCCTTCATACAGTGAAATATCTTGTTCTTATAATTCTAAAAAAAACACACGCACAGTAGTAATTACAACTTATTTCCTAGAGAAGCCATCAGCCCCATAACTATGAATATAAGTGGATGTGCTATTTAGAATTATGAGAATAAAAATGTCAGAAATCCTTCACTGGGTTCCTGATAGAATCATAACTATAATATATGAAACAAATGCCCTGCTTATTACGTGTTAGCATCTTGGGAAATTGTGTGATAAAGTTTGGCGAGAGCCTGCCTCTAAGATTAACTGTAAACTGACTTGAATGTGAGCACTGACGTCAGGATTGAAATCTGTCAGAGAATGTAACAGTGAAACTGACAAAGTACACGGATGAGGGGCATCACAGGCACAGAGGGGGCAAAGTGTCCCCCAGGGCCTCTTTGGGCTCACAATTCAGCCCAGCCTGATTACCGTCTTAATTAACTACCCTGAAAAGGGCAGCAGGTGCAGTTGACACTGTATATAAGGGCTGAAAATAGAGAGACAAAAACAATATCAGGGAATCAGGCTGTTACCATGAAATCTCAAGCAAATAGTAAGACAGATCCTTCTACAGACACAAGAGTTTGAGTTGGGGACCTCTGAAAATGCTGTTCCTCTTCTCTGTCTACTGAGCTAAAACCATAGACTGAATTCTCTATATTCGCTCCGAATTCTCTATAAAGTCTTCTTGGATCCTTTCAGAGTGAGTCGTCCCTCTGTCTTCTGAAATTCTGTAGCTTCTTCCTATTCTGTATTATCCTTTGAGCTTATACACCTGAAACTCAATCTTACTCCCCCTAACTTATAAACCCCTTTAGGCACGGGGTCACCATTTATTTCTTTATAAATTTTATAATATCTAGCAGGGTACCACATTCATGCTAGTTTAGACTTTGGATCTGACATTTCTGCCCTGTGTTCACTGTCCTATTTCAAATTCTTTCCTGCTGTGAACATGTGGTGTTGTCTCCTGCTGCTCCTCCTCCCTCTCATCTCCTCCGAACCAATTCACGGTGCTCTACAGTTCTTCTTTTATCATCTGCCGCAACGAGGAATATCCCCGACTTAGTCACCTGATGGATCCATTTATCACTGAAACTTTCATGGCTCCTGCATTACGTATAAATACCTTAGCTTGCTTCCTGACACCTTGCTTAATTTATCCTCATGCTCTTTTCCCATAGTCTTATCTCCCACTCCTTACCTTCACCAAATTACTCCTGATTCTCTGCTCACCAAAGCCACTGTTTAAGCCTACCTTTTTCATCTTGGTTGCATCCCTCGCGTCTCCTCCAGTGTCACTTGCATCCCTCATTCCTCGTCTGAAGTACTGACCTTGCTGCACTGCCTTCCTACTATTTGTAGATTTGTAGATAACTACACAAACTGGGAGTTCACCCTGACACTTTCCTCTGTTACCTCATCCTCCTACATACAATCTCCCACCTGATGGCATCGCTGCGTGCTGCTGATTTTAATCCCTAAAACTCTTGAATCAGTTTCTTTATCTCTTCTTCTAACGCGACAGCAGTCTGTCCATTAGTCTATTCAATGAATGCTTAGTTTGCATTTAAACCATAAAATAATCCATTAATGTATAATATTGTACTAATGTATGTTAGTTTCATTTCTGATCTGCAGTGCAGTTTAATTAAATCATTTTCATACACTAATTGTTTTTTATTAGCCTAAGAATAAAAGTAAAAAATACTTACCATCCCTGCAAGTTGATCAAAACTCAAGGTTGATTATACTATCTAGGCTTTTCGTCCATACCAGATTAGCTATTGATCAGGCTATTTCCTGGCACCCTGACCACTTTGGCCTTCTATCAAATCCTCAGACATTTCATTTTTTTCCTGTGCCTCAGAACATTTGACCACATTATGTATGCTTTTTGCAATATCTTTGACTCTCATAAACCATTAGCTTTAGGCCTATCTCCAACATCTTAATGTAAAACATAATTTTTCCAGATGAATTTTTTTTTTTGGTACCGAGGATTGAACTTGGGACCTTGTGCTTGTGAGGCAGGCAGTGGCACCACCGAGCTAAATCCCCAGCCCAGGTAAATTATTTTCGATGCCCTATAAACTCTATTCTAATATCGCTTTGTACCTCTTAGTTGTGAAATTACATAATCTCATCTTTACCTGCATACTTAATTGATTGCTGTCTCCTCTGTACTGCATGCCTTTATAATGGCAGTAACTTTCTAGATTTTGTACACTATTCTCATCTCTTAGCACAGTGGATTCCAATTTCCATATAACCACTTATTTCTGTGTGACTAAATAACTTAGCTTTAAGTCTCTCTTTATGCATTTATACATTAGTATATTATTTTATGGTTTATATGCAAATGTTAGTAAAGGTCTCTGCATAATGTGTTGCACGTAGTGTTTGTTAGTGACATTACTTCGCTTATCATCATGTATGAGAGGACTTTCTAACCAGTTTCATTGGCTGTAGGCCATATCTCCCCTTTCAGAAGTATGATTGTGTATGGTCCCTCTGATACTTCAGGCAGAGAAAATCATTAATAAGTGCATCCTTACTGCCTGGACTCTTCACAAGTGAGTCTCTACCACTTCTGTCTTTCCTGTCTCTATGATCCTGTTCCTTTCCCTGTCTCGCTTGCCAAAATGAATTTCCTAGCTTATGGAGCACACCGTTTTACAAGTACACTTTGGTGTAAATAAATGTAGAAATAAAGAGGACTAAAGAAATGGCCATGGGTTAAAAAGATGGACCTGTCACTTAGAACTGCTTGACCTCAGCCTTGTGTTCCCTGAGAACAGCCACAGGTTGAAGAGCGCAAGTGAGGTGTACTACAGGCCAATAAAAAATAAACCCTTCACAGATCTCCCTGGGAAGGTATTCTGGTTTCCCCTGGAAGATGTGAAACCAAAAGTTAATAGAAATTGGCATTTATGCAGAAGATGAACCAAAAGAAGGAAATAAACAAAGCAAAAAGTGTATCCCCTTCCCAAGATGATTATAAACTCTATGTACTGTAAATATATACTAGGTTTTTTAAAAGATACTGGAGGAAAGGCAGTACCATTCATGCAAAAATAATGTGGCTCCTGGAGACATTGGTTTGTCCTTTCAAAATCTACTCTTGAAAGCCAGATATTCCCCAGGACTATTTAGTCATGTAATGCCAAAAAATTTACTTTCTAAGTATCAGCTCCATAGAATTTGGTTTTCTGTCATGTGCAATCAAAACAATATTGGGAGATTTCTGACCGGAAACATAGGTGAAAGTTAAGCAAATTGATAGACAGCTGCGTGTATAAAGAGAAAGGAAAATCCTAGCCAAATCCAGGTCCAACACAAGAAGGTCTGGAACATCCTGTGTTTGGGGAAGTGTACATAGAGATTGACTCTTGTTTTCAGTGGAAACGAGAAGACATTACCGCCCAATCTTAGTTTACCTATGTCTTGAGAGCTAAAATTCCCCACAGTTCTTGTATGTACTTTGTACATCATGGTCTAAGAAAATTTTAAATTGCCAAGTGAATTAATGAAAATATGAAAAAAGACAGTGATTTCCTAGAGGAAGAAAAAAATTCGCAGGGGAGCAGGAAGGAAAACAAGTCTGATTTCCTCCCTTGCTGCTTTAAATGAGTGAAGAAAAACACTGAATTGAAAACTACCCACTGGCTACTGCACAAATATTAGTGTCATAAAGCATGCCAATTAAAAATCTGCTGTAGACAGATAAAATGTTATGAGCCATTTGGTGTTTATGCTGAGACTAATAATAATTTTAGCCCAGAGACTGGTAATTAGTTGATTCCATCAACCTACCTTTCCCTCTGTGGCCGGAAGCCTTGTTGGGATGAAGCATTGTCTCATCTCCACCGGTGACATAACTGGGCACGGACTCTCCCCTGCCGCGCTCCTTTCCCTTCTTCTCAAACGCTTTTCCTTCTCTTCACCACGTGCACTCCGCATAACGACCTTCAGGTCTGTGGATTAAATGTCACTTCTTCCATGACACCTTCTCTGACAAGGTCAACTGTTTTTACATGCTCTCAGCGTATAGCTCTCGTTCTTTGAATTAATCCTAGTTGTGATTTTGTTATCTAGGTAATGAATTGGATGCATTTTGTCACTGTCTCTGAAATATAATCTTGTGGAGCGCAGAGCCTGCACTGTGCCGGTGTGATCCTCCTTCTAAATCCCTCTTTGTACTGCCTGTCACAGAGCTGCAGGGAGCTGCTCAGAGTTTGTGGATGGACCCAGGTCACATGGATTCGCCTCCCTGTAAATTTCCTCTCTCTACATTCTCTCCCATCTCTTGCTCTTTGTCTCCCTGCATTTAATATTTCTGGTGCTGCAGATATGATTCTGGCAAACAGAAATAATGAAGCTTATCTTCTAAAAGAGAAAATAGATAAACGAGCAAAGTGATTTTCAAGAGTGATTCACGCTGCAAGGAAAATAAGGTTGATGGTGGGGAATTTAGGAGACGATGGTCAGAGAGGGCCTCCAGAAGTAGCTAATCTGAGCTGGGACTTGAGTGGTATGGAAAAGGTCAGTGGCAGTAAAGGGTGTGGGGAATTAGGATTCAGATGCAGAGGAATCTCTGTCTTCTTTTGTACCTCAGGGCCGAGTCCTGGGATTCAGGAAGGAATTTGTTACTCGGTAAGTGGTAGAACCCTTCCTGCCTTCCAGCCTGGCCATGAGTTGTAAGGGCCTTGACCTTTCGGGTCCTCGGTTTCCCCATCTGTAAAACGAAATGGTAGTCTTTCTCTGTATAAAAAGTAAAGAGTTAATCATTTCTGGGGTAACCTTTCTGCTTTTGAAGATGACATGTCTCTGAAGGAGCATTCCCCACCTCTTATGCTGGACATGTTCCAAGCACCCACATTGTGACCTCATGTGCTGGGCACTTCTCTGAGATTTAGCTCAGATTGCCCACTGTTTCCCCTCTTACGATCCAGTGCAGCAGACATAGCAGGCAACTGTTGTCCCCTGTAGGCTTCCTCACATTTCTTGCTTTCTGAACAGAATGCTCTTCCCCTCTAGAAGCCTACATTGTCTCCAGCACAGAGATCAAGCACGACCTGTGTCATGTTAGGAAGTCACCCCAGATCCTTGCAGGAACGCTCACCTCTCTCTTTTTAGCCGCCCCTTGATGCTTGTGCCTTTCGGCCATTGCCCATCTGAATGCCTTGTGCTTCAGGGATCCTAAATCACGCTGTGCAAATGGAGGTATTTGTTGAAAGTTTTAACGGCAAGCTAACAAGGGTCAACCGATGGGTTGCTTCTTGATGACATTTGTTATTAACATCAGAGAGTTACAGTTAATTAGCAGTGAGTTACCCATACGTAGGCCCATTGAGGAGCCAAGAGCAGCAGGCAGAGGTCCACTGGCATTGAATTTATCATCTCTGGTTTAACTTGCAGTTTTACCCAGATGAAAGATAAGCGCGCACACAAACAGAGTCTTGCTTTGGATTTTTGTATGCGGGGCAGAGTTCCCTTCTTAGGGTTTGGACCTCCTACCGTTAAGATTGTTTTTGGTATTACTGGTGCTAAGATAAGTAGCCCGCCATTATAAGTATATCCAGTCAAAGTCCACATATTCTGAGATTCGTGTGCAGGACCCTGGAATAACGACTGGGTTTCGTGGTGCTCTCTTCTTCCAAATTGCTATTTCCAATCCTGCCTCCCCCTGTAGTGGCAAATGAACCATTAGACTGGAAATGTATTGAGGAATAATCTTAGAAGTAGTTAAACTGGGCGGAGGTTTTATGAAATCACGCCACACGGGCGGCGCATTTCTGAGAAGGTGGGCCCTTAGAGATAGACTCGCACCTTCCTTCCACGAGGCAGATGTCCCTTACCTGGAGTAATGACAGCATCAGCACTTGGGCACAGCCCACTCGCCCTTTGTAAAGCCACTGGCTCTTGTTACGTATTTTCTAAGCACCCCATTATGGAGTAGAGGAGACAGGGAGGATCCTCGCGCTACATGAAGGGCAAGAGAGGTTCACTGCTATCAACTCATCCCGTCAAGATGGCTCCCCAAGGCAGTACCAGGTTTGTATTAGAGCCCAGGTCTGGGGCTTGTGGTGCTGTTTTTATTGTAGAAAGTGATGTGAACATCCGTTGTTAACGCTCCCACTTCAAGGAGCTACTGTAAAGCATCTTTTGAGAAGAGAAGGAGTAGCCAGGGCCTAGCAGATGTTGGGAAGGTAGGTTGGGAGGCAGGAGCACTGCAGAGGATCGGAGGAATACAGAAGTAGAGCAAATAGAGCCCAAGTAAAACTGAAGCCACCTGATGTGCCTGGTAACAGATCAGCACTTCGTGGAGTAGGCCTTGTGCCCTGGATTTCTTGAGGTATACTAGTGTTCCCTGTTTGATGCAGAGCTCACTTACTTCCCTTTAGAAATACACCCCTCCGTCTACTCTATGCTTCTGAATATTTCCATTAGCTTGAGATGATCATCGGTGTACAAGACACTTGTAGAAATAATGGGAAAAGATCTCATATACCATTGACTCAATTCTTTCTAATAGCAACAGCTTCCACAACTATGGATCGTCCCACCTGAGTGTTGGCACGGGCACAGATGAGATGCAGAGATGTTCATTGCTGCGGGATTATGTTGCCCTTTTATAAGGTCCATATGGCCCTTGTCATCTGTTTCCCATCTCCTCCCTCTTTGTTATCCCTGGAAACCATGAATCCATCTTTTATTTCTGCAATTTGATCCTAATGAAAATGTAGAAATTGGATCGTGCAATAGACCTTTCCAGGGTCCTCCCCCTACCCCCCTCCCCCGTACCGGGGATCGAACTCAAGACCTTGCGCTTGCAAGGCAGGCAGCAGAACCACTGAGCCACATTCCCAGGCCAACCAGGACTCCTTTATTTTCCCCCCAGAAGTAAGCTCTGGAGAGCCATCCAGTTTGTCGCGTGGATTGACACTGCCGTTCCTTTATCTTTCTGCCCGTCTGAGTAGCGTTCCACACTTCCTATAATAAAATTCACTTAGCCATGAGCCATTCACCTGGTAACAGGATCTGCAATGTTTGCAGTTTGGGACAACTGTGGAGAAAACTGCTCTAAACTTTTGTGTATGAGTTTTTTTCTGATTATATATTTTCATTTCTTTGAGGTAACTGCCTAGGATTACATTTGCTAGGTTAATGATAGTTACTTTTTTTTTTTTAATCATGGATCAGACTCAGGACCTTGGACTTGTGAGCCAGGTGTGGTTTCACTGAGCTAAAGCCCGAGCCCCACATTTTATGTTGTGAGAAACGACTAAGCTAGCGGCGGTAAACCTGTGGCCCAAGTACCGCAGCGGGCTGTTTGCAGAACTGGAAGCTTTAAAAGGTCCGCTATCGTAGGGCTACACTGTTTCCCATATGATTATGTCATTTTACCTTCCTATCAAATACGTGATCAAGGGAAGTCCTTCCAAATCATCACACGTATTAGGTGGTTTTGCGGGTTTTTTTTAATCACTCTTATGCTGGGTGGATCATAACTCCGCACTGTGGTTTAATTTGTGGTTCTCTAATGGCTGTTGATACTTAACCTTCTTCTCGTGTACTTGTCAGCTTTTTATCTGTGACTATCTATTCGAGTGCTTTGCCGGTTTACTAATACACATACTTGATTTTTTCAGTTGTACTTGAAGAAGTCTTCATATTTTGCAGATATTAGTCATTTGTCAGATATGTGTTTTGTAAATATTCTCTCCCACATGTAGCCTGCCTTTTCACTTCTTAGAAGTCTCACAGAGCAAAAAAAAAATTAATATTAATAAATCCATTTCTTGTAAAAGAGTATACATTCTCTTTTAGTGTCAAAGAACTATTTGTCTAGCACTAGATGTGAAATATTATTTCCTTTTAAAACATTTTTGTGCTGTGCATTTTATATTTAAGTCTGAAACATTTTGACTTAATTCTTGAGCTATGAAGGTTAGGTTCATATTTATTTTCTGTTTTGCTTGTGGATGGCCATTTCCCCAGCATCACTTATTAACAAGTTACTTTCAGACCTTTCATACCTGTGAAAATTGGTTGCTCATCTTTCTAAATTTTATTCCTTTCCTTGGATCAAATGATTACACCTTCACCAGTGCCGTATGGGCTTGATGAGTGATACAAAATATCGAATCTTTAAGTCAGGGAAACTAATGTCTCCTACTGCTTTTCTTTGGGAAGTGGTGTTATCTCTTTTAATTCCTTGACTTGTGCTTCTGCATGTTTTTTGAAGTTCCCTGTATTTGCAGAAAAGCTTGCTGGGATTTTGACAAGAATTTCATTAAACCTATACACTGGTTTGAGGGACAATTGACCTCTTTACTATGTTGCATTTTCTAATTGATAAACAAAGTGTGTCTATTTATATATTTGCTTCTTTCAACAGTTTTTAACTTTCAGTATATAATTCTATAAATGTCTCATTATATTCATCTAAAAACTTCACTTGCTTTGATCCATTATTAATCACTGTATTTGAAAAATTCTGATGAACAGGTGCTCATTACTAATGTATAATGTAATCAGTTATTTTTCTGTCTTTATGTTATGTCCATGACCTTGCTCAATCCATTCATGTGTTACATACTTTTCTATGGGTCCTTGATTTTTCTCTGAAGAAGTTATATCACCCACACATACAGTTTTACTTCTCACCATCTGATCTGTATGATTTCTCTTTCTTATCTCCTTTACTGGTCAGACATCCAGCACTATGCTGAATCAGGGTGGTGGTACATCCTAGCCTTGTTCCTGATCTTAGAGAAGAAGCGCTGGCCTTTTATTATTCCCTTTTGAATATGTAAGTGGTACGATGTTTTTTTTGTTTTGATTTACTTACTTTTTATAGATGTTCTTTATAAAGTTGAGGATGTTTCTCTCTGTTCCTACATTTCAGAGTTAGTTTTTGAATCATAGGTCTTTAATTCTGTCAGAAGCTTTTTCCTGTGTCAGTTGACACATCATCTATTTTTCATCTTCAGTCTGTTAATATAGCGAATTATATTGACAGATTTTTTTAACATGGATCCAGACTTGTATCCAAGGAGTAAACTTTACGTAGTCATAGTTCATACGTCTTTTCGCATATTGCTAGATTTTTGAAAGTAAGGGATGTTGATGTGTACTTTTCCTTGTATTGCCACTGCCCAATTTAAGTGATACTAGTTTTGTAAAGGGATCGAGAAGCATTTTTTTCTTCTTTACTTTAAAAGAAATGATGTAGTCAGAGTTACTTATTTTTAATCATTGGGTAAAAATATTCTATGAAACCATTTAGGCTTGGAGATGACTTTACTAGAAGTTTTAGAAATATAAATGCAATTTCATGATTATAGGGATTCACATTTTTTACAGCATTTCTTTTATAGTATATTGAGTATGTTGTGTTACTTTAAAGAAATCGGTTCATTTCATCTAAGTTGGTCGTGTGTACACAGTTTTTCATTGTATTCCATTTTTGTCTTTTTCTGTCTTTAGAGGCCGCAGTGATATTACTATTACTGGTAATGTTTTCTTCTCTTTGCAGATCT
Organism: Fukomys damarensis; assembly: GCF_012274545.1. NCBI lineage: Eukaryota > Metazoa > Chordata > Mammalia > Rodentia > Bathyergidae > Fukomys > Fukomys damarensis. The sequence goes on along the minus strand of NW_022900921.1, from coordinate 6,717,977 downwards.
TGGTAGAGGTTTGCCAATTTCATTGATTTTTCCAAATAAACAGCTCTTTATTCACTGATTTTTCTGTATTTTTCTGGTTTTTGTTTCGTTGGTTTTATTGTTTCCTTCCTTCTGCTGGCTTTGTTTTCCAGATTTTTGAAGTCAGAGCTTAGGTAATTGCTGTAAGAGTTTTGTTCTTTTCTAATGTGTACATTTAATGCTATATATTTCCCCATCTGCAGTAACTGTGTCATATGATTTTTTGACTTGTTGTATTTTTATTTTCATTTATTTCAGCAGCATTTTTAAATATATCTGAGATGTCTGCCTTGACCCATGGATTATCTAGAGGTGTGTTGTCTAGTTTTGTGTATTTAAAGCTGTTGCTGTTATCTTATTTTGATGTATAGCTTTATTCCACTATGATCATGAGACAGACAAGATGTGCCTGACGTTTCTATTTTCCTGTGCCCACTAGAGTGGGGCATGACCTGGCTGGTGGCTGTTGAGCCTGCCCCTCCTTTCCATTCGTTCATTCTTCTCCCTCTGGTGGACTAGGACTCCGTGCCTCTGTGACCTCACAGTACTGAGTGGCCAATCTTATCCAGGACAGTCAGGCCTGACTGCAGCTCAATGGCCAAACACTGTCACTTGTTTGGGGAAAGAAGGGGGCGCCCTCACACGGGTCAGATCAGGGAAAGAGGGATCTGGGCCCATTGCTAATGTCCCCAAGCTCCTCAAACCCCAGTTAGCTGTGGTGAGTACAACTAACCTTCCTGAAGATTCCCTGATTTTAGAGCCACCATTTTCCCCAGAAACAAGACAGCTTTCAGTCAAACTGCTCCTGTTGTCCTTTCTGTATCCTCTGTATCCTCGCTGAACCTCCATTATGACAGCTGCAGCACTTCTGGCACCCTGCACCCACTTAGACCAATCAGCAGTTCAGAAGTTGAACCAATCACAGATCTGCAATTGGACCAATCACGGGCCTGCAGCTGCACAGTTCTTGGGTCAGTCTAGGAGGGCTCCTTCTAGTGTACTGAACACGCTGTGCTGCAGTGCAATCCTTTACAAGTTCAGGCTCACTTTTGGAGTCTTGTAAATCTGCTCATGATTTACTTCTTAGGTAGTGTAGACTCTAGTGATCTTGTAAATCTACTCAATATTCTCACCCTGAGAACTGTGGGCAGAATGAATGTCTCAGAAGAAACAGCAATAAACAGTACAGCTAGCTCCAGAAACCAGAAGCCAGTAGAGATCGGCAGAAGAGGTCAACACCTGGCAGAGTCAACCTTCAGCTTCTGGAACAAGTAGCACCAGATGGCAGTGGCTGGGCACTGACCAGCAACCAGCTGGGTCAGCTGTTGGCATCCAGCATCAGCTGGTGACATCAAGACTGCTAGCAGAGCTATGCTTTGCCAGTTCATGATTTCCATCTGAATTGAGCAGAAAAACAGTCAACTGACTGACAACAGTCAGATAAATTATTCTGCATAATTTCCTTTTTTTTCTTTGACTCTTTGCATGAGGTCATTTGTTGTAGAACTACATAACTTGTTCCAGAGGCTCTGTTACTTTTTTCAGCCTATTTTCTTTCTGTGGTTCAGATTGTTTTTTATATCATTCTTTCTTTCATTTCACTGTTTCTTCCTTCTGTCCCATTTTCATGGAAGTGTATCTATTAGTTTTTTTTCTTTTGGTTTCTACAGTGGTACCTCAGTTCATGAACTTGATTCTTTCCACAGTTGTGGTCACAAACTGAGTTGGATGAGAACCAAATCAAATTCAGTACTTAGGTTTAAGGATGACCTGGTGGGGAAGTTTGACTTGGTTCTCCTCCACTTTCACTTGAAGCCAGAATTGTGGAGAGAACACTGACTTTGGGAACCAAGGTACCACTGTCTCAGAAGAAACATGCAGTCTCATTTGCCATTTGGTCCATCTTGATATTTCTTACTTTTGAGACTTCATTTTTTGCTTTGTTTCAAGCATGTTTTTAATGCTTTGGTTAAACATATTTATGAAGGTTACTATAAAGCTTTATGATATAAGCTATGATATAAGCCAGTAGCTCTGTGGTCATCTGTCATTTGTCTGTTTCATGCAGGTTTGAAGTGTTCCTGGTCCTTGTTATTAGGAGGAGTTTTTCATTGAAATTAGATATTTGGAGTATTATATTGTCTCTTCCTGGATCTTATTTAAACCTGTTTTATCTGGCATTTTCTGACAACAGCCTGGCAGGGGAACTGTGTATTGGGGTCAGGAGTCATCTCATTTCTGCCAGGAAAGAAGAATCCAGGTTTTCACTTAGTCTTCAATTATACCTAGGGTAGGAGCTACTTGTTCCTGGGGGATATAGCTGGGACTTCTGGTTCCAGTAAGAATTCCCTATCTGAGAAAAGCAAGAGCACCTTCTCCTGCATGCCCCCAGTGGCACCAAAGTCCGGGAGTGGCCTCATTGCCTCCGAAGGATACAAAAGTCCTGACTCTCCGTAAACCCTTTCATGAGACCACCTGGAGAGGGCAAGGTGGGCCTATTCGTGCTGGGTTTGGGTAGAAGCCCCCGCTTCCCCACCCTACTGGCGTGGTACTGACAGGGCAAGGGCCCTTATTACTGCCAAGTGGAAATGAACGGTCCCATCCCTCACCTGGCTTGGCAGGATGGAGGGAAGTTGGTGTCCCTGCTAGGACAGAGCAAGAGTAAGCCTCCCCTTGGCCTTTGCCCATGTGGGTGTGTAGTAAGTTATGGACTGTGCTGTGGGATTTGGCTGTCGTAGAGCCGTGATCAAGTGGGAGTTTTCTGTTTGGCTGCACTGCCCCTGTCTTGTTCCTTCAGCTAGAGAAAGCCAGCCTGTGCTGCGGATGCTGGCTTGTCCTGTACGCGCGCTGGGATAGAAGATGCCAAAAGGACATCCAGGGAACTCACAGCCAACCATGATTTAGGCCACAGTTCCCTTTTGGGCACTTTCTCTCACACATTCATTTTGCTTTATATATTGTCCAAGGTCTGGTTTAGAGGGTTGGCTTTGTTTGTTTGTTTGTCCCTTTCTCCTTTGGTATTAACAGGGTGAATAGGGAAAATGCATCTACTCTGTCTCTGTGCAAGAAGTCTCCTACTGTACTACCCCTGACAAGCGCGAGCCTAGAAAATGCCTGGTATCAAAATGGCTTAGGGGTATAGAAGTCTTATTACATACACAAAACCTGAGGATTCAGAGAAATGAAGAGAAAAAAGAAGACTGAGTTTTCAGTGACCAGCAAGTGTTCAGAAATAGCTATACCTTAATGGGTACATGGTGAAGCACAAAGACTAGTGGCTGGACCCAAGACAGTTGAGTGGTTTGGGTTACTTCTGTGCTTATTGAAAACCACTGAAGGCTATGGTGTGGACTGCAGCTTGGCTGTGGGCAAGCCTATAACTACTTGCCTATAACTACTTGCTCAAAGAGTTGACCAGAGATTGACCTGGCAACAAGGAGACATTTTGTAGAGGTGAAGGTGAAGGCAAAGGTATCACACTAAATGGATTATGTAGGTTCCTGAAATACTCAGCATGGCAGTGGGAACTTAGTTGTACGTGGTCAAATTAAGGCTGTCCAAGACTGGGTTGTGCCCTGAATTAAAAATGTCAACAGCGCTTTACCCAAAAGCTAGAGACGGCTTTCTGTGGGTTCCTGAGTAGACCTGTGATCTGTGCAGTTTACTTCATAATGATTAATTGTGCAATTAGATTTCCATCACTGTAGATATAAACACTACAGAAAAACTGATTACGGTTTTGTATTCCCTTGGTGCAGTTGCAGAATCAATTATGCTGTATTTTCAGTATGACAAACCGCTAGAAAGATTGTGCATGATTTTCCCTCCTCGTTTTTGCTTTGTTAATTTTCTAAGTAATTATCACTCCAGGCAAGACTTGTTTGTTATTGAAACAAATCAGGAAACTGGAGACCACCCAGCGGTGAGGAATTCTTTTCCAGGGTCATCTCCACTCTTCTGCCCTGCAGACTGTACCTTCTAAGTACCCACCTGCTGGCTTTGAGCACACATACAGAAATCATTTTGTTTAGGAGAGGAAAAGGATATGAGTCAAAGATCTTAGAACTGCAGTATTCTGAATCTTAATGATATTTTTTAAAACTAACATTTATGATGGAATCATTTTTTTCATTCATTAATTTTGTTGGTACATTTTAGGTACACATTATGCTGCCATTCATAGTGGGAATTTGCACCTTTATATAATCTATCTTGGTTCTTGTTTTTTTCTCCATTCCCCTGGCCTCCAACCCCTCTCCCCCTCCCTATTTACAAAGACTTTGTTTTAATTTTTTCCTTTTCTCATTTTTATTCCTTTCCCTTCTTTACTTTCCTCTACCCCTCCCATTTCCTCTTCCCCTTTGGACATTTTCTTCCTGTTTCACATTATCTATTGTACATTTAGCTCCTTATTTACACCTTCAGTGTCTCACACCAGAGAAACGATTCAGCATTTACACATGTGTCCTATTTATTTTACTTAAGAGTATGGCCTCAATGTTTATCCATCTAGCTATAAATATCTCTAGTTTCTCATTCTTTATGGCTGAGCAGTACTCCACTTTATGAAAGAACAACATTTTCTTTATGCACTAAATAGTCTGGAAGAGAGGTTAGGTAGAACTCTTGAGGATATTGCCATAGGAAAAGATTTGATGAAATCTCATGAAAGATTTCAACAAAACTTAGCTGCATGTGAGTGAGCACAAACAATCAACAAGTGGGATCTTTTCTTATAAAAAAGCTTCTGCGCAGCAAGAGAAACCACCAACCAGGGAAAAGAGACAACCCACAGTATGGAAAAAAAAATTTTTTACTAGCTGTTCCTCCAACAAAGATCTACTATCCAGAATATATAAAGAACTTAAAAAAAACAAACAAACAAAAAAACAACCAGACCTCCCAAATTTAAAGACCCAGTCCAAAAATGGCCCTCTGAAATGAACAAACATTTGTCAGATAGAGAAGTAGAAATAGCAAATAAACTTATGAAGAAATTTTCGACATCGCTGGCCATTCAAGAGATGCAAATGAAAACAACATTGAGATTCCACCTCCCCCCAGAAAGAATGGCCGCTGTCATGAAATCAACCAATAACAAATGCTAGTGGGGCTGTGGAGAAAAAGGAACCCTGCTCCACTGTTGGTGGGAGTGCCGACTGGTGCAAACACTATGAAAATCAATATGGAGGTACCTCAAAGAAGTAGGATTGGAGATCCCATTTGACCCAGCTATTCCCCTACTGAATATGTTCCCCAAATAATTACGAATATTGTACCACAGCTGTATATGGGCACCCATGTTCATAGCAGCACAGTTCGTGATAGCTAAAACTTGGAAACAGCCCAATGGCCCATCCACTGGAGACTAGATAAAGCAATGGAACTATTTTTAAGTGAAGTCTCCTTTGAAGCTCATTGCATAACAGAGTGCTCTGGCTGATGTGGGAGAGGTGTGCCTGCATTTCCACCTGCTTCTCACACCCTCCTCTTCTACTCTGTATGCCCCAGAGATGCGTCTGTGGAGATCTAGGCCTTGTTGCAAGCAGTGCAATTCTGTATGACTTGTGCTGTGGTTTCGGTGTAGTCGGAGGGCCCCTCCAAGCTCCATATGTAAAGCAGCCCTTGGCTCTGGGGTGCCCTCTTGAGAGCTGGTGGAACATTTGGGGGCAGGGCCTTGTGGGTCACACTTGGGTCACTGATGCAATGCACAGGAAAGGGGTAAGGAGGTCCTGGTCTCCTACCATCCCCTCCTTTTCCTGCCATTCTGAAAGTCAGCACTTTGCCCCTCCATGCATCCCTAATGTCAGCAGGACTGAGTGACACTGTGCTGCCTTTGAACTCTAAATCTCTGAGCCAATAAAGAAACACTTTCTCTTTGTATATTTGTCGCCTTAGTGCTGTTGTGGTAACATGAGGTGGACTAATATAACCTGATTGCCTCCTTTTCTTGTTTATGGTAGAAAGACTCCAACCCTTCACTCCTTCCACAAATATAAACTGAGTACCTGCACTGTAAAGCTCTGTGCCAGGAGCTGAGGGTACAGCGTAAACAAACAGAAGGTACTAAACTCACAAAGACCCTGCCTCCCAGAATACCTGACCTTCTGAGCATTCGCAGATCGGATAGAGGCATCTTTCCCTCCGTGGTGTTTGCTGTTTCCCCACTCTATTCAGCTGTGCTGTGACCTCAGGCTCTCTCCTTCACCAATCAGCCCCCTGAAAAAAAAGCACATGTGTTATATTTCTCTCTGGCTTGTTTAATTATTCCCCAGTGTTACTGAGATAGAATGTGTGGGAGACCAGAGAAGATGAGTCTCCTCTTTGAGCACAAAGGAGAAAGGCCCCGCTCAGGGGCTCCTGCATAGCAGGGAAAATTTAAGGCAGCTGAGCTTAAGTTGTTTCCCGGGGCGTGTCATTGTGGCTATTGGGAAGCAGATGAATCCGGTGTTACTTTGATGACTGTGCGAGAAGAGCTAGACGCCAGGGGCAGGGAGAACGAAGGAGTAGGTCTGTGTTCCCCGCAAGTGGTACACGGGAGAGGAAAGCTCGGAGGGGTCAGCTGGCTCCCCAAGGTGGTGCCTGGGCGGAAGGCAGGCAGCAAAGGCCGGCTGAGTAGGTCCGACAGAGTTGGCACCTGGAACAGGGACACAGGATCGGACACAGCTACAGGTATGAGATTTTAGCGTACCAGGAGTTGAGTTTGAAAATCCATGGTAATATGTTTTGCAAAAGTCTTATCGGAAAACCTGCCCTTTGTAAGTCTGTAGTGAGCTGGTGATGCATTTTGGGGACCTGTAACCTTTTAATTATAGATGTATATAAGTTACATTTCTTATCTCACTAGAGAAAACCGTAGATGCAGGGTGGGTTTTTTTTGTTTTTTTTGTTTGTTTGTTTGTTTTGAGACAGGGTCTCACTATGTAGTGAGACTGACCAGGAACTCACTGTGTAGCCCAGGCTGATCTCAAACTCAGAGTGATCCTCCTGCCTCAACCTCCCCAGTGCTGGGATTACAGGTGTGCGCCACCACACCCGGCAAGGGTTTCCAGATTTAACAAATTAAAATGCGGTATGTCCCGTTAAGCGTTATGTAAACCATGAGTACGTGTAAGGGCCGAATATGTGAATATCCTAAACACTATATGCCACGTACCTATACTATAGACTTATTCAAATTTATAGCATAAATATGACCCCAGATATTGCATGGGCCATACCTACTTTGAAATACTATTTTATCTGAAATTTAACTAAACGTTATGATACCTGTTTTTTCTGCTCATGGGAAGTAGAACACATGAGCGTGGCTAGCTATGTAATAAGTCATGCTTGATTTCTGTCACTTTCTGACTTGTCAAGTAGCTATGAGTCTGACTTTCCACATCTTCCAAGTGGAGACTGAAAGTATGACCTGTTTCCTGTGCGGTTGGGAGTGTTACAAGCACAAGTGCCTTTAGAGGGCCTAGCACTAGATACTTTTACTTTTACTTTTTTGAACTCCAGAAAATACCAGCCTTTTCAAACACACATATACACAGATGTGTAGTAGGTTCATACCTATGAAACACATACTGTTCATGTGATAAGTACACATCACATTCACTTCCTGTACATGGAAGGCACACATGTTTGTGTGCTTATTCTACTCCTGCAAAACATACTGCTGTAAGCAGGAGAGGGGAAAAATGGATAGATTGCTGGTAGTATTTCATGACTGTTGAGGCAGAAAAATGGAGCTCTGGAAATGCAGAGATCTGTTATGCAGTTAACATTCATGGCCCAGTGGGAAAAAAATCTGTGCTTAATTCAAGTTTCCTGTTTGGTCGCAGAACAGCACAGATACATTTCCAGTCTGTCAAGCTCTTTGTCAAGCTCTGTGAGGTCTGCACAGCTTAAATGAATCTTGCCAGGCATATTCTTATTCTGAGAAATCCAAGGCGTATGTTTTCAACTGCTTTTTACTGACCAAAGTATTTCTTTGTCTCTGTTCTTTCTGAATTCACGGATGCTCGCAAGGTTTCAGGAGAGATTTTACTTTGATGTTGAATTTCAGCACATGTTAGTCTCACCTTCATGGCCTTCTTTTCTGTATGTTGATTGCTCATTATGGAGAAAGTAGCATTGGCAGCGCTCTGAGCTGTATTAATTCCATTTGGAAAACTGAATGGAGATTAACAGCATCAGTCATGTGGAGAGTGAGGGTTTGAAAGAGCACTAGTAATAAAAATCATGTCTGAAATTCTTGTAAGTAAGATAGCCAAGAAGTTCAGCCCCTTAATAATGAACGCTGATGTATTGCAAAGAGAGCTGAAATTTTCAGTGCTGTATGTAGTTTTTTTCCTATAGGAAAATGATCCAGTTGACTGTGGCTATGAGAGTGTTGAGCGGGACCTCATTTTTCCTTTGCCTGGTTGTGGAGTTTGAACCACAAATAGTAAAAAGGAAATTTCATTCGTGCCATGGAAGTGGAAATTGAGCATGTTAGAAAAATTGCTGAAAAATGACTCAACTAATTTCTAATGTTTGACAGTGACCTTACAAGACTGGCCTCAGGCTTGTTTTTGTTTTTATAGACACATCACAATGCCAGCACTAAATTATATTTTCTATGTAAGTCACCTGACTATACATTACCAGAATAGGATATAAACTTGAGGGTCAGGCGTTTAGCTCATTGATGCCACCGCCTGCCTTATAAGAGCAAGGTCCTGAGTTCGATCCCCCAGTATCAAAAAACAAAACAAAACAAAAAACCAAGACCAAAACAAAACAAAACAGAGAACTAATATAAACTTGAAAAAAACCAACCTTAGGGTAGATCGTTTCATACAGCCTACTAATCTCTAGCAACTTTTATACTTTGTAGGCTTTGTTAATAAGTTCAATGATAAAGGCTAAGAATTTGTAGTGGAGTATAGGAGTGCTGTCTCTTCATGAGTATATGATCATTTATCCTCTCCTTGGATTTAGGTGTTCAGATGCTGCCTGTGGCTGTGGAATAAATGTTATTTTAATTTGCTTTAAGGAAATGGTGTTAGGCAGTGTCAGGGACATAATGGTAGAGGGGATAGTCTGGATTTTAGTGGCAACACTTAAGGCTGCAAACACTAACATTTATACCTGTCTTCGAATGATTAATGTACATTGTGTTTTAATTGTTTACCTACATTTTTATCTACTAGATTGTGAGCTGATAGAGGCAGGATCTTGTTGCAGTTTATTTTAATGCAACAAGTATTTTCATGAAGATATAACATGCAGATCCTCAGAGTAGGTGTGTGTGTGTGTGTGTGTGTGTTTCCGTGTGCGTGTACGCTCGCACAAAGTGGCCAACTCAAGGTATGGAACCTTTGCAGCAGTTCAAAATTAGCAGCCCCCTTTCAGTGCATTTCCTCCCCACTAGAGGCCGCCACTGCTCTGATTGCTCAGATCCTGCTAGATTCCTTCGCCGGTATTAATTGAAAACTGTGATGAAAAATGTAATGAATTGAAACATGTAATGACTTTGTGACATTTTCATACATACACGTAACGTACACTGGTTGTATTCGCGTCTCGACTACCCTCCCTTACCTCTCCTCCTCCTAGCCCCCCACCCCTTCCTGAATAGTCTCCTCCTACTTTCCTGTCATCCTCCTGAGAAAAAAAGTCAATATTTATTGAAGTCTGGCTTATTTTGCTTACCAAGATAATATCTAGTTCTACATATTTTCCTGAGGTAGTAATATGATTTCATTCTCTATGCCTGAATAATAATTCAAAATACAGATATAGATCAAAACTTTTTGCTATTCATCCACTAAGGAGTCTCTAGGCTGATTGTATAATTTCAGTACTATGAACGGTATCATGGTAAACAAGTATCTTTCTCATGTGCTGAAGTCTTATTTTTCCTGGTAAATGCTGAGGATCCTATGGTGGGTCACCTGCCAGTTATTCTTCTAGCTTTCCTAGGAGACCCCGCACTGATTTGTATAGTAGCTTTACTTCATTTACATTCCCACCAGTCGGGTACAAGTGTTACTGTTTGCCACACCCTTGCCAGTATGAATTTTTTGTTTTTGCTGGGGTGGGATGGAATCTCAGTTCGGTTTTGATTTGCACTTCCATGATGGCCAAAGGAATTGAGCATTTTTTCATATACTTATTGGCCATTCAAACATTTCCTTTGAAGAAGTGTCTTCAGCTCATTTGCCCATTTATTAGCTGACGAATGTTTTCTTTTCCTTTTTTTTATTTTTATTATTTTTTTTTTTTTTGGTACCGGGGATCAAACTCAGGTCCTTGAACTTGCGAGGCAGGCAGCAGAACCACTTTGATGTATGTTTTTGGCTCCTGTACAATAATCAGATGGCTAGAGGTGTACAAGTTTATGCCTGGGACCTCTCTCCTATTCCCCTGATGCATGTGTCTGTCTGTATGCCAATTCTATGCTGATTTTTGTTACAGCGGCTCCATAGTATGTATTGAAATCAGTTATTGTGATATATCTAGTATTATTCCTTTTGCTCAGGATATACTTATCTATTTGGGGTCTTTTGTGCTTTCTTATGAATTTTAGGATTGTTTTTCTACTTCAGCGAACAGTGTCACTGGTATTTTAAGGAAGTTTACATTGAATCAGTAGATTAATTTTAGTAGCATGGCCATAAATAACATTATGTTATTTTTCCCAATTCATTAATAATGGTATTTCTCCCAATCCATTAATATGGGATATGTTTCCATTTGATAGGTTCTTCTTATATTTCTTTGTTCAATTTTTTTCTAGTTTTCATTGTAGGCATTGTTCATCTCCTTGGGTAGGTTTATCTCTAGGTTTTTTTGTATCTGTGTTTGAGGCTGTTATGAACACCACTGTTTTCTTGATGGCTTTCTCAGCGGTTCGTATTGGCATGTGGGAAATCTACCAAATTGATTTGCTGGTTTTGCATCCTTCTTATTTGCTGAATTTCAGATCAGTTCTAAGAGACTCTTGGTGGACTCTTTAGGACTCTTATTAAGTATAAAATCACATAATCTGTAAATAAAGATAACTTGAGGTCTTCCTTTCCCATTTGTATCCCTTTTAACTCTCTCTCTCTTGCAGAGCTGCTCTGGCTAACCTTTCCAATACTCTGTTGAATAAGAGTGGGGATGATGGGCACCCTTGTTTGGATGTTGGAGGATGTGCTTTCAGTTTTGATCTTCTCACACATACCCTTTATTATGTTGTGCTATGAGTCTTCTATCCCTAGGTTATTCAGGGCTTTTATCATAAAGGGATGTTGAATTATATGGAAGGCTCTCTATGCTTATATGGAAAGGACTAAGTGTTTTATATCCTTGATTCTATGTGCAATGACTAATATTTATTGATTAACATACAGTGAAATAAAATTGAACCCCTGGAATGAAACTAACTGAATCACAGAATATATTACCTCATGTCATAAACCTCACAGTCTTTTTAAATGTTAAATTTAATTTTCAAACACTGTGTTGAGGATTGGGTGCACCTGTGTTTATTAAGGTTATTGACTTAGCGTTTTCTTTGTTGTTGCTGTTGGTTTTATGTTCTTAACAGAATTTGGTGGAAGGGTAATACAGGTTCCATTGAAGGAATTTGGAAGTGTAAATCCATCCCATCAGGCAATAGTCTTTGTTGGGAGAATTTTTATAATTCATACTCATGGCTTGTTATGATTTACTTAAGCTTTTTATAGTCTCACCTTTGGAAGTTCATATGCATTATAAAATTTGTCCATTTCTTCTAGAATTCCAACTTATTGGCATACATTGAAATATAGTTGTTAAGACCTTTTTTGGATATGCCATTTTTAACCTCTAATTTTATTAATTCAGGTGTTCTCTGTCTGGCTATTCTGGCCAAGAATTGGTCACTCCTTTTTAACTTTCATAGAAACATTTCTTTGTTTCATTCTTTGTATTCTTGTTAAAGTTTCTATACCATCTATTTTTGCTCTAATTTTTATAATTCTTCTGCTGACTTTCTAGATTTGGTCAATGAATTGTAACCCACAGATTTTGTATGTTGTTTATAATTTCCCATTATTTTTCTTTGTTACTGTTTTAATTTGATAATCCATCAATCTCATGTTCAGGCTTTCTTCCTCTTGATCTAATTTGTTAATGAGGTTTTCAACTGACTTTTTGTTGTATCTGGCTTACTGAGTTTTCAGTTGTGAAATCTGTGGGCTTTTTTTTTTCAAAACCTCTCTATTAAATAGCTCCTTCATATCACGCATTATCTTCCTTAATTCCTTAATCTGTTTATAGGTGTTGTTTCTGAAACCATGAGTCATTTAAAAATCAGTTTTTTTACAGTCCTTGTTTGGAATGTCATCCAGTTTAGTATCTTGAGAGTCACATACTGAAGAGTCATGAGCCTGTGGCCGATTCACATGCCGTTGTATTCTCTAACAGTGCTTGTGGAATGTCATCAAGTTTAGTATCTTGAGAGTCACATACTGAAGAGTCATGAGCCTGTGGCCGATTCACATGCCGTTGTATTCTCTACACGTCTTCTGTTTCTGTGATTGTATGCATACATCTGTCTGGATGGATATGCCTTCCTGTTGTATGTATCTTTGCAGAGTATGGCCACTACCTCAGGGTTCAATCCCTGATATCACCTGCATTGCCAACAATTACCGAAGAGAAAGGGGCAAAAATAATATAAAGCAAACTAAAAGATAAAAATTAATAAAGATTAAAATAATAATGAAATAATTTTAGAAGGGGATAAGAGAGGACAAAAGAAAGAAGTAAACAAGGACAAATTGGGAAAAGAAAATGAGAAAGAGGAAAAGAATAAGGGATTTTAAAAATCCAATTAGAGAATTTTTAAAGTAAAGTTAGAGGAGAGTAATAAAAAATGGCAAGAATAACAAAAGTGAGTCCAAAACATTCCTCCTAACCAAGGAACTTGGATTACAAAATCTTCATTCTGGGAGCTCCAATGTTGAAATCTCCCAATTAGGTTGGGTAGGAAGTCATACCTGGGGCTTCTCATAATTCCTCCCTGCTTCCCAAAACAAAGTGGGACCTAGACCCCCCAAATATAAAGACCCGATTTTAAAATGGGCATCTGAAATGAACAGACATTTCTCAGAAGAAGAAGTAAAAGCAGCAAATAAACATATGAAAACATTTTCCACATCACTGGTCAGAGAGATGCAGATGAAAAAAACACTGAGATTCCACCTCACCCCTTGAAATCAATAACAACTGCTGGTGGGGCTATGGGGAGAAAGGAACCCTTCTTCATTGTCGGTGGGAGTACAAACTGGTACAATAACTGTGGAAATCGATCAATTTTTTGCCTCAAGCAACTAGGATTAGAGGTCCCATTTGGCCCAGCTCTTCCTCTACTGGGTATCTTTCCAAAAGAATTTAAAGCATCATACCACAGTGATACATGAACACCCATGTTTATAGCGGCACAGTTTGTAATAGCTAAAACTTGGAAACAGCCCAATTGCCCATCCACTGTATAAAGGAAATTTCGTTTTTGTACAAAATGGAGTACTACTCAGCCCTAAAGAATAAGAAACTAATCATTTATAACTACATGGCTGCACATCAAGGCCATATTTTTAAGTGAAATAAATAGGATACACATGTGTAAATACCCAGTATTTTCTCTGGTGTGAAAAACTGAAAGTGCAAATAAGGATTGAAATGTATAATTGATAATGTGAAATAGGGCTAAAGGAGTAGGAGAAGTGAGAGGGTGGGGGAAGGGTAAAAAGGGAAAAGAAAAAAATATGAGGAAAGGGAAAAATGGAAACAAAGTCTATATAAGTAGGGAAGGGTGAAGGGGGTGAAGGGAAGGCAGGGGAATGGGGAAAAAATAAGAACCAAGATACCTCATGTAAAGGTACAAGATCCCAATGATGAATGTAACTGTACTGTATACCTAAAAGTACTAATAAACTTAATGGAAAAAAAAAAGTGGGAATGCCTGTAAGCTGAGACCTGCATGGTGTTTCCCATTATGCTTGGCCATGGCATTTTCTCTGCAGCCGTACAGTGCTACTTTCTGAGGTTTTTATCTTTTATGGGCATCCAGAGTGACTGCTAGCTCCCCAATATCTTCCTAGCTTGTGGGCACAGTAGGTGCCCACTCATTCCATAAGTCCCGAAGCTGTGCCCCTGGAGGATGGCCAATGTCCAAGCCGAGTCCTATCCCCGAGTATATTAGGGAGGGAGAGAAACAGACACACCACCGAGTTCTGCCCTGGAGGGGAAGCCACTGAAAGTGATCGGCCAGCCTGGATCTTGGCTCTCTGGCCTGACCCCCCGCGGTGACCTAGAGGAAACTCGGCTCATTCCTCACCGCCTAGAGCAGTGGCGCCAAGGCCGTCCCTTACAGTTCAAGCTCCTGCTTCCATTTTAGCAGGTTTGCAGCTGGCCTTCCCCCTCTCTCCAGCTGCCTCTTGTGACCATCTCCCACACAGCCAGGATACCAGGGCGTCCCCCGAGTGGTTGTTCCATGCCATGTGCTTGAAGAATACATTTTCCAATGCCACATGCTTCTTTTTTGCTTAAATATCTTCACCAAACGTCTGACTGTACAACTCTTAATATCGTGCATTTGCAAATGAGACCATATCTGTGAGAGCATTTTTGTTTTACAGCCTGTCACTTGCTTTACTTAGTTAAATGCAAAAGCACTAAACGATGCTCATTATATTGAAAAAAAAATTGTTCTGCTTCTCGACATCGCTTTATGTCATCTTTGCTCAACGAAGGGAAGTTGAATATAAGACAGCTCTATCATCATCATTTACTTGCATTTTCTCCGTAATGTAACTCATGATTACTCTGCAGATGGGGTCTGATTGTCAAATTGTTCATCCTCCTAAATCTGCTCGTACCAGTGGCCCTTGAGACAATAACTACCGAGTGGTGTCAACAACCCATCGTCAGAGCTACCGCCAGCAAGGAGCATCTGAGCCAAGAATAAGAATGACAAGTGTGTACGCTGCCAGCTTTGCAATCAGCGTGGAAATGAGCCGACTTATAGATGCTGAGCAATCTTACAGAAGGGGCCCCAGCTGCAGACGAACGCCAGACCCAGAGTGAAAAACAAAGCGGGGACGTTCGGTATTTTCCTCTCAGCTGCTGCAGACCGAGGGCCTTGGCAGTGGGGTGGGGTTGTCAGGAGTTACGGAGTTATTTCTGGAGACCTTCAAGAACTGTGGTCCCCGCCCCCCTTGAGGAAGGTAAGGCTCGGGAACTGAGGGGAAGTCACGTGACAAGGTCGAAGCCCAAAGGGACGGCTGAGGCCAGCGCAGAGCCACCCTGTTTGCCTTTTCTGCATCCTTCAATAGATAGATTTATTTACTCATTTATTTACAGATGTATTGGGGCATATACTTATGAAACACTCACTCATTGAACAACCGTCCTGCATTTTATTCACTGCAGCCAGCCTGCTTTAAAAAGGAAAGTGGAGTAGATTGCTCTTTGCCCTGAAACCCAGCGTGGTCTTGCTTTGCTCTTAGAACAAAATTCCAGAGCTTTACTAAGGCCGGTAAGGCAGATAGAGTTTAGTCCTTGCCTGCTGTGACTCTTGTAGTGTATCTGCTTGGGTACACTGGAAATGATGAGGGGTTGTTGGAGCCCACTTCCGGTGTGTCTGGATGGGTCCTAGAGCAGAACTTTAGGCACTATATATGATCTCTAGCCCCTGCTCTCTGGCACTATTCCCTTGCTGTACTTCCTGGCTGCCATGAGTCTCTCTGTTCAGCTGTACCCTTACTTCAGGACATTGCCAGGGAGCCAGCTGACCAAGGATGGAATCCCATGAAACCAGGAGCCAAATTCATCCACTCCTCTTTGAAGTCGTGGGTCTTGGGTACTAGGTTTCAGCAGTGGAAAAGGTAAGCAATACTACTGCATGGGCCAGCCTGAGGCAGGAGGATCACGGCCAGTATGAGGCCAGCCTGAGCTATATAGTAAGACCCTATCTCAAAAAGCCGAGAGAGAGAGAGATCCAGTATCTCTGACCTCACCCAATAAATGCTGATTTTATTCACCAGATGTTATGACAGAAAAGTTTCCCCCAGTGGCAGTGTGACCTTTGTCAAGAATCAATGCTTAAATTAAATAGATTTGTAGATTGCTAGCTTACTAGGTGCTACCTGTGCTTTTTTAAATGGCCATATTTCCAAGACGTCCAGTTAACCATGTTGCCAGTGATGTTAACACATTTAGCGAACAGAGTCAATGTCCACCTCGGGAGAAGGGACAGAAATGCGACCCTGGACCCACCGTGCTCATGCTCCCCCGTGCAGTCCAGCCTGGGTGTGTCTACGCCAGGAAGATCCCCAGAAGGGCTTCCTGTAATTAGGTCACCAGAAGGCCGTGCTCCTCAGTTGGAAAGTTGTCTAAAAGCCAAAGTAAAACCCAGGGTACTGAACTGCTCAGACCCATGAAACATTAAAACTCTGCGAGAGACTACATAGTGTATACCAAAGGTTATCTGAAGGTGAATGATTTCTGTTCAGCTTTATGAAAATTTGCCAAAACTTGTACAGATAGGCAGCAGGGAGCAAAAGAAGTTGTAGTCACTTTAATTCTCCGATATCACTCGGCCTATAATTTAGATCTGTTTCATTTAATGAGCAAATATTTGCTAAATACTTAGTATATATTTTTCAAAGCTTTGAATCTTCTTTGCTAAATTATTAACTGCCGTGGGAAAACCAGACTTCCTCGTTCCTTTCTAATGCACCTCGGACCAAGCACAGTGCTTGAAATGGAATAGATTTGCCCAGCTCACTTGGAACCATGCCTCTGGGTCGGTCAGACTCTCCTAGAGGACGGAGTTTCCCATTCAGCGCATCTAGGGAGGACCTGGAAATTGTATTTCTAGTAAGCTCTGGTGATGGCTGCTGCTGCTGTTTCAGAGCCCTCTGCAACTTCTTGGGTTCTAGAACCAAGGGTTTGCTAGGCCACCTATTTGTTGTATGTTTTGGGGTCACTTACTTAGCTCCAGAGTCTCACTGTCTCCTCATATAGGAAAGAGGAATCCCAATGATAATCTCTCATTCATTGCTGTGAAGATAAAATAAAATCATGACTTTAAAGCGATGTGGAAATAGCCCAGAATGTGTGCTCCGCAGGAATGAGTTGATTTTGAGGACCTCTCTCCAGAAGTCACGCCGCGGAGGATGGCTAAGTGCCGTAAGAGATGAGTGCTAGGAAACTTTTCATCTTCGGCTTTCATGATTTGCCTCTGGGTCTAGAGGTCATTCAGAGGAGTTGGATGTGTAGGGGGGGGAGCCAAGTCCCCATTAAAGTGAGCTGTTAAAATAACTGCTGAAGCATGGGCTGTATTTACATGAAAACAGCTCAGTTTGCCTAGAGCAAAAAGTTGCTGTCTGTGGGAAAAGAAAAAGCCCATAATCAAAACGGCTACCCTACACCTGGGAGAAGCATTTTGATAATTTTGTGAGTAGGACAAGGATGGAAATTAAGAAGCATTTTTCTTTACAGCAGCAACAATAGCAGTGATTTTCAAATGCTATTTTTTTTTTCTGTTTTCCTCCAACGTGATGATTCCTTTGTTTGGTTGTTGCTGATCACAGAAAGTGACAGGTTTGAGGATGTAGCTTGTATCCTGAAGATAAAGGAATCAAGAGTGAGCCATCTGGATTATAATCTTGTGGCCCCAAAACAAAACAAAACTAATGGTCGTATCATCTCCCTCTACTCTTTTCCATGTTTGAATGCCTTTTAATCATTTCTTTATGAGATATTCAGTATGTTCAATGTCCTTACTGAGAGGGCGTTCATCTTCCTATGAGGTTCGCTCTGACCTTGTCCAGCTTTTACTGTAATTTTTGTGTTGAGCTGAGAACCTGGTGAACTTTTCATACATATGAACGCAAGCTTTTGAGGTTTACATGAGTTTTAGATTCTGTTGACAAATGCTTTCGTATCACAGGGGCCTTTAAGACAGTTAGTCTGAGAACACAGTTTAGGAGGATTTAAGGTTTTCATGCAGTACTACTACACTCAGACTTTAAAAATGAAAATGAACTCTAAAGAAGATAAGAGTTTAGGGATATATCAGTGTACTAATGATTACTGAGCTAACCTATTATTGCTCTTCCCCATGCTGTCTTCAGCTTTTCTCTGGTATTTCCATTGAGCATTCCTGTCGGTTTGAGGATGTAAGGTGTGGTCTTTGGGGAAAAATTCATATGAGAAGATGATTCATCTCTTCACCTAGCAGAGCAAAAATTTCATATGAACACAGCCGGTGTGCCAGGCCAAAGAATGTGGGCTGAGTTTATAAAGATAACAGCAAGCGCTGTAGGGCAGTAGGGGGCGGGGATTTGGCTCAGTGGTTCTGCCGCCTGCCTCCCAAGCGCAAGGACCTGAGTTCCATCTCTGGTACCAGAGCAGTAAGGCAGGTAATGTTGAAGTATTAAATCGATGTCACTATAGCCTCGCTCTGGAGTTTCTTCAGTTTGCCGCAGGAGTGCGCAGGTGATTTTCCAGATAATCCTGCACATTCCTGTGTTCACTCTCTCTCTGGCCACCTTCTAACTCTTCCTCATATGCATAAAAATCTTCTTTCCACCAAGCCATCAAAGCCAAACTAAAATATCCCATTCCTTTTTGGAAATTAAAATCTCTGCTTAATCTACGTTAATTAATACAGTTATGGAACTGAAAAGGCCAGATACAGCATTAAGGTAAGATTCACCTAGGAACCTAGGAGTACAGTTATGTCATTAGGAATCTGTATTTGTGTGTCTTGTGGCTGTGATTTCATTTGTGTAAAGTGGCTTTCAGTCATGATCTCCTTCTGAGATACCAAATAATGACTTCCCAAGAGCTCCAAGATTATATTTTACTAATTTACCAATGTGTTAAGATAAGAAAACCTTATCAGCAATGTAACCAGCAAAAGTCTTGGCAAGGGCTAGCATGGCTGCCATTAGGCCATCTGTTCAGGTCTGAGGTAATCTTCATGGCTGAACCGTACGCTACTCCAATGAACTGGCCAATGTCGTATGTTAGCTGTGACTCTGAGAGAAAGGAGGGTGACTACTGAAAGGAGAGAGGCATTCTCCTAACAGTAGGGATATAAGTGTGAGGACAGCAGTCATGAAACCCCCTTCTTCTGTTTCCTGTAGCTGGGTTTAATATCCTATCAAAATTCCTGTAGCCCTTGACAACTTCCTGTCTCACCTTACAGCTGTCTGTGCTCATGTCTAATTTTTCTTCAGGGCTTTAAGATCCTAGAGACTAGCTGCAAGGTCCTATTCAGTTTTCAATTTCCCATATCGCCTCTCAGCATCCTTTGTTGTGTTTTGTTTATTTTCTTCTTGCTGTGGAAATAAAAACAGGGCACTTAACCTCCTTGTACCTGTTTCCGGAAAATAAGACGTTGTAACAGATCATTTATAAGTTCTCTTCTAGTGCCAAAGTTTTTCTGACTCTATATAATCAAGTAGTTACTAAGTGAGGGCATGACTGTAATACCAGAGAAATTAAAACAACTGTCATACCCCAGATTTGCTTGGATATGTTTTGAGAATGCCAGTTACCAGCTGAGTTAAATGCGCAAATCCGGTAATCGAGAATGCTCCATTTTAATACAGTCTGACCTAGTATTGTTTCCTCGCTTTGCTTTGCTTTTCTCCACTTGGATTGCATAGTACTCAGAATTGCTTTCCTGCTTGCTGCTTTGCTGTGGGTGGATGCAAAGCCTAAATTCCAAAGAAAAGAAGTGAACTAGAGCTTGTTTTGTTAGCTCATCTGAAACCAAGAGGCTTAACACAAGTGTGTAATTAAACCCAGGGAACCTCAGTGAAAATAAAGAGGAGAGATGTAAATGATCAGAAATGAACAAATTATTTAATAATGAGTGATAAAATTGAGTACTTGCTAGATGTTAGAACTCTAAATGATTGTGTGCTTCTTACCTAATTATATAATGATTCTATGAACTGGGATGTTTTTCCCATTTTACAAGAGGGAAAAGAAAATTTCTGGCTCTGAGAGATGCATGGCGTGCAGAAAGTGACTCAGCATGGACGAAATGATCCGAATCTTTCATGGCTCTGCTTTGATTATAAACCCCAAATACTAAAACCATCTTCACAATGTATCCAGAGAGATTCCACATCAGTGTGTCCTGTTTCTGCCTGCAGATTCCTCCTCTTCCTCTTTTCCTTTATCTCTTCTGCTCAGGTAACAAAAATGGTATCTTTTTGTCACTTAAATATTTCATAGAGGAAAAGATCAAATCGAGTCACATAATTTCTAGGACTTGTGGTACAGATGCCCACACTGGCTAGTGAGCCGGTCTTCACGGAGGCTGGGGCATTTTATAGACTCCTGCAATCTCAGGGCTGTAAGAAAATGTTATCAGCCATTCGGTGCCACCCAATTTTTAAAGTGATGGTTTATCTGCAATGATTTTGAATCCAAAATGATAAAGCAGTTTGGTGGTTACAACCTGACTCTGACATCCGAAGGGTGATCAGATTATCTGCTTGGAGGGGTCAAGGTAAGGTCTGTGTTCTGCTGAGGATGCAGGATCCGTTTCGGAAAATCAGTATATCTGGGTCTTCAGCGGCCCTTCCACAGAGCAGAGGGAGAGGGCACTGCCCCATCCTAACCGTGGAATCATTCATCTTGCTTGGTGCTCAGCTTGTCCCACAGCCTATGTTAAAACCACCCCTGGGGGTGAGGTGCATGTATATGTGCATATATGTGCCTGTGGGTGTATACGATGAAAGAAGACACTTACCAGTCTTATCAGTCAGGCTGGAGTAGCCAAGTCCTGAAGAGACTCAGGTTATATAGGAAAATGAAGGAACAGACACTCAAGATGTATGCACAGGACACATTTTGCTGAATCATGAATTAACTTTAAAGGATATTGTTAAAAGTATAAATCTTGCTGTGATCTTGTTAAGAGAGCAAGTCTTCAATGTTCTTTGTAGGACATCAAACTGTAAAACATACGGCATGAACAGTTTCAGACTGTGTCTTACTCTCTGGTCTGATCATAGCCCTTCAACCTACAGTAGATTGCCAACATAGTCTACTTAGCTTCTGAGTGTGGCCAACACCAACAGAAGCAGTCCAGTGGTGATCAAGTTTTTTATGGCCCTTGTAGCCAGTTGTTGAAGCCAACATGTCTGTGTGCTTTCCTGGGTATCTGAAACACATTGTGTCTGACATCTGAGCTTGCAATCAGCTGTTCTCTCTGGTTCTGTACAGTGATATCTTAGTTTCATTGGAAAGAGAGAGAGGGAAAGAAAGAGAGCAGGAGGAAGCCCTTGACCTTTCTCTATTTGTAATTTCAAGATTGGTGGGAAATATAAATATAATGGAACAAAGCATCCTCATTATGCAGATTTCCTTTATATTTGTGCCAAATTCATTGATGTTGGATCTCATTAAAGATGACAGCAGAAAAATCTGAAGATCCAGTTACCGTTTGCTGAAGCCTTCCTCCTCTGCAGGCTTAGCCAAGCCGGCTGTTGCTTCATTAGCTAGAAATTGGACGGTCTTCATGGAGTGGTTCTTAATTCATTAGTGCTAAGTGGTGTGATTGATTTACAAGTATGAAAGATTTGCCACTTTTATCAAAGGGTCACTGGAGGCAGGCATCTTGTTGAGGGTTTTAAGTTCCACAGATCCTGATGGCCAGTTCATTTAATGAAAATGTAACACTACCTTTGGTGACCTCACTTTCTTGATTTTAAGATGCCGTTATTTTGATAACAGGTTTTCAAGGAAAGCCATTTTGCTTGAAAAGAGGCTAGCATATTCCCCATATAGATAATATTTTTTCTGTATTACCTCTATATCAAATAGTTTGCACATTAAAACTTAATTTAACCATTAGGCAACTATATATTTCATATATTTATATATATTTTTCTAGATAACTTATACTATGGTCTAAGGATGTGTAGATAGTAATATACATCCTAGTTTTAAAAATCAGTGTAGTAATACATATGTAAATCATATGTCGAACATTATACACATGCATATCCATCTGTAAGATATTTACATTCCTTTTTCAGTCTCCTCACGAGGACGTCCTTTATCCATTGAGCTAACAGGGGTATTCTAAAGACAATTCTTTCACAGAAAATTTTTGCTGAACCTCCCAGATGCAAGCTGGGTCCCTGGGTTAATTTCGGCGAGACCCTGTGATATGATTGCTTCGCGATTGTAACGAGAAGAAATTATGTCCAGATAATATCATACCTGTGCTCGAAAACAAATGAGCTGTCCCAAGCAAAATGAATCAGCATCCCCATAAAAGAAGAGAGCAGCGAAGTTAATTTTGATACCGTCTTTCACAGATACCCAGGAACAAAGGTGCTGTACTTGCTAAAGAGCCTCTCTTAGGTGTGTCCAGACAGCTTTCCATCTGCCGCTTCGTTCACATGGCCGGTGATAACGAAGCGGGATGGTTTGTGCCCTTTCCCTTGTGCTGAGCTCTTTGAGATACGGACAGTGAGCAAGAAAGACTTCTTCATGCCTTTACTAATAGGTCAACTTTGAGCAAATAGTTATTGAAGGCACAATTAAGCTATTAAGTAGCCTTTGACAAGGGCAGAGAGAGAAGTAAGCGGGGGGGGGGGGAAGCAACTACGATTACCCTGGGATGTGAGTGCAAAAGGCCTATCGCACATAGAGCCTGGGCAAAACGCCCTAGAAAAAGAGGTGGAGGAGACGTCCCGTTTAAAGAGGCTAAATAAATATCTGCAAAATGCAGATGTGGCTGGAGGCCAGCAGAATGGGGAGTGTGAGGAGAGCCGTCTGGAGCAGGTGAGGTCAGCGTAGACCCCTGGGGCCGGGTATTCCATTGTGTGAAGTTCCTTTGTTACCGTGGTGTAAGTTTGGGAGCCATCCCTGTGCCATCCCTTATGATTCCTTCGTGTTTGTCGTGTTATTTGGCTCATCTTCCTGGTACCGTGATATAACGCAGCAGCAGGAGGCCTTCTTGCATTTTATTAACTTTCAGAGAATAGTGCCAAGTACGGTCTGGTTTTTCCATGCATGTTCTTTGGTCAGTTGAAGAAAATCACCTCCCGTTTTTAAATGTTAATAGTTTTCCCTGAATGAAAATGTTGTATTATTACTGAATTGTTACTCCGTTAAATAACAGTTTCTATTGCAACTCTGCCACATTTTGCTCCTGTTTAAGTGATACGTCTTATTAATGAACGTAGCATTTTTCATAATGGGTTTTCTGACTGTAAATAATCTTTCAACCAGCGCTGAGCCCTGCTTACTTTTTGTATGTGTAGTTTAATATGCTGCTCATTTCAGTGTGCTCTTGTTTACTTTTGCTCTTTTGGTCTCTGTCTCTCAGAGATAATACCCTCCCTGTGTCAGACGCAATGTTTTTCTTGTTTTGGAATCAAGTTGTAGGAGTCTCGTGGGAAAGGTTGGGTCGACTGCTGTCTCTAATTTTCTGGAACATTTGTAAAAGCCGATAGAATGGTGTGGCTTGAGTCTACTGGAGAGGGACGTGTTTTGTATGTACTCATTTGCCCACTCTTTATTTGTTCACATAGCTTTTGGTCATTCCGTTTTCCAGAAAATAGTTAGGTTTTCAAGCTTATTAGTATAAAGTTAGTCAATAATGACTTTTAGCAGCAGCAGAGACTCTGTAGCTTTGGCCATTTCCATTGTGCTTTATTTAGAAAGAAATATAAGTTGTTGTTGTTGTTGTTGTTTTTAGCACTGTTTTGGTGCAGGTTACCAATTTTCATTTGGCACTACTAGTTTACTTTTATTTATTTATTTATTTTTTGGTACTGTAAGATTTAAAAGTCTCACTTCCACTCCACGGAGTGCAAACAGCCCAAAAGGCCTTTGCAATGTTGGGCCCTAAAGCCCAATGAGGCTCCGTGAGCGTTATCGAGGAACGAGAAGTCCAGGAAGGAACACACCAGGCTAGATGGTAAAAGATCTTTATTAGTCTGGCCAGACGGCACCCTCAGAACCAAGTGGCTGGCTCAGACAGGCCCCTAGCTCAGGGGCTGAGGTCCTCTTATAGGGAGTGAAAGAGGGGGTTAACATTTTTGGGCTCACAGGGGACAAAGGTCTGCTGACTTGAGCTGGTGGTCAGCAGTGACATGCTCAACAGTCACGTATTGATGAGTGGCAGGTACCACCCATAGGATGTCTCAAAGGTCACCAAGACACTCCGGATGAGAAAACAGTTTGTCAATTAACTTGGGCTCTATGTCTGGAGTCTCTAATTTACAGGTAGATTCAGATCCGGACTTCAAACAATACAAGAGTGATACACATTCTTAGGCCAGGGCTGGAACAAAGGTCGGGGCTGTGGCTACAATGGGAGGGGTTCAGGACACTGTCTCCTAGGCCCTTTGCCATTTAGCAAGGGCTTGTAATTTAGGTCCCACAGTACCGGAGATCAAACTCAGGACCTTGCACTTGTGAAGCAAGAACAGTGCCACTGTAAGATCCTCCCAGGGAGGAATCCCACCACTCTAAGTGCGGGACGCCACGATGCACCATAAACACCCCGGAGAGACGATTATTGATGCAAAACACAAGAGGTCTTTATTCCAGCGGATGGGGCTCAGCTTATAACCCTCGCAGGGGTAGAGGAGTTGAGCCCCGAAGCAGGGTAGAGACACAGTTTTTAAAGGAAAAAACCACAAGCTATAGGGTAGGGGGAATTCAGAGAAAGGAGTCAATTACGGGAACATTCAGTTACAAAGGGTGGGGACTTCGGGGAAGTGGGACCATGGATTGTTCAAAGGGGTAGGGTCTGTTCCGCATGAGACGTTTATCTTGGTTCCTGCCTCTCAGGAATGTTTAAAGCGACCTTTTGACCTGTCATGGTTAGCTGACTCTGCTAGGGGTTGGGCTCTTAGAGCTTCTTAATACTTTTCCTAACACCACTGATCTAAATCCCCGGCCCTAACATTTTACTTCTAAGCACTTAATAATTTATAGTGTTTCAGTTCAATTATATAAAAACGTATGCCTTTCAAGAGGCTTCCTGTTAGTGAATGATGGCTGATTTGCATGTAGGTCAAGGAAGATTATGTGATAGGACTTCTTTGAAATTTGAAACTAACTTTATATTAAAATTTTTGTGCGTACCTGAATGAATATATAAAATCATGCTTTCCAAAATATTACATTACTGTGTATAGTAGAAATGTACCTGCTATTTATTTTCATAGGAAGCATTGTAAAATATCACTGAATCTCTTATTTTCTAAAATAACAATCATTTCTGCATATCTCCATAATCACAATCCGTGAAGCACAGCTGGGGAATCCAATACCAAATAAATGAGACCGTATCAAAATAACTTCTGTAAAGCAAGTGAGACCATCGAGACAGAAAAATGTCAGCCTAAGGAATGGGAGAAAATATTTCTAAGTAATATATATGTTAAGCAGGTAATAACTAAAATACATAAGGTACTGCTACATCTAAATGGCAAAAAGAAATCTCTAATCTTAAAATGTGCTAATGTGTTCAATAGAGATTTCTAGAGCATGTATACACATAGCCACGAAGATACAAAAAAATCCTCAATCATATTAGTTGTCATAGAATGTGAACCAAAGCACAATGAGACATTTATAGAGAAAACTTTAAGAGTGAAAACCTCAGAATGTCACAATGTCAGATAACTTTGCCCTTGCCACTGTTTTGTTTAGAATTAACCAGCCCCAGAGGCATCTAATCTCCCTAAAAAGTTTTGTAAATGAAAAGAACCATCGTTAGCTTTGTTGACCAAACACACTCTCTTCCCCTTGGCTATGATAGATAACTCTTACAGGTATCCTCCTCTAACAAAGAACTGCATCCCCGTTGAAATTCAACTGTCTGGCCACCGTATTTTGAATATCAGCAGTGTGAAATGTGAAAATGCAATCTAACCAACTGAATGAGATCAAGGCTGTAAAACCCTATAAAAAAGGGAGTTGTAGCCCAGTATGGGGTGATCAGGTCATCCCCGTTATGGGTGATTGATCCGCATCAGTGGAGTAAACTTTTTAATTTTACTTCCATTCTGCTGCCTCTCTGTGTCACTTGCCAATTCCATCCATAACATAACAGTTACCAAGATGAGTGTTTTTAAAGACGGACGTATTGGCAAGGACACAGAGACACTGTGATGCTAATACACTGTTAGTGAGAATGCATACTGTGCAGCCATTATGAGAAATAAGAACATTCTTTAGAAAATTAATAATACAGTTATAAAATGTGACGTAGCAATCCCACTTGTAAGTATTTACCCGAGGAACTGAAGGGGCATTGGTACTTCTCTGTGCAGTGCAGCAGTATTCACATTAGGTAAGATATAGGAGCAAGCTAAGTGTCCATCAAAAGATGATGGGTAAAGAAAATACGGTATATATTATAATCACAAAGGAATATTATTCAGTCTTTTAAAAAATTATGCAATGTGAAACAACATGGATTAACCCTTAGGACATTGTGCTAAGTGAAATAAGCCAGTCTTGGGCTGGGGATTCAGCTCAGCGGCTCGGTGGCCTGCCTCACAAGCAGAAGGACCTGAGTTCAATCCCCGGCACCCAAAAAAGAAAAGAAAAGAAATAAGCCAGTCTTTACCATTGGATGTATTTTAGCATAGATGCCATAGGGTTTGCTCAGGAACTAACACTGAAAGAAAGTAATTAGGAATAACACCAAATCTGTGTCCAGAATGGTGGGAAAACTGGAGTCATCCTTTAAAGACATGGATAATTTATAGCAGGAGCTAGTCTGGCTCAAAGTGATAGACATAAAGAATTTTTAAATTTTAAATTAAATTCTAGGTATTAAATATCTCTTTGGAGACAGTAGAGAGAAGGGTGTAGTAATTGGAAGTTCAGCACATAGGTCCAGATTTAAGATATAAATTTGAACTTCCCTGGAATAGGAAGTCCTTGTACTTAAAGCCAAGAATACAGATAAAGATCATCGTGACAGTGACATTTTAGGAAAGCTCGTAAGCCTGTAAGACTTAACTCTCACTTTTACTCCTGGAGCGTGAACAGCCAAGAGGCTTCCACGATGCTGGGCTCAGAAGCTCAGCGAGGCTCCAGGAGCTTGTCGGACAGCGAGAGTCACCCAGGAAGGAACACACCAGGCAAGTTGACAAATAGACCTTTATTAGTCTGGCCAGACGGCACTCTACAAGCCAAGTAGCTCAGAGAGGCGGCCAGCTCAGAAACAGAGGCCATTTTATATAGGGCTAAGGCGGGGTTTACAGTTAAAACTTACAGGAAGAGGACAAAGGCAAAGAATCAGTTGATCTGAGCTAGTGGTCATCAAGCATATACTTGACCGTCATGTACTAATGATCAGCAGATCGATTATCCATTATTTCATTTACAGCTTAGATTATAATGTTCAGAACATTCAACTACAGGCAAGTAAGGAGTGGCGTGATTTGTGTTGGGTCTCTGTGTTCACTACAGTTTCCATTTAGTTTCCCAGCTACTTCAAAGCAGTTATCTAACAATTCACAATTAATCATTAGTTATCCTATAAGGGATGGAGGGGAGCGACAGTCTCTAGGTTGTTTGCTGGTCAACATGGAGTCGCTCTGGTTCAGTCAGGCTCTTACAAGCCAAGGATTAAACCTGGAGTTTGTATCCTGGAAGAAAGCACACGCATATTTCATGGAAAAGGTCCAGGATCCACTGTGTGCAGAGCTCTGCTGATTAAGAAAGAAACCAGCAACTGACCAATGGCATTAGAAATACCTGTGCTACTCCCGATCTTTACCTATCAGAGCTGCTCTGCTGCAGTAATGAGAATGGAAAGTCCCAGTGAAGTGGATTTAAGAAGTAATGTTGGAGGGGCTGGGGATTTAGCTCAGTGGTGCTGCCACCTGTCTCGTAAGAACAAGGACCCAAGTTTGATCCCCAGTACCAAAGAAAAAGTAATGCTGGAGAAGTAGATACAGTGACTATCATTGCAAGGTGATCAGAGAAATAAGTGTATAGGATATAAGGAGTCTAGAGGAATTTTTATTTTATTTATTAAATGTATTTCATCCCATGTTTCAAAACCACAACACTGTAAAGATCTATTTAAAGTATTTCTGCCATGATTTTTTCTTCTTGTTCACTCTGAATACTTTTTTTTCCAGTGGTTTTGCTTATAATCTTCAAATTTTCATCAAATGTAAATATAAATTCTTAGTGTCTTTCTTTCCTTTCATGTCCAAGAGTTACATAAGTCAAATAATGTTAGTGTTTTAGTAGACCATCCTGTAAATGTTTCTGTCTCAACATGTGTGTGAAGGGCTTTCTCATTCTCTGTCAAGAATATTTTATAAATATAGTATGCTTTATTCACTATATCCTTCCCCATCAGGACCCATAGAGGGTCCTTTTGTGATCACAGTGCCCCAGTGCATACCTTTGTGAGACTTGAATAGGCTAAAGTGACTCCATGCTAATAGGCCAGAGAGGGTGCTTCTTCATATGCTAATTGCTAACTGGGCTAACAGCCAGCCCAGGGGCAAATAGTATGACAAAAGGTGACTACAGAACATTTCCTGCATGAGATAAGCCATGTGTTTGCAGTCTTGTTCTGTAAATTCCCTGACTTTTTGTTTAGAAAAACCTTATAAAAAACACCTCAGCCAATGAGCAGTTGCCTCTCTGAGCTACCTGTCTCCGGGAGTGCCGTCTGGCCAGACTAATAAAGGTCTATTTGCCATCTAGCCTGGTGTGTTCCTTCCTGGGTTTCTCATTTCATTTCTCCGTCGAGCCTCGCTGGGTGTTGGGACCCAGCATCGTGGAGGCCTTTTCAGCTGTTCACGCTCTGTGGAATAAAAGACTTGAAGTCTTACACCTTTGTGCATAGTCTTTGCACGCGTCTGCCTTTCCAGGAGTGGAACACTGGTTCAGAGAGCAGTGTGTGTGTATTGCCAGGTATTGCCAGACTGTCCAGAACGGTAATAATAACATGTTTTTGTATTCTCTGTAGCACTGTATGAGAGTGCTATCAGTATCTCAGCATAATGAGCTTTCAAAATTCTGGAATTCTGCTAACTGGAAATAGTAATCAGTACAAGTTTATTTTCTCCCATTGTGATTGAAGTTGAGCCTTTTAGAAATATTTTTAGAAGATTATTTATATCTTTTTCTATGAGCTGGATGCTCATGTGCTGTTACTGTTATCCCTTTGACTTTTAGTCTTTCTACTCTGAATCTGTAGTACCTCTTTATTCAGTAGATATGTGCCTTGTCCACGAGGGAATTGCAGACACTGTGTTTGTGATTGCTCTGTCTGTCATAGAACCTTCTTTGGGGGGCAGATACTGGGAATCAAACTCAGGTCCTTGCACTTGTGAGGCAGGCGGTGGAACCACTGAGCTAAATCCCCAGTTATATCATAACCTTTTTGATATAAAACAGAAAACTCCCAAAACAAATGTGTGGCTTACCACTTTTTAACACCACCTGGGTCCTGAGATAGATTCAAAAGTCCACTGCAGAAGCCTGACTGCTACAACAGTCTCTGTTCCTTTCTTCCCTCAGCTGTATACATCATTGTAAACTGTACAGTAATCATTTGGTTTTTTTCTTCATGATTTCTTCACCTGCGTGTGCGTCTCTATTTAGTTTTGTCCTTTTCACTGGACATATCTGTTTTCTCTCATCCACAGGTTTCCCATCCTATTTCTTCTTTATTGTTTTCTTTTCACAGTTTGTCTCCAGGAACTCAGAGTAGTTCATCTGTCCTTTCCCATCTATTGAATGTTACTGCTTGCACACTCGTGCTACCTTCTATCTATTATGGTTCAGAACTAGCACTTCCCACAAAAGTCTCCTGTATTCAGTCAGGGCTCCAGGAAGGTGATTGGTTCACAGGCTTGCTGTACAGTAGATACACCAATTTATGAGCTCAGGACTGACGATGAGCTTAGAAAGTGGGGACTGTTTGGACGTGCATCACTGGGAGGATGACCTGGAAGGGTGTATTCTTGTTCCTGGTTCCTCCCTTGGCTCTCTGCTCCTGGCTGCTGTGGAATGAGCCTCTTTCCTCTCTCATGCCCTTCCACCTTGCTGTTTCTGTCTGAAGCCAGCCCTCCTTGGACTGATCCCTCTGAAACCATGAGCCGAAACAAACATCTCCTACTTTAGGTGGTGTCAGTAGTTTATCCCAGCAACAGGAAGGTCACTGAGATAGTTAGTGTGCTGTACTGTCCACTGGATGTCCAGCCAGCTAGAGGCAGACCCAGGCCCTTGAAAATTTCAGACTGGGGTTTGACCCCTTCAGAACCCTTGACTGTGGTGTTGTATTCTTTCTTTGATACACAATGTGGAGTTTTGTTCTTTTTGATGTTTGTACCCACTGGTTCTTAATATCCATGTGCATTCATTTGAGATTACTACATTGTGACATTTTAATTCTTTTTTTTTTTGTGATCTCTTTCTGAGAACAACTGTATAGTGTTTTTGCTCGAGTATTTGGTTAGTAATGACAGAGTCCAAGCTGGAAAGGAAAGGTGAACACTTGTTTATTTTATCCCTTAAAATCTGTATATTGATTTTTTACCTGTCATAAAGTGAGTAGTGCCACTCTAAGTCTGTGAGTTAAATGTACTTGAAAACCTGCAGGGAATTATCTAATTACTGGAAAATGTAGTTTACCTGCACAGATCTCTTAGATGATTGAAAGATTCTGCAAAATTTCTAGGGGAGAGAAAAGGAGAAGTCTGACAATGAGATGGGTTGATAATTCTTTGTTATCAGAAATGCGAGGTGGGTGGTGAGTGCCTTATGCATTGTAGGCTATTTAATAAATCTCCTGCCTTCACTCCCTGGATAGTTCCCCATGTGTGACAACAAAATCAGTCCACAGATACTGTGAAATGTCACCTGGGGAGTGGGATTTCTTCCCTGAGAATGACTTATCTATAGTCCGATGGAATTTCAATGACACTCTCAGCTGGCTTCTTTGAAAAATTAACATGATTTTAAGTTGATATGGATAAGCAAAGCACATAGACTATCAACTTGAAAAAAAAAAAAAAAGACAAAATGGGGATTTAAACTACAGTAACCCTTACTAAGCCAGTGTGGTGCAGGAACAAGTATTGACAAACAGATCAGTAGAAAAATCAGCTAGTAATTGACTCAGACTGAGAATCACTTGAACCTCGGTGAGAGTTTTAAAGTATTTCAAATGGGAAGGGAAGGGCTTTTTAATAAATTTATCTTCTGGCCTAAGTAGACATGTGAATAGCAAAAAAGATGGCCTTTGACCCTTCTCCTAACATAAATGAAATCTAATCTGAACTGTATTCAAGTCTAAGGGTGAAAAATCAATGGAATCATGGAAAATATTTTCATTACTGGATAACAGGCTAACGTTTCTTAGAACACCCGGTAACAATAACTACAAAAGGAAAAATTCACACAGTGGAGACCTTCAAAATTTAATATAGTTCTCATCAAAAAATAATATGTAAACAAATAGGTGTTACGGATTTACATGACATATGTCTAACAGAGAATCTGTATCCAAAATACAAAAACAATTCTTAAAAATGAAAAATACAAAAACAACTAAGTATTTTTTTTTAACAACAATGAGGATATTGAGCCAGTGAGAGTGTAAAGAAATATTTTGGGAAAGATACTGTTTTGTGTGGTACCAAAACCATTTAGTTATACTAGAACCTTACGTTTCCATTCCCAGATATTTACTCATAAAAGCAAGTTCTGTGAACAAGGGTAGTTCCGTGCAGTTGTTCATAGCACAGTTATTCATAATGATCAGAAAGATTAAGCCACCCAGGTATTGATGAATGAAAAGGAAAAGACAAACTGACAAATTCATACAATGAAATACTATTGAAAACTGAAAAGTAACACCGGCATCTACGTGAAGCAACATGTGTAATATAGGTAATGTTCCAGGACAGTGAAAACAGATCTAGCGAGGACTAATGGAGTCCGGAAACAGTCCTGCGGGAATGTTTGAGTGATGATTATGTCCCATATATTATCTCTTAGCACACGTGTACAAAATATTTACACTTCTTGGGGAAGACTGCCACATGTACATGTACAGAAGACATCTTAATTCTACGTTTTATTCCATTTCCTGCCTCCTTCCATCTCCCAAACCCCATCTCCTGGACTTCCTGTTATTTTTTATTGTACTCTTTATTTATACTCTAGGTTTCCCATATAAGAGAAACAGTGCAGTTCTTAAACTCATGTGTCTTGATTTATTTTCACCTAACGGTATGGTCTCAAGGTGCACCTTTGAGTAGCTCAAGTTTGTCTTCCTTTATGGCACAGTAGTACTTAACTGTGTGTTAATACTACATTTTCTTTATCTATTCACCTGTTGATGGACATATAGGCCTCTTCCAAGATTATGAATTATGCTGCTGTAAAGATAGACATTGGTGTAGCACTGTAATACGATGTCTTTAACTCTTTCAGGAAGATACCCACAGAACAAAGAGCTAGGTCAAATGGAATTTCTAGTTTCAGAGTTTTGAGGAACTCCACATTGATTTCCACAGTGGTTGTACTACTTTACTTCCCGCTAGTACTGGAGAAGTGTTTTATTCTCCCCTCCAGACACATGAGAAGTTGTCCTTGGTTTTCCTGATTATAGCTGTTCTTTCTGGGGTGATACTGAATCTGCCATTGCTTTAATTTGCATCTTTCTAGTGGGCAGTGATGCTGAGCATTTCTTTGTGTATTTATTGTCCATCTGTACTTCTGTAAAGTGTGTGTCCTTTTCGGTTGTCCATTTCTTCACTGCGTCTTCATGGGGGGGGTTCTCATTTGTTTTCTTTAGTTCTCTATCGATTCTATCGAGTCATCTGTTGGAGGAATCAATGGCAATTTTTTTTCCATTCTATAGATGGTCTTTTCAGTCTGATTATTTCTTTCACTGTGCAGAAGCTTTTTAATTTGCAATGATCCCATTTGTTGATTCTTGAGGTATATGATGACACTTTCTGTGTTACATTGTATGTCGCCTGTGAAAATTTAAAAATATAAACAAGTTTTGTTCATGTCATTGTGATTTGTTCATACAGTAAAGACTAAAAGTCTAATAAATTATATTATTTA
>NW_022900921.1:6618269-6684712 GCF_012274545.1 Fukomys damarensis | reverse complement strand
TATATAATATATAATATAGTTTGTGAGTTTGAGACCAGTGTGGGTTACATAGTGAGTTCCAGATCAGTCTCAAATACATAGTGAGACCCTATCTCAAAAAACTGGAGGCAGGGGGAAAAGAAGAGCAGAAGTTAATTTTGATCCTAGAAATTAAAATGTCCTCTTACCTGGGGACATTCACACACACACACACACACACACGCATTTTTAAATATATTGTCTGTTTAATCTCCTGATCTGACCTTGTTAGCATGGTGAATATGAATGGGTTAAATAAAGTTAGCTGTGAATTGGTAATTCTTGAAGATGGAGGATGAGTACATGTGGAGTCAATATACTGTTTTCACCTTTGGCCTTCCTTTGAACTTTTCCGTAATAATCTCCATTGTAAGAGCTGAGGAATAATTGATTAGCTTGCATAATAATGATTTGACAATGATGCCTCAAGGCTCAGTCATCGACTGATGCACGGAGAATAATGGAAACATGGAACATTAATGTCAGTCTATTTCATGTTATAAAATTCCGCATAAATTTCTTACAACAGAAGATAATTTACCTGTCAGCAGGACATATTCCGAGAACATAGAAATTAATCAGAAAACTAAATACTAATATCCACATTGTCATTGTACTAGAAGTAAAACAAAGAAAACCCTATTCTCTATTTGTTTTACAAAATTTATTGTATCAAACACTCTTGTATTTCTTTTGTAACCTATTAATTTAGTGCTATTTCCTTGTTTGAATCGCTTCTTTGGCTAAGATCAAGTGTATTTCCTTCTTTGTTCTTCTAAAGTAGTATTCATTGAAGATTTTAATTTTTCTTGGGATGCAGTTGCTAAGTAAAATAATTCTATTTAACAAAATAATTAGTTTCATATAATATGTTGCTTTTCTATTCTTTTAGGCAAACCCAGGTATTTTCTATTAATGATAGATGCTTATACATTCTTGATTCACTTTATTTAGTAAAATACACTCTAAACACGCTAAACAAAATTTGTAACATAGCAAAAATTATTTAACATGTCACTTTTGCTCCAAAGGGAAAACAACTTAGATCATCATTAGCTATTGTAAATAATTTTATCAAACTGTATAATTGTTGTCAATTTGGAGGGCAAAAAGTATGCAGTTTCACTTTTCAGTGATGTTAAGAATTACATGATGTGTACAGTTGCTGTGCCAGTTTGGGTGAAGTTTCGCCTTCACTGGCTTTTGGATCTCTACACCATCCCCCTGCATCAGTGAAGCACATTTCCAGGTTTGTGTGGGTGTGCAGGTGGTCATGGAGGCATGGCCATGGTGTCTACGTCCTGTGCCTGGCCCTTTCCTCTCTAGAGTTCTTCTCCTGCTCGGCTTCCCAGCTGCCAAGGTGCAGCGTTACTCTATGTGCCCTTCTGCCATATTGACTGTGTCTTCGAGCCAGCCAATCATGGACTGGAACTGTGAGTGAATTTCACAGAATTTCTCCCTTAAATTGGGATTATTGTGTATGGTGTCTCAGTGACAAGAAATCTGACTAGCATGGAGAGAGAAATGGGGTGACTTTACCTGACTCTGTGCTTTAGAAGCCTTTTGAATTGGTTTGTAGGAGGAATTTGGAAAAGTTCTAGGATGCAGGTTAGAGAAGCCCTGAAGTGCTAAAGTGATATAACCAGAGCCTGATGGGTAATTCTGGTCCAACCTCAGAAGACCAGAATGATGACAGAAATATGGGCTTCGTAAAGGCCAACATCAGGATGTTTCAGTTAGGAGCAAGATTCCATTGAATACTGGGAGAAAATATGTCTACATTTTACCCATGTCCTAAGACTGTGGGATTCTGAGAGGCAGGTAATGGACTAATTAATCTGGTGTAGAAAAATCTTAATGTGGCCACATGTTGAGGCTGTGATATGGAGATTGCTGGCTGCTTCTGGCTCCGCCTCCAATGTGAATCAGAAACAACAAGCAGGTGTGAAAAATTTGGCTTTCACCAGAAAGCAAGCACCTACAAAGTTGGTGACAAGGAGAGCATGTTTTCTGTGGGGGGAAAAAAAGTATTTAGAAGAAGCCAAGCACTTGGTATCCAGACAGTAGGAATGATAGCTTGAAGTTATTTCATGGAATTGTTGATGCCACCTAGTATAGGCTTAGGGGAATGAAAGGGTAAACTCCTTTGAAAGGCTTTGAAAAGAGAGCCCCTACTCATGCAAGGCTACCTAGAAAATGGTTTCACTGAGATCAGCCACACTGTCACTCGGAAGCCTCTGCAAGGCATGTGGTCCACGGGTGCCAGGCTATTGCTCAAGGCAGTGGCAGACCTTGGCATCATCCATGTGGTCCTGGTTTTCCATGCATGCGAAATACACTTGAGGGGTTGTGTCCACTTCCATCCAGATTTCAGAAGAAAACCTGGGAGATCAGGCCAAAGTATGTGATTTGTACTTGAACTTTTTAAAAATGCCTGCATTTTTGAGGCTGTGGTGCAGGGATTATTGTGTTTGCAGTTGTTCAGAACACAGATGTATTATGTGGAATTATGCTGATGGCTTTATTTTGAGATTAAATGTGGTTTAAGAAGACATGCTGGGATGGCAGGTTGGAAGAGGGTGGGATATAGCAATAAAGGTGAAATTTCAATTTAATTGGTTTGGGAACCCACGCCAGGGATTGTGAAAATACATTTCTAGCTATTCTGGGTAGGTCAGGTCGATATAGCTTTGGGGTCTGCATCTGAACCTTTGACCCTTCTTGACTAGGGAATCTTCCCCGGCTCTGCTTCCTGGATGTTATAAACTAAGCAGGTTTGCTGTCACGCTCTTTCATTATGATCTCTTCATCTTAGAATCAGCTAATCATGGACGAGTTCTGTGAACAAATTAAATTTCTCCTCTAAATTGTGTATGTTGGATATTGTATCTTCTTGTAGTCCGCAGGATCGGGCAAAAGAATATATTAAATACAGGACACATAACTAATAAGGTTATTTTATGATAATTTACCAGAGAGTCAAATGCAAAGGAGTGCAAGAGATTAACTGCACACTAGAAGCCCCAGACATTCAACTGAGGGCCCGGATCCCAGAAGTTTCCCACGCAAGTCCAACTAAAGGCTTAGAGCCCAAGGTAATGTCCAGCAAGTGACCATGAGAAGGCAATGTCTCGTGCTTGTCTGTATTGAGGATCTGCACTTGGAAGGCACAAAGGCCAGTAGTGAAGCCAGAAAATTTGTGCTTGTGAGATGAAGTATCCCCATTGGAGCCAGGAAGTGATGCTCACAGTAAAGATCAGAGCTCCCCTGGTGAAAGCAGCAGCCATACCCAGCGACATCAAGGTCCTGAGCTTCTGCTCTGATGAGAACAGCCTCATTCACATCCGGAAAACCATCCACAGCAAGCTTTTCCTAGAAAATCAACAGACCACAATCTTCTCCCCAGTTCTCTTTTTATGGGTATCCGTAATGATCTTCACGTGGATCCTCTACACCCACACCACGCTGATACAGTTCAGCGGGGCCTTAGAACTTGACCATTGGTTAATCCACCACATGTCTCAAGGATGGAAACACTGACTAAATACAGTCGCATTAGTTTTTTTCCTAATGTGAATGTTCACAGCCTTTACCTTTTTTTGTTTCCTTTTGGATTATTTGCCATTTCCATTGCTTTATAGGACTTAGTGGTGCTTAATATCCTCAGATATGTGCCCAACTTTTATCCTAGATTGATGTTCTTTTTTAAATGTCTTTTTTTGTTATTTAATTTTTAATTTGATGTATTCTCTTTTAATTTGATGTACTGATGGGAATTTAAAGCACCAGACATCTATTAGATGCCATTAATCTCAGTCTACAAATTCTTAAGATGTGGGCAAAGTATAGATAAAGTTTCTGCCATAGTATGGAATGCATGGCCTTTAGCCCATCTGGAGGTTCTGTTCCCAACAAAAATTCCTGAGCCTAGGTTTTACTATTGTAATTCTGTCAGCATTCTTGTCTGTTCAGCTTTGACTAGTATCACCCATCAAGTTCAGTTTAGTGCATTTTAGGAATTATCTGGCCAGCATTCCCAGTCCTCCTCCTGCAAACCTTTTCCAATGGTTTCTAGACCACATAGTCAGGTCATCACAATGATGACTCTACTTCTCATAGGAAAGTCTGTTTTTAGTCACTTTACTTTCTGCTGAAACTTAATGCCCAGCACCTAGAACTTAGGAGGAGAGGCTTATTTATGTTTACAGTGTACAAATGGTCAGCTGGCTCCAATGGAAAAATGGCATGGTGAAAAAGCCTCACAGAGGCTACTCTGCCTCACAGAGGAAGGCTACTCTGGAATGTCAAGGCGCTGGGCTGGCAAAACACCTACGGGATGAGTGAAGCACACTTCTAGGGGTGTCTGGGTGGATCCTGGAGACCTGACCTGGGGTATTGTGCCTGATCTCTGGCCCCTTCCTCTGTGTTCCCTGGCTCTGCTTCCAGGCTTCCCTGAACTGAGCAGCTACTGCGCCACACTCTTCAGCCTTGGGTTCAGCTGAACATGGACTGACAAATCATGAGCCAAATATGCTTTTCCTCTTTTAAGTTGTGAATGTTAGGATTTTGTCCAGCAGCTGTAAAGCTAATAATACTTTCTTTAGGTTGATCTTACATGGGAATCCATGGGTTACATGAATCTAGACTTGAGAAATTTTTACATATTTTTATTTAAGCTTTCTGCCTTTTGTTCCTCTGAGACTTTCATTATATACATAATCACTCTTTGAATGGTTCCCATTGGTCTTACGTGCTTTCTTTATACTTTCCCCTTTTACTTTCTTTTGGTTCCTCAATTGGCTAATTTCAAATGGACTATCTTCATGTTCACTTTTTGTTTATTCTTCATCATCAAATTCATTGTTTAGGCTATCTAAAGAAATTTTTAGTTCCTGTCAATATATTCTTCAGGTCCCAGATATCTCTTTGGTGCTTTTTAGTTTTTATTTCTTTATTAAGCATCTCATTTTAGTTATGCATTCCTTTACCAATTTTATTTGCTGTTATACTTATGTTTACTTACATCTCTTTGAGCTTCTTTAGGATGATTATTTTGAATTACTTGTGAGAAAATATGTAGATATCCAATTCTTTGGAGTTGGTTATGAGGGCTTTGTAGTTTATTTTATTGGTATCACATTTACCAGATGATGTGTGGTCTGTAACATTTGCCTCGATGTATGCACATTGGAAGGAGATAATATCTGCCATATTCATTACAGACTGTCTTTCTTAGATAACGGTATTCTCCTGTCACATTCGTGCACGGATGAAATTGTTTCTGGGATTATAGTTGAATAGAATTGAAGCCAGATCATGTTGCTACTGCTGGGTCTACGGTAGAATTAAGGGGTGGT
Source organism: Fukomys damarensis (assembly GCF_012274545.1). Classification (NCBI taxonomy): domain Eukaryota; kingdom Metazoa; phylum Chordata; class Mammalia; order Rodentia; family Bathyergidae; genus Fukomys; species Fukomys damarensis. The sequence goes on along the minus strand of NW_022900921.1, from coordinate 6,679,337 downwards.
GGGCCTATTAATATGGACAGATACAGATAGTGACTGCTCCCTGCCATTAGGGAACTACCTCCTGGACTTGGTCAGTAAGCCTGGCCTAAGAAAAAGGGCTCGCTTGAAGCTTGACAGTTGGGTCAACAGATAGTATGTGTGACTAGGTGGGCATGGGGATATAGCTCCTGCTATTTCACTAGACAAGCAGAACTAGCTTTGACCCATGGCACACAGGAGTTGGAATTAAGTATTAGGGAGGTACGGGATCCAAATCTGAGACCAGTAACTGTGGACCTGCCTCCAAGGATATGGATGGCTGTGCTTCCTGCCAGTTTTTTTTACAGAAAATGCTGAGCTCAGATGACAATTGAGTATGGTTGGGACTGGATCACAGGACCTTTTTAGGGTTCATGTGAGAAACTGCATCACCATGCCAGCCTGTGGAGGCATAAGGACTGTTTCCTGCTTGGCCCTGGCATAAGAATAAATGCTAACAGATGGTAGTTAAAGCCAAGTCACAGAAATGCTTTTAGATCTGTTGTCAGAGTCTGGCAGGCCTGCTTCTATGCCATGGATGAATGTGTCCACTGTTGAGTCGTGGGAAGATGAGGTTGTTCCCAGACTACAGCAGAAAGAGGCTGGCCCTAGGTTAAAGGCCAAATGAATGTCTTCAGTGAAGACCAATGACAAACCTGTTACGTGAAGCATGGGGAGATGTGCCTTTTCCAAGTGTATTAATGTCTACCCTTAGTGACAGGACCTAGGCCAAATGAGATTGTAGCCAGGTCTGTAGGGGTAAGAGTACTATTTATAGGCCCTGGGCTGGGACCATAGTAGGCAAGCTTCCCACGTGGAAGTAAGTCTGCCTTCTCAGAAAAGCTATCCTTGTTTTTGTGTTTTTGTTTTTTGTGTGTTTTTTGTTTTGTTTTGTTTTGTACCAGGGATTGAACTATCCTTGCTCTTTGGCTCTACTGGTATTTTGTAACATCTTAGGTGGATCTCAAAGCTTCTATAGAGGAACGTTGTCCATGGGTGGCTGCCAAATTAGTCACAGAGGTATGCAAGTAAGCAATTACCTACTCTCTCATCTTGCTGATGTCATTCTTCCAATAGTCAGTTGAATTCTCTATAGTAGGAGTGAATAATCTGCAAAGTAAATTAATAATCTAATTCTTTTTTATGATATCAGAAATAAATAAAAACACTTAGAAATACTTTTTTTAAAAAATGTAATAGTTGTGCACTAAAACCTTCAAAAGATTCTTGTAAGAAAGAAGCAGATTTAAGTAAATGGATTCTACATGATTATGTATAGGAAAATTAATATCATGAATAATGAACTCCCAAATTGACATACAAATTCAGTGTAATCCTTATCAAATTTACAGTTGCATTTTGTTCAGAAGTAAATAGTCACTGAGCAATTCATTTTCAAATTCTCCCTACTCATCCAGAGTAGCTGTCTGTCATCTCTCTTTTCCTCCTCCTTCCCCAGCTTCAAATAAATTGTCTCTTTTTATTTTAAAGAAAAAGTAAATAGTCACTATACAATATATATATTGGGATGCAAGCACCTTCAATACCCAAACAGAAAGAACAAAGTTAGATGATACACACATCCTGATTTCAGAAGTACAACAAAACTGTAAAAATTGGGACCCTACAGTACTGTAATAAGAATAGATCCATAGAGAAATAAAATAGAATAAGCATCAGGAAATAAGCACATCTACCCATATTCAATGGAATCTTGACAACGCTATCAGGACTATTTAATGAGAAACAATATATTTTTCCAATAAAAAAATGTAGTAGAACTTGACATCCACACAAAAAATAATGAGGACCCTGCCTTCTACCACACCCAAAATACAGCTCAAAATGGATCAAAGACCATGATAAAAGATAAATGAAATTATAAGACACTGCACTACAAATTCTTGGAAGCAAATAGACATAAATCTGTGAGTCTGGATTAGGCAACCTTTCCTTAAAACAGTAAAGCAGAAATAACTTTAGGAAAAAAGTACATACAATCAACTCCATCAAAATGTAAACTTTTTCATTGTCAAAGAACTCTTATCAAAATAACAAAAAGATAGCATGTAGAATGGGAGCAAATACTTGCAAGCCATCTAGTTGTTTATTGACTGGTAGTTAAGGTGTATAAAAAATTATTCCAGTTCAGTAATGGAAAGACAGTCACCCAGTTTAAATATAGGCAAAAGTTATGAATAGATATTTCTTCAGAGGAGATGTACAAATGGCCAGTCTGCACCTAAAAATATCCACAACACTATCAGTCATTAGCAAAATACCAATCCAATCAAAACCAAAAGAAGATACCACTGTGCACCTGCAAAGGTAGTTATAATAAACAAGACAGATGATTATAAATGCTAGTGCATGCATGAAGAAATGCGAACCATCAGAATGTGAAACCATACAGACATGGTTGTAAACAGTTTTTTGAAAAGTTAAATGTGGAGTTTCCATACAATTCAGCTGTCTTTCAGCCATATATCTAAGACAACTAAAAATATATGCACTCAAAAATCTGTATATGAATGTTTATGTTCATTCCATATAACAGTCCAAAAGTAAAAACAATCCATATTTCCTCATCTTCTAGTGGGCAAACACACTGGGTACACTTACACATGGCATGTTATCCACACATGATGAGGAGAACTGAAGTTCTGTTACATGTGTTACCTCGTGGATGAGACTGGAGTCATTATTGCTAAAGTCACTGAAGCTGGACCCCAAAAGCCACATGTAATCTCATTTATGTGAAATATTCATAAGAAAATTCACAGAGAGAATTATTTCATGCTTGCTAGGTAATCAGAGAATGAAGGACAGGCAAATAATTGATAAGTATGAATTGATAGACATGTCTGCAATTAGGGCATGGTGATGGTTATACAACACAGTAAAAAGCCACTAAAATTTTAAATGGTGACTTTTATATGATATAAATTAAATCTCAAAATTAGAAGATAAGGAAAAAGCTAAAAATCCATTATCTAAGTATACTTTACCATAAAACAAAAATGAGCATCAATTCAGTTCCAAAGAAAGCAAATAAAGTAGAATTGAATAATAGTGAGACTGGAAAGTACCGATATAAATGAACATGAGAAAAAAGATACATGAAAAATTACTTTGCAAAAATATAATGAAGTTAATACAATCTATAATCTTGAAAGAAAAAAACATATTACCAAAGTCAGAAGTGAATAACAGAATATTGCTTTGAATCTTACAGAATTTCAAAAGATAATGATTGTATTCATGCTAATTGGACAATATAGATAAGATAGAAAAGTTCCCAGAAAATAGTTTTGCAGAGTTACGTAAGTTTAAACAGAATAACTGGATAATTTTAATGCTTTTAAATATATTGAAACTGATTTATAACATCGCCCCCACCAGATGCTACCATAACAAATGGTCTCATTGATGAATACTCCCAACTATCATGGAAAAGATGATACCAATTTATATATACTTATGCAAAAAATACAATATGAAAGTATTGTACTCATTGATGGACCAAAACAGCTTTGATAGAGGTTAATCTCTTGTATCTGAGATTCTTGGAGCAGAAATGTTTAGATTCCAGAGCTTTTAGGATTATAGAATGTTTGCATAGATGTTATCATCTGCATAATCCTCATCTGAAAATCTGAAATCTGACATGGTCTGCAATCATCATGTTAGCATTCAAAAATCTTTGTACTGTGGAATATGACACATTTTACCAAGACTGGGAAAAGACATTGTGAAAAAAAAAAAAAAAAAAAAAAAAAACAAAAAAAAACTCTTTCCTCTAATCCTGTAGAGCATAATCCCCTTCCACCTTCAGTAAATGTACACCTTTGCTACCTTTTCTGTGTGTCTTGTCTAATTTTCTGTCCAAGACATCAAAAACCTAGAATGAAACATGTGCATGTAATAAATATCAGAAACTTCAATTCAGCAATAAGGTTATAGAGTGAACACTGTTGATATACGCTAAAAATATAAGATTTACCTAAAGTTTGAAAACTAATCAGTGTGAATCAGACCATTTAAAAAAAGGGAAAAGTACCATGTTATTCTCATAAGTAGAAATAAAGAAGATAGATGATAAAAGCCAACGTTTAGTCATTTTGCTTTCTCTAAAAGAATCTAGCAGGTCAGGTGCATCTACAAAATTATTTACAGAAATTAGTTATTAGTCTTCCTAATGGTGAAATACTGAAAGCCTTCTAAAGGATGGAATGGAACAAAAAAAATTTTTTTTTGTACTGGGGATCGAACTTGGGTCATTGCATTTGTGGGGCAGGTGGTGGAACCACTGAGCTAAATCCCCAGCCGCTATCACCTTTTCTAATCAACATTTCTACTGGCTATCCTAGGCAACACAGTATGGGAAAATGGCAAAAGAACTGATCTGGGGGAAATAAAACTATGTATTCAGAGAACACAGCGGTAATATAAATATTTTAAATTTTCTGAAAAGAGACAACTTCCTAAAAAAATTTGTCATTGATTTCTATTCCAAAAATATAAAAATCACTGAAAGAAATAAAAATTGTAATGCCATCTACCTAATTTTTGGAAGATACATACATACAATGGAAAACTAACATTATAAAAATGTCACTTCTCCCCCAAATTATTTATACTTCCCTTGAAATCTAAAATATTTTTATTGGTCAAAACTGATAAGCTGATTTGAAATTTTATCCGCGCAAATAACCAAAAAGTGCCAAAGAAATATCAAAATATGAAGTCAAAAGGCCTGAGTACTAAATACATCTGTTACTTAAGAATTATCATATTGGGTTTCTAACACAAGAATGTACCACAAGCCTCCTGGGACAGAAAAGTATTTTGTAAAAAGTGACACTGTTGATTTATGACAGATGTCGCTTCAGTGCGGTGACAAAAGCACTGGTAAACCGGATAGGCGATGGGTGGGACGGTCTTGCCCCAAGATGTTCTGCAAATGTCTTATGTTGTACAGCAAAGGGGAATTAAGGCTGTAAACAGAATCATCAAGGCTGTCAGTCAGCTGACCTTCACAGGCAGAGACTCTCCCGAATCACCTCTGAAAGCGCGACAGCCTGAAAGGCAGCAGAGGGAAGAGAAGATTAAAGTCAGAAGGTGCAGTTACAGGAGGGAACTGTGAGGCAGGAGACCTCAGCCCGCTGTGGCAGCCTTTGAAAAAGCATCCTCTGTCAGGCAAGGCATGGAGACAAGGAAGAGAAAGAACGGCTCATCCTGAGAGCCTCAGGAGGACCCAGCCCTGCCGGCCCCATCTCAGCTGGGTGACACGGTGGCGGGCGTCTAATTTAAACACTTACACGATAATAAACTTGTGCTATTTTGCCATCAAGTTTGTGATAATTGGTTAAGTAAGCAATGTAAAATTAAAATAAGTTCCAATTTAGGAAAACATGAACCTCATTCCCTGACTTGACAACATATATAAAAATCAATCCCAGATGACTGCCTGTTTAGATGATAAAAAGGAAATAAATGAATATATAAGCAAGCTTCTACAGGAAGCAGAGTGAGATATCTTCATGACCTTGGGGTAGGCGAAATACACACAAAGCATAGATGAAACAAAAATTAAAAATAGAATTCTAGTTTTTAATAAAGTACACAAAATGAAGTAAAAATAAACAGCACAAGTGCTGCTTTCTTAATGGTGAGAGACATCAACAGAAAGGTAAAAATATAAGTGATGGCATGGGAAAACATTTCTCATATAGGATATATAAACAACATATAATATGTAAATATATTCATACCCCAATTATATAAAGAAATAAAAATTTAAAATAATGTTAAAGACTCCATGGGCATTTCGTCCAAGAGCCTACTTTTCCATAGCAGTAAGAATGGATGTAGAGCAAATGGATACAGGGTGACTATAATGCATATATGACAGAAGAAATCAGACAGGACAAAGTAAATACTGTGTGATGATATAATATTCAAAACCAAGTCAAATTAGTCTACAGTGTTGGAAGCCCAGAGGGTGGCTGTCCATGGTGGAAAGTCACAACTGTGAAGGGCACAAGGAGAAGCCTCTCTGGGTCAGTTTCTGTTTGTCGATCAGGGTGGCAGTGATACAGTAGGTGTGTGGCTATATAATAAAAATTTGTGTAGATGAATAGAGGAATCCCCCTTTATGCATGGGTTCATTTTTCACAGTTTCAGTTACCATAGTCAATGTGATTTGAAAATATTAAATGGAGAATTCCAGAAACATTCATGAGTCTTAAGTATACACTGTTCCAAGCAGTAATGAAATCTTCTGTTCCTCCAGGGGTATCAGTTTCCATTTCCCCAGCGTATCCATATTGTATATGATACCTTCTCATTATTCATTTAGGAATTGTGTCCATTGTTTCATCAACTGTGGTGGTACCACAGTGCTTCTGTTCAGGTAGCCTTAATTTGCTTAATGATGGCCTCAAACTACCAAAGTAGTGATTCTAGCAATATTACTACAGTATAATATTTTCATTGTTCTATTCACTGATTGTTAGTCTCTTACTTTGCTGAATTTATATGTTAGATTTCATTTTATTCACAGGGCAACGACACAGTGCGTATAGGGTTTGGTGCTCATGCACAGTTTTATGCTCCTGCTGGAGGTCTTGGAATTCATTCTCCATCAGTAAGGGATGAGTACATTTTCAGGAAAATGGATACACTTTAAAACCATAATGTTAAGTGAAATAAATCAGACACACAAGATTAAATATGATGTTATTCCTTTATATGAGAAACCCAAGTTATAAATAGCAACATATAAGGTAGACAATATGAAGTACAGAGAGAAATCTTTCACAAATTAGATCTAAAGATGGAGAAAGTGGGGTGGGAGGGGAAGGGGATGAATAAAGGAATGAAGATGTGTTATGTACATGTGTCAGCTGCGCACAAGGAGTGTAAACATCTTGTATTTGAATCGTGCACTGATACAGAATTTAAATGTGTATATTGTTCTTTGATGAATACATCAACCATTAACAAAAACAAACACATAGATGCTTTAGTACTTACAAAGAGTAAGCAGCTACTTTGGCTTACGTTGATTCATTAATTGATGTAGTAAAGTTATTACCATTGTGAGCCTATTTTCTTTTTCCATTTCTTATCGGTGTTTTAGAAGAGATCCCTTTTTGTTCCACTGCTTTAATACAATGTAAAAAAGACTAGTGTTTATGGTTTTTGCCGGTATCGAGGTATTTCTGAAGCCAAATAATGTACAGTTATAAATCTGTGTTGTACATTTCTAAATGCTTTTAAGTGTTCATAAATCTCCTTCAAGATTTCTGTGAAAGATATCTTCATCTTACACTCTAATTAAATTCACTTTTCCTCAAGTACCTGTAATCAGTATTTTTAAAAGTCATTCTGAATACATTTGATTCATCAACTTTAATTTATACCCACTAGTGCATTACTGCAATATTGTTCGCTACAATTTTACCACATGTCATGTATTTTACTATGTATTTATACAGTGTAGTATACATATGTGCATGTACAAACACATGTACGTGTGTATGGTGTATGTATGTTTATACTGTGTACAATATTTCCAAAACAGTTTAAACAGTCTTTTATCAGAATTTAAGTTTCAATACTATAGCCCTTTCTTTCTTCTAGGCACGGACTGAAAAAAGGCCTGTATGAACTTCAGAATGCAACTGTACATGTAAAAGAGAAATTAGTAGATACATATTTTTTAAAGTAGTTCAAAGTACATTAGGACCTCATTTACACTTGTATTCAGCATTTACACGTGTGTCCTATTTATTTCACTTAAGAACATGGTCTCCATGTGCGTCCATTTAGCTATAAATGTCTCTGGGTTTTCATTCTTTATGGCTGGGTAGTACTCCATTTCAGAAAAAATGCAAATCTTCTTTATCCAGTCACCAGCTGATGGGAAGTTTTAGCCACTATAAACATGGTTGCACATATATCACTGTGGTATGATGCTTTTAAATCTTTCAGGAAGATACCCAGTAGGGGGATTTCTGGGTCAAATGGGACCTCTAATCCTAGTTCTTTGCGGAATCTCCACACTGATTTCCACAGTGCTTGCAGCAGCCTATACTCCCACCAACAGTGGAGCAGAGTTCCTTTACCCCCCACAGCCTTGCCGGCATTTGTTATTGGTTGATTTTTTTATACCAGCCATTCTTTCTGGAGTGAGGTGGAATCTCAGTGTTGTTTTTATTTGCATCTCTCGAATGACCATGATGTTTAAGGGAAGGGAAAGTAGGGAGAAAGGGGTAGGGGAAAGGAAATGAGGAGAAAAAATATGAGAAAGGAAGGAAAAAATGGAAACAGTTGTTTTTGTTTTTGTTTTTGTAAATAGGGAGGGGGGTGGACAGGATGGACATGAGGGAAGAGGAATGGAGAAAAAAGAAAAACCAAGATAGATCATATAAAGGTGCAGATTCACAGTGATGACTGTGATCATAATGTATACCTAAAATGGAGCAATAAACTTAATTTTTAAAAGTAGTTCACATTTATCCGTAGCATCCTGATACATGACCCATGTTACTGTATATCTATACATTCTTCTCCCAGCAATTATTCTATGAAGCACCGAGGTGGAATTATTTTCTGTATCTTACAACCGAAAATAGCAAGAATTAGAGAAATTAAGCAGTTGTCTCAAGCTTAAAAAATGAAATTGGTTTTATACTCAAAAAAAGATGAAAATAAAAGCCGAGGCCTTGAGTTTCTAATCAAGTGCGTTCTTCAACTGTGCTGGGTTTCCGCTTTCTGGCCTTCTTATCCCACCCAGCTCACCCTTGCTGCTTTGTATACTCCTGGCATTTAAAATACAAGCCTACTGAAGAATATTTGAATATAAACAGTAAGACTATATAAGGAAGTTTCCAATAATATATAAGGAAGTTTTCTAAGTTTCTAAATTTTCAGATCCATGAACTTTAAATTTCCAGTGGGGTTTGCATGTGTGTCCTGCAGAGAGGTGAGCATACACTCAGAGGTTCATAGTCCAGCACCACCCGAACTGCCTACAAAAGAGGGCCGCATGGGGTCAGCAGGAGTGGGACATGGAGTTGAAAATTACTGCAACAAATTCAGTGTGCACTCCAGTACTTCTGCTAGAATCGACTAGTTCATGAAAGTCTCCAGCAGGCTATTTGGATTTTTGTATAATTAATTTTATTAGTGTATTTTAGATCTACATAATGATCCCATTCATCATAGACAATGTCTAACTGTACATAATACATCTAAATTCATCTTTTTCCCCAAAACCCTTCCCCCTTCAACCCCTTTGCCCCTTTTTATACAAAGGCTCTGTTTCCATGTTTTGCATTCTATTCTCATTTTTTGTCCTTTTCCCTAACTTGCCCCCTCCTTCTCTCCCTTATCCCTCTTCCCATTTGAACATCTTTTCCTGTCTCCCAATATCTATTGTACATTTTGATCTTTATTTACCCTTTGGTTCTTCACAGCAGAGAAACTGTGTGGTATTTCAACCTGTGTTTGTTTTATATCAGTTAAGAGTGTTATCTCAGAGCGTGTTGTTGTCTTTTATTTATTTATCACAGATAGGATTGAAGGAGAAGAAAGGATTCCCTTAATGGGACATTGAGGAATTTGCCTCAGACACAACTAAGCAGATTGCAAATGTCAGGTGTTGTTCTTGTCCCATTCAAAGTCTTTTCAGTATCATTTGTTTCTAATAACTACACTTCAAAATTCATATACTTCAAAATTTTCTTTATAATTTTTGGGGGTATTTTTGTTTTGTTTTGTATTTTGGTACCGGGGATCAGACTCAGGTCCTTGTGCTTGCGAGGCAGGCAGCAGAACCACTGAGCTAAATCTCTGGCCCATTCTTTATCATTTTTGAATTGTTTCTTTAATTCTGTGAGATATGCTGTTGGAATTTTGACTGGGATTGCATTAAGTCTGTATATCAATTTTGGAAGTATGACCATTTTAAGTATGTTGGTTCTTCCTACCCAAGTACAAGGGATATAGATTTCCATTTTCTGTTACCCTTTTTGATCTCATTTTTCAGAGTGCTGTAGTTTTCAGTAAAAGAGCCCTTTTACTTCCTTCCTTAGATTGATTCCTAGGTATTTCATTTTTTTAATGCTATTGTGAAAGGGGTTTTTTCTCTCATTTCTCTCTCAGAGAGTTTGTTATTTGTATACAGGAAGGCTATTGGTTTCTGAGCATTGACTGTATCCAGCTACACCATTGAATTTGGTTATCAAATCTAGGAGGCTTTTAGTGGAGTTTGGGGGATCTTCTACATAGAGTATCACATCATCCCCACATAATGATAATTTAACTTCTTCCTTTCCTATCCTTCCTCCTTTTATTTATTTCTCTTGTCTAATTGCTCTGGCTAGTGTTTCCAGACCTATATTGAACAAGAGTGGTAATAGTGGACATCTTTGTCTTGTTCATGATTTTAGAGGGAAAGCTTTCCTTTTTTGTCCATTTAGTATGAGGTTGACTGATGGTTTGTCATAGATGGTCTTTATCTTAACCTAATAAAAGCTATCTCTATGAAATTTTCTGTAGGGTTTTTATCCTAAATGGGTATTGGATCTTGTCAAATGCTTTTTCTGCGCCTGTTGAGATGATTATATGGTTTTTGCCCTTGGTTCTGTTAATACAGTGTATCACTTATTGGTGTTGAACCATCAACACTGTTTGATTTTGTGTTGATGGTTGAGCCATCCCTGCTTCCCTGGGATTAATCCAAATTGGTAATGGTGTGCAACCTTCTTGAGGATGTGCTGCATTGTTTGCTAGTATGTTAGTGAGGGTTTTTGCAATTTATATTCATTAGGAAGATTGATCTGTAGTTTTCTTTTTTGGTTGGATACTTCTCTGGTTTTGAAAGCAGGGTAATGCTTGCTTCTAGGAATGAATTAGGGAGTATTTCTTTCCTTTCAATTTCATGAAAGAGTTTGAGGAGTAGTAGCAGAAGAAGAGTTTCTCTTAATTTCTTGTAAAATTGAGCAGTGAATCCCTCAGAGGTTGCTGGGCTTTTCTTTTTTGGTAGGTTTTTTATTACATCTTCAATTTCATTTGCTGATGTTGGTTTAGTTAGAATGTTTACATGTCCTTAATTCAATTTGCTATCATATGTATCTATTTCTTTTGAAATCATTCTAAAATTTTAAAAAGTTCTCCATGTAGATAGGAAAATCTAAACATTTTTTAGAGTGATGAGGGGAGAAGAAACTAGAAGGCATTCTGATTGGTATTCCTTTCCTTCTTTCTCTGAATTTGATTTCTACTAAGGCCTGTGATTTTTCTCTTCTAAACATATCATGACTGCAGATCGACTCCATTTCTCACAGGGGCATATCCTATGTGTTTCCATGGGTCCCTATTTCCACCCTTGCTTTGCTCAAATAGATTGACATAACCATTATTCCCTGTCAAAAAGATCCGAAAGTTTGATAGGACACTTGTTCCAATGATGTGGCTATGCAAAGTAAGTCACTGTCATGTATTGTTATTAGAAGTGAATGAAAATCTTAATCCTGTAGGGCAACTACTGGCTGTACCTATCAAAATTTCTTATAGCACATTTTAATCCCAAAAGTCGTTCATAAGAATCTGTCCTAAAGAGATTTTAGCCAAAAGCAATATGCAAATATTCATGTAGCACCCTGGGAATGGAACAACCTTACCATCACAAGATGGAAAGCCACCTGCATGGTCATCAACAAGGAACTTGATAAATAACTGTGATTCACTTGCAGTTTGCAGTACTGTAAGAGAAATCGGGCATAGTTCTTCAGACTATCTCTGGGATATATTAGGTATAAAATATGTTAGGAAAAAAATGTAAAGTATACTACCCTTTATTCAAAGAAAATCAGAAATAGGGTTGTATCATTTCTGATATATTTTGAATAGAAAACACATCATCAAACAAATAAAAATCATTACCTGAAGGGGAAGAGGGCAAACAGAGTGAGGTATTTTTTTAATGTTTGAATTTGGATACATATAATTACCCTTCTTTGAAGCAAAAGTAAATAAAAAGCAGTGTTAAAATCTAAAGCAAGATGAAACAAGTGAACCTGTGTATCAAATTGGACATGTAACTAATGAGTTAAAGTGACATAAAAACAAAAGTGATGTGACTGCAATGGGGTGTATCCTTTGGAGAAAATGAGTGGTAATAACACAGAAAGTGGTTTTAAGCAGTCATTTTTGATGGTTATATGGGCATTTTTTACTCTGATAATATTAGGTGTGCAATATCAAATACAGCAGAAAGCAATTATGTTAATGCTATGATTCCAGAATTGTCGTCATGGGAGAAAGAAAATACAAATGAAAGATGGATGAAGGAAAAAGCCTGTGATCTTACATTCCAATTAAAATGGACTCAAGATATACTGCTTCTTTAAAAGAAAGCTCTGTCCGTATAAGACACAGAAATGATGACTCACCGGTACCACAGCTACCTAAGTAACAATATAGATGAGTTAATAAAGTGACATAAAAACAAAAGTGATGTGACTGCAATGGGGTGTATCCTTTGGAGAAAATGAGTGGTAATAACACAGAAAGTGGTTTTAAGCAGTCATTTTTGATGGTTATATGGGCATTTTTTACTCTGATAATATTAGGTGTGCAATATCAAATACAGCAGAAAGCAATTATGTTAATGCTATGATTCCAGAATTGTCGTCATGGGAGAAAGAAAATACAAATGAAAGATGGATGAAGGAAAAAGCCTGTGATCTTACATTCCAATTAAAATGGACTCAAGATATACTGCTTCTTTAAAAGAAAGCTCTGTCCGTATAAGACACAGAAATGATGACTCACCGGTACCACAGCTACCTAAGTAACAATATCCAAATATTATTTCTTATACAGGATTTCGTCTGTTAAAGCAATGACCAACTCCATATCAGACAAAGTAAACGTGCATGCCGAGCCAGAAGCACCTCAGCATACCTGAAAGCAAGGAGAGTATGACAGACTACTAGTCGAGGAGTCTCCCGTGGCCCAAAGGTAGAAGTTTTTTTATTTTTTTCTTCTGTTCATGTTTGCCGTACACGGTGTTTACGTTCACCTTGGGGATTGGGTATACGTACGTAATACAGCTTCCTCTTCGAGTCCTTGTCCTACCCCACTCCTTTCCTTTACCTCTAATCCTCCTTTCTTCATTTTTATTCTTATTATCCTTAGTTTATGTTTGACAGACAGTATAATGTTTGCATCCATTGCAGTTACTAAGTTTCTGTACGTGGCATATCTTCATCCTACTTACTCCCCCTCCCCTTCTACCCTTACCCTTGGTCTTTAGGGCCCCTGCCCATTTGCATAAAGTCTGTCTCCTTCACTCTTCCTCCACGTGTACCTTGCGTTTCTCAGATGAGAGGTGCCATCTGATGTTTATTCTCGTGTGATTTACTTCACTCAGCAGACCTTCAAGATGCATCCATTTTCCTACAAATGCCTGAGATTTGTCCCTCTTTATCCCAAGTAGCATTCTGTTATGTCCAGATACCACCTTTTATTCACCCATTCACCTGTTGATAGGTCTGCTTGCTGCTTCCAGGATTTATCTATTATGAATTTTGCTCCTATAAAAAGACATGCATGTATCAGTGTAATATGATGGCTTTAGCACTTTGGGGAAGTTACCTAGACGAATTTCTCAGATGAGAGGTGCCATCTGATGTTTATTCTCGTGTGATTTACTTCACTCAACAGACCTTCCAGATGCATCCATTTTCCTACAAATGCCTGAGATTTGTCCCTCTTTATCCCAAGCAGCATTCTGTTATGTCCAGATACCACCTTTTATTCACCCATTCATGTGTTGATAGGTCTGCTTGCTGCTTCCAGGATTTATCTATTCTGAATTTTGCTCATAAAAAAGACATGCATGTATCAGTGTAATATGATGGCTTTAGCACTTTGGGGAAGTTACCTAGACGTGAATAGCTCGGTCATAGGGAATCTCTAAGTTTAGTTCTTTGTGAAATCTCCACACAGATGTTCATGATGGTCCTCCAAGCATACATTCCCATGAACAACGGAGAGTTTTCTTTTGACCTAAACCAAGCCAGCATTTGTTAGTCCTTGACTTCTTGATGACTGCCGTCCTTTCTGACGTAAGACGGAAGCTTAGTGTTGCTTTAATTTGCATTCCTGTAATGGCCAGAGATATCAAATCGTTTTTCATATATTTTAACGGAGAGTTGACCTAAACCAAGCCAGCATTTGTTAGTCCTTGACTTCTTGATGACTGCCGTCCTTTCTGACGTAAGACGGAAGCTTAGTGTTGCTTTAATTTGCATTCCTGTAATGGCCAGAGATATCAGATATCAAAATCCTTTCTGACGTAAGACGGAAGCTTAGTGTTGCTTTAATTTGCATTCCTGTAATGGCCAGAGATATCAAATCGTTTTTCATATATTTTTGGGACACTTATCCTTAGTTTTTGGAGAAGTGTTTGTTTACTTCACTTTGTTGGGTGGTGGGTACCAGGGAATCGAACTTGGGACCTTGGGCTTTTGAGGCAGGCGGCGGCACACTGAGCTAAATCCCCAGCCCCCACATGCCTGTTTCTTAAATGGGTCATTTATTTCAGGTGGTCTAAGGGGTTTGTTTTTAGTTTCTTACATATATTCTAGATAATAGTTCTCTGAGGAATACCTGGCAAATATTTTTATCATTCTGTAGGTTGTCTCTTCTACTCATTTATTCCTTTACTGTGCAGCAACTTTTTAATTTGATATAATCCCAGTTTTTATTCTTGCTGTTATTTCCTGTGCAGTTGGCATTGTTTAAAAAAATTCCTTCCTACACCCACGTTTGCAAGTGTTTTACCTATTTTGTCCTCCAGCACGTTCAGTGTTTCCATTTTACTGCTTAAATCTTTGATACAATTTTACTTTAATTTGGTATTTGGAGGGAGATCATGGGTCCTGCTTGAATCTTCTGCAGATAGCCAGTTTCCCAGCACCACTTTCTGAATAGGCTGTCTTTCCTCCACCTTACGCATGTTATCAAGGATCAGATAGCTAACTGTGTATAGCACCCACCTTCCATATCTTCCATTGGGCTGCACCGATTCAGAGGCCTGTTTTTGTGATAGCATCATTCCATTCATGCCTCCTCGCGCTTTGTCCGTCTTCTCCAAGGATGCTTTTGTTGTTCTGGTCTCTTCTGCTTACATGTAAGTCTTAGTCGTGTTGTATGCTGCTGGTATTCTCATTGGGGTTGTCTTGAGGAACAGTTTGGGGAGTATGGCCATTTTGAAAATACGATTCTGCCCATTGAGCAAGGATGTGTTCAATTCTCTTAGGTCCTCTTCAGTCCCCTTTCTCAGAGCTGTTCAGAGTATTCAGCACTTTCTTTGCAGAGATGGATCCATTCCTTGGCTAGTTTAATCCCTACGCATTTAAATTTCCTTGAGGGGGCCGGGGATTTAGCTCAGCGGTTCAGTGGCCTGCCTTGCAAGTGCAAGGACCCGAGTTCAATCGCCGGGACCAAATACATAAATAAATAAAAATAAAAATAAATAAATTTCCTTGAGACTACCATGAATGGTATTTTTATAATTTCTTTCTCACTGAGTTCGTTACTGGTGTACACAAATATTAATGATATTTGTGTGTTGAGTTTGTATCCTTGACATTGCTGAAATCGGTTATTAAGAGTTTGGCTTGTAGTTCTTCGGGTCTTCCACATAGAGTGTAATGTCACCTACAAATAAACATTTGAGCTGCGCTTTCATTTCTGTCTCGTGCCTGATTGCTGTGGCTATGTGGAATACTATGTTGACTAGAAATGGTGACAGTGGGCAACTTTAGACCAAATACATAAATAAATAAAAATAAAAATAAATAAATTTCCTTGAGGCTACCATGAATGGTATTTTTATAATTTCTTTCTCACTGAGTTCGTTACTGGTGTACACAAATATTAATGATATTTGTGTGTTGAGTTTGTATCCTTGACATTGCTGAAATCGGTTATTAAGAGTTTGGCTTGTAGTTCTTCGGGTCTTCCACATAGAGTGTAATGTCACCTACAAATAAACATTTGAGCTGCGCTTTCATTTCTGTCTCGTGCCTGATTGCTGTGGCTATGTGGAATACTATGTTGACTAGAAATGGTGACAGTGGGCAACTTTGTCTTGTTGCTTATTTCAGACAGAATGCTTTCAGTTTTTTCCCGGTGAATATGATGTTAGCCATTGGTTTTTCGTAAATAACCTTTATCACATTCAAGTATTGTACTTCTGTACATAGTTTCTTTAGGGCTCTTGTCGTGAAGGAGTGTTACACTGTGTCAAAATAGTTTTGTGCATCTATTGATACGTTCCTATGGTTTTGTATTTGCTTTTGTTTATGTGAACTATTACATTATTGATTTGTATGTGTGGAACCATCATTGCAACTTGAGCATAAAACATATTTAGTCGGGATATATGATCATTTCGTGGTGTGTTGCATTCTATTTGCTGATATCTTGCTGAAGTTTTGCATCTATTTCCACTAAGGAAATTGGTCTGTAGTTTTCTTTTTCACTTGGGTCTTTGTTTGGTTTGGGGATCAGAGTGATACTGGCTTCCATAAATGAGTTTGGAAGCACTCCATCTCTTTCAGTTTCTTGAGGAATTTGAGCGGGTATTGGGAGTACTGGAGATAAAACATCCTTAAAGATCATGTAAAATGCAGCAGTGAATCAAGTCCTGGGCTTATTATAGTTGGTAGGTTTTTTATTATTGTCTCTTTTGTTGCTTGATACTGGGTTTTTCAGAATTTTCCTGTCTTCTTGGATTAGCTTTAGTAATTTATATAAGTCTAGGAATCTGTATTTCATTGAGATTTTACAATTTGGTGAAATATAATTTTTATGGTAGTTACTATCTCGTAGATTTGATGGTGCCTGTTATGATTTCACCATTTTGAGTTCTAATTATATTGATCTCTTTTCTCTCTGATTGTAAGGTCTGCTAAGGGTTTCTCTGTTTATTCTTTTAAAGAACTAGTTCTTTGATTTGTTAATTCTTTGTATTTTTTTAGTATCCACTTTATTGATTTGCAGCCTAATGTTAATGGCTTGCCTCCTTAATTTTGCCTTGGCCTGTATTGTTGTTTTCTCTTCAGTATGTTAAGGTTCTTCATTAGGTAATTCCTTTGAGCTTGCTCTGTTTTCCTAATGTTAGCCTTGATGGTAATGAACTTCTTAGGACTTTCATTGTGTCCCAGGGGTTCTGCTTTGTTGTATAGACACTGGCATTAACGTCCAGAAATTGTTTAATTTCTTCATTGATTTCTTCTGTGACCCATTGGTTGTTCAGGAGTTGTTATTAATCTTCCAGGTGCTTCTAAATTTCTTCTGTGGTTGATTTCCATTTTCACTGTAGAATGGTCTGATGGTCCACATGGGTTTATTTTTATTCTGATATATTTAATCAGGCTTTGTGGACTCCTGTGTTATCTGTTTTGGAGAAAGTAGTTTGTGCTGCAGAAAACAATGTATAATACTGCTGTAATAAGGTAGGTTACTCTGTTGGTATCTATTATGCCCATCGTTTCAGGAGTGTGGTTTAGCTCCGATATTTCTTAATTTTTTGTTTAGTTAATCCTTTTAGAAAAATGAATTATTACGACACACCTTCTGTGATCATGTTAGTATTAATTTGATGTTTTGTATTCAGCAGTGTTCATTTTATGAACATAGGTACTCCAGTATTTCGTTCATAAATATTTATGTGTTATCTTTTCTTAAAGCTGTTCCCTAAACTAGTATGTAGTGACCTTGTCTTTTCTAATCAGTTTGTTTAATGTTTACATTGTCTGAGATTAAAATTGTTACCCCTGCTTATTTTGGGGATCCTGGTACAGGCAGTATTTATTGTTTTCCATCCTTTAATTTTTAGTCTGTGAAATTCTTTTTTGGATTATATGTGTTTCTTGAGTGCGAGAGACTGGTGGATTCTATTTTTTTCATCCAGTCTGCCAATCTGTGTCTTTTAATTGGAGAGTTGAGGCCATTACCAGTGAGAGACATTGCTGGGACGTGTCGGTTAATGACTACCATGGCGCTCTTTCTCTGCTGCTAACTCCTTTGTTTTTTTCCTGTCATTTTTGGTTTTTGTGACCTATCCATTGACCTTTCTTGGTGTTCTCATTCCATCGGTGTTTTTAGCCTCATTGGTTTCATATTTTCTGTCTAGAATAACCTAGAGTATTTTGTGGAGTATTGGTTTAGTATTCATGTATCTCCTGAGTGGTTCTTTTTCATGAAATGTCCTTATTTCTCCATGGAATGAAAGTTTTGATGTTATATTAACCTGGGTTGGATGCTGTTTGTGCTCTAAGAGTTGAAAATTTCACTCCAAGCTCTTGTGGCCTTTAAGCTTATATTGAGAATTTCTGCTGTAATTCCAATGAGTGTACGTACCTTCATATGTGATTTTTTGGTTTTTTTCTGCCTGCTTTTAAAATTCAATTTTTGAACACTTGTCAGTTTTTTTGTAATTAATTTTATTGGTGCATGGAAGGTATACAATATGACATTCATCATTGGAAATTTGCACCTTTACATAATCCATCTTGGTCCTTATTTTGTCCCCATTACCTTGCCTTCTCTTTAACCTCTCCACCCCTCCAGGTAAGTTTTGGTGAGCTTTGTTTTTCATCATAGTTGTGTTATAAAAGCCTCCCTTACTTGTAGGCTGATGTCTTTTTTCATACTTGTCAAACTTTCTGTTACAAATTTTATAAACATGAATAATTCTGTGTTATCTTCTAGCTTTTAACTAAATCAAATCAGCCTTAGGGTGGTATTCTTAGTATGACCTAGTAGTTATTGTACAATCTTTTCTTGTTCTCTCATTTTTTTTCTCTCATTTTTTTTTCCTTCTCTGAGTACTGCTTCATAATTTATCATTTTTTCTCAGTTCCAGATACTCCATCTTCACATTGGCCACAGCAGTTGTAACTCTTGAGTGTTGATCATTAATTATAGCAGGTTAATACAAAAACTTATTTTGAATCTGAATTTTAAAAAATACTTTGAAGACCTCACTTATCATTTGGAAAAATTGTAAATGAAAACCAAAAATCAACTATGTGTCTTCCTTCCACTTACAGACTCTACCTCTAAGACCAAAGAGTTGATAGTGGATATAATTTCTGAATAGAAGTATGTCATCCGGGAAATGAAAACACAATGGTGGAAGTCAGTCACCTGTTTTAACATGTTCCCGCTTGTTGAATCTCTGTTGGTACAAGAGTATGTGTTCCATTTGGCAGCTTATAACAGTGGTGGTACAAATGGATCTAATCATAATTGGTCTTCTACTAATAAAAGTAACAAAAGTCTATAAATACAATCGAGTTATTTCAATTCCAATTATTCTCATGTATTAAAATTAATACTATTCACATCAGTTAAAATTGCAGTGGCCAACAAATTTATTCACTGCATTACATTTTTTTTAAATTCATATTTTTGAATTTCTTTAAAACATTTTAAACATAAAGGCAGCTGATTTGTACAAAGTGCACAAAATATTATAACATACTCAGCATCTTTTTGCAGCCACAGCAGCACCCATTTTTTTTTAGAAAGTCACGCATGTACCACCAGTGGTTCAAAATAGAATGGCAGGCATGGTCATGAACACCTGTAATCCCAGCACTCAGGGGGCAGAGGCAGGAGGATCTCTGTGAGTTCGAAGCCAGCCTGGGCCACATAGTGAGTTGAAGGGTAACATGGACTACACAGTGACACTCTACCTCAAAAACAAAATAGTAATAATAGATACATGATTGGATTTGAATCCGAGCCACAGGCAAGACATAGGAATTGCAGCCCCATCCTGAACATGTCAACACCTAAGGAATGGCGGCTGCAGGCTGCGACAATTAGTGGCTGCTCAGACTGCAGAAAATCACCCTCCCACTCCCACCAAATATGGTGCCCCATCACAGAGTGCTGCAAGAGCATCGACCCAGAATTTGACCATGCCTCTACTGATTTGCAGAAAATACAGGAGGCAGAAGAACATACTTAAGAATAAAGGCCGTCAATCGACAGTCTGGGTCATGAGAAATTTTACAGGACCAACGGTGTCGGCTTCTCGTACAAATACATTTCAAAGAATAAAAAAGAGATAGGGGAATCCATGTGACCTTATCTAAATGGTAATAAAAATAAACTACCAACATGTCTACCGACTCTAGTTGATAGTTAGATACTGATGTTTTTATAAACTGTAAAAGTGGGTTTGTGGATTAGTATTTTACAAACACTTGGTTTTTTTGTTTGTTTGGTTTTTGAGACAGGGTCTCATCATGTAGTTGAGACTGACCTGGAATCACTTTGTAGCCCAGGCTGGTCTCAAACTCACAGCGATCCTCCTGCCTCCGCCTCCCGAGTGCTGGGATTGATTACAGGCGTGCACCACCACACCCGGCTTCATATTTTAAACTAAAAATTGAAATATGAAAAGACTAAACAATATGATAGTTTGGGTTTACTTAAAAAATAAGCCAGGCTAGAGGCAGGTGTAGGTGAGTATATATATATTTTTAAAATTTGACTTATTAATAATTGTTTAACCTCAAGTCAACCTCGAGTTTAAGCTCAAGCAGAGAGACACAGAAACACAGACAGAGACGCGCACGGGGGTCAGGGAGAGAGCCGGTCCTCAAGGACTGGCCCTGTCGTCTTCATCCTGCGCCTCCCTGCTTCCTGCCCTGAGCCACCCTGTGCACCTGTAACGTACACAGCTGGTCTAAGCGCATGCCAGCCCAGGGCTTTTCTGTGCTGTTCCTTCTGCACAGAGCACTGCTTTTCCTCTGTGGCTTCCTAACTCCCGTTCCTTCCAGAAGACTTGGCTTCTGATGCCACTTCCTCGAGGCCCCCTTTGCCTCTCACGGTGAGTGCTCGTCTCCCTGCTCTCGGTTCCCATAGATCCTCTAGCCCTGTTTTCTAAGGTCCATCCCTCTTCATTTTCACACTGTGAGGTCAAAGGGAGGAGCACACCCATTTCCTGTCCCCTCCTGCCTTCCTTCTCCGATCCGAACACAGCACCCTACAAATACTTGCTACATGTTTTACCATGCATAAGCCTGGTTTTACCATGGAAAAACAAACAAACAAAACGGAAGCAAGAGCTGATAACACTGGAGATTTTTTTTTAAAACCTCTAATTTTTAATAAACACAGATGTGAAGTGGTGGTTTTTGTAGGTGGAAAGAATGGGAGCAAGTTATTCTTGTTTCGTTCTGAATGGCATAAAACGAAAATAAATTAACAAAAAGGGACTTGCTCCGAGTACCTTTCAAGTGCTAAGGGTATGGCAGCTTCCCTTTTAGGTTTCAAAATGAAAAGAGCGTTTTTGCTACCAAGTTTTGAGGACTTTCAGGGATGGCCACAGTTTCCTGTAGGGTGATGGGACCTCTAAATGGAAAGCACTGGTTGCATTGCAACCAAAGTAGGTTAATTCTTTGGTAGGTAAAAGGAGCTGATGGGTGCAAAACACACTTCATTCACATGCTGAGATGCAGTTCCCCTTCCACAGAGGAAACCAAATGGGCAGCTCCAGCGAGTCGGGCAGGTATTTGTAGGTGAGAACAGCAGAACATGGCAGCATGGGTTTCCGAATGAGGTGGTCACAATCCCTGTTGTAATTCTGTGGCCTACCTGTGCCCCTTTGGGAAATAAAACATTTCCTCAGTTCCGCATCCTTGAAACAGGATGCCAATACCAAAGCCTACTGCCTAGGACTGCATCATACTTCAGTGAGAAATGGTAAGTGAACGTCCTGAAATACTGGAGGACTTTAAAGAACAGGAAGAAAGAAAAGACATTTTGAACTCTGTAATAAATTGATTTTACTGTTGATGAAAACCTGGGGAACGAGGTCCTTGTAGAAGCCCTCAAAGCGGAGCCGAGGATTTGAAATCTGTGTGCTATGTCTCTGTTTGTTAGTTATTGTTTTTGCAGTATTATGGGTTGAAACCAGGGCCTTCACACTGTTTATTAGTATTATGATTTGAGACGCTGTCTTGAGAGGATACCCAGCCAGGACTCAGACTTGAAGTCCTCCTGCCTCAATGCCCCAAATGCTGGGACTGTAGGTGTGCCACATTGCACAGCTGAAGTCTGTGTGTTTGTGTGCTTAAGATACACGGCCTTGAGAATCATGAGAAAGGCACTGTCCCATCTCGTGACCAACTGGACATCCATGAATGAAGAGATGTGAAACATAACTGAATAATTAGGGTCAGAGTAGGAAGTAGGGAAGAGTGTAAGATGGGTGGCCCCTCCTCTTCTTGACTGCAACTCTGGAAAGATTTCTCCAGTCGTATCTCTTCTGTTACTTGTAATCTTTCCCTAAGCACCTATGAAGGTCCACCGTAGAACACCTGTGGTTATGTGCACATTCCCCTTATACCTGCATTTCTAGGTACTTCTAAAGTCCTGATGGCTGAGATAACCTTTAGAAAACTTGCAACACAAGGTAGCTGAAATCTCCACGCGCACTTCCGTCAGGCCTCTGACTCCTTCCTGGGTGCCGGCCAGTTTTTATACTTCTTTTCGAGGATCCATGATTTTCTGTAGACTTCAGGCTATATTTTGTTTCTATGACCTCAGTGTTCTGCTAGGTTCCACAAAATTATACTTTCAAAGACTACTCCGTTTTGTCTTATTGTTAGAGTGGGAGAAAACCTCTTTCCAACTTGTGGTGTATTCAGTGGAATCCAGAGCCTCACTTGAATTTATTAAAACCAATTGTGGTGCATGCACGAGTGTCCCATCGGGTGGCTTGGGACAGTCCCACCAGGCGGTTCACTCCCCAGTGGCATAGTCTTCATGTACCGCTGGTGGTTCAAGCTGGTGGGAGGGTGTTGATGCTTTTCTGTGGCAACTGGATCCAGATTTCACAGATGAAATTCTTATATTTACATTATAGGGCCCCTAAAAGCAAATCATCTCATTTGTAATATTTACTGAATTTTGTACTTAAAAAGAAGTTGCTAAAATTCTGTCTCTCGCTTATGTACTCTTCAGAGTTTTGACAAATCAGTTTTAAGTCTCCTGAAAATATTTTTAGCTGCTGTTTTTCTTTCTTTCCTTCTGATCATACCGTCCCCTCCCCAACATGTTAAGATATGCTGGTTTAATTCCCATTTCAAAAATTCTCGCTGATCTGTAGTTTCCTCAGGATCTTCAAAAAACTGACAAATGTGAGATTTAATTAGCAATAACAGAGCTGCTTCATGCACACTGTAAATTCACAGGGATTAATTAAAATGATTAGCCTTCCCATGATAACTTGAACATCTAGTTCAGGATATTACTAATTATACAAGACATTTTTGCTGTGGTTCATGTGAGGAGATTCTAGGAAAGATTTTCAAGGTTGTGTATTGTTCGCTGTTTACAAGCTTGGGCCCTGGTAGTAGCTTGTGACGACCATTCCTAAGGACTGTTTAAGGCTCAGGAAGGAGGCTAGAAGTCGCTTTGACAAAAATCCCCATCCAAGGTTGTGATCCACCTGTATGATAAATGAACCGTCTCCAAGAATAGAATGATTCTAAGATAATACACGTTTTAAATGTTAAAATTTATCAACTAATTACTGGACACCAGGCACTCTGCTAAGTACATTGAATATATAATTCTATTTAATTTTTACGCCAGCAGAGTGATGTAATATTTATGTCTACTGTACTGAAGAATAAACTCGGAGAAGTGATGACTCATCCTCAGGTTCCTAAAACAAGTGATGAGAGGAGCTTTGTCAGCTTGTCTCCGTCATCCTGGCTCACACTGTGCCTGTACCATCACTGCATAACAAACAGCCTCCATAACTTTAACATCTGGGGCCCTGTGATACTGTGAAAAAGGCACTGCAGAGGCAAGCTCTTATGCTGAAGTCCTAAGAGTGATCCTGCAGCTACTGTGGCTTGCTGATGAACCAGGCCTCTCTCCTCCCCACAGTGGTTTACCTCCATGATGAGGAGTGAAATGGGGTGACTATTTTTTTTCAGTCTTTGAATTCAGATCTAAACATTAGGGAACAAATTCCAGGAACTAATCTGTACTAAGTCATGAATGACCATCGTTTTTACTTAAATAGCATTTGCATTTTCAAAGAGGAAGTATTCAAGGGGCCAGGTGACTCACTAATGGAGGCAATTAAAGCTGTATAATCAAGAGCCCAGAAGACTCCAGGCAACCTCCAATTAAGCCATCAGGAGTTTCACCTGTAGTGGGAGCCCTTGTTGGCTTCTGCTTTTCTAGCTTTTCTCTTTCATTGTTCATTCTGTGTATTGTTCAGCTAAAGATTCTACTAGACATATGCTAAAATCTAACAGATATGTAAAAGCACTCTGAAATCCAAAAAATCCAAAATGCCAAAGCTAAAGATAGATACAGCCCATATTCAGAGAGAGACTGTAAACTTATATATCTTCACCCACCATATACCACTGTATTACTTACCTAGCACCCGTGTTTAAAAACCGCAGCTTCCAAACGACAGGATACATGGTCAGTGTTAAAATTCTAACAGTCATTATAATTGACCCCATTGCACTATGTTAATATCTGGGCAAATCAGAGGACTTAAGACAGCTGAAAAAAAGTCAGCACCCCTGTCCTCTTTGCTAAGGAGGGGATGGTTTTGGTTTTGTGGGGGGGGTACATATCTCATTCACTGGTCATTTAAATTTTGCAAAGGTAAGTTTGATTTTCCAGGTGTCTCTTGATTGTACCTATATTTTAGCAGAGTCATTTATATAATAAGTCAAAATAGAAATCACAGATAGTATTTAAGGGCTTCAGGTTGGACATGGGATAAACTCGAACCACAAATTGCTTTGCCCTACAGTGGTGCTATGTGTCCCAGAGAGGTTACTGAATTTACTCCGGGTTAAGTGTCCTGTTTTGCCAAGCATTAGAGATGAGCATAGATAATGGTGGTGCCATCTCATAGTCTTGTGGGGGGAGAAGTAAGTGGGCTCTTTCATTTCAAGTGGTTTTTATTTAACAACGATTATTTGGCATGTTAAAGCTAGTCTAGGCCCTTTCTGGAGAAAACAAATCTTGCCTCCCCCTCAAAAATAATTTCTTTAACGTCCTCAGCTTGATGGAGTATGTAATCAAAATGCTTCTATGGAAAGATCAGAACAAATGAGTGACATTTACCTGTTATCACATATTTAATGGCAATCCCCAAATTAAAAATTTCTTTGCCTTCTTCCCTGATTAATATTCCCCTTACTTTTGTACCCCTCTAATAATGAGTTGAATCTAAAAATACATATGGTTTGGTGCCATGGCTCCAAGTAGTAATTGAGTTTACATGTGCTGGAGATTTGCCACTCTGGTCTGTCTTTGGCAATAAAACGATGAATAAACAGCAATGAAGCAAGACCTCCCATCAAGCTGAGAGTACAGAGTTCGCAGAAGTCCTGATGGGCCACCTGGGGGAGGGGGATTGCTTGTGCGACACCCAGGCATCTTCATGTGAGGCAGTGGGTCCAGATGTCCTGTCACAGCTGGAACTTCCACCAGCTTCTAGAATCTTCTATGCTTCAGGGTGCTCATCTTTGAAACGGGACTCCTAAGAATTTCTACTCCATGGACTCCTTATGATCATTGAGGAAGTGAAAGCACTTACAACTAAGACTGCCACTTAGCTGTAAGTTCCAGCTCTTGTTACGGAAATTTTGTGCAGATATCCTTTTTGGAAATGTTTTAATGTCATTTTCAAACTAACATAGAATACCTTTGACTTGGACTTCTCACCAAAACCGTACAATGCTCTTGCCTCCTGCCCTCCAGAGGGTGGTATTTGCTTCTGTCTTCTAGTTTACATGCCTGAAATTGAAATTTTCTTACATTTCAGAACTGCTTTTCCTCTCTGGGTCTTCTACTTCAGTAGTAACTCCATCCACCCTGGCACTCGGGCAACTTCATGGGAATGCTTCTCAAATCTTCCTTCCTCCACCCTTCACTCTCTAAATCTAAGCAGTCATCGGGTTCTCCCACTTCGTACTTCCCATAGATATCTCATAGTCATCTACTCAAACTGCAAAGAGTGTATTGCCACGGTGGGCATTACTGCTCTTTCTAGTATACTCAGCAGCTATAAGAGATGGAGACAACAGTGACCTAGCTTCCTGCTTATCAGCTCTTACAGTGTAGTGGGAGAGACAGATACTTAAGGAAGAACTGAACGTATTTCTCAGTTAAGTGTAAACTGTGGTAAGTACTAGGTAGAAAATGTACAGAATTCAGGGGCCAGGGATGTAGCTCAGTGGCACCGTGCCTGCCTGGCAAGTGCAAGACCCTGAGTTTGATTCCCAGTACCAGAAAAAAAAAGAAACAAAGAAAGAAAAAATAAGTATAGAATGCAGGAAGAAAATGTAAAAAGGGGTGTGGTTTTCACCTAGGAAGACAAAGGCCCCACCTGGGCCAGAAGATTTAGTGGCAGATAGTGGCATAAAACCAAAAGATTCCTAATCCCTTGAACGATGTAAGGAAAGCATCCATAGTCTACAAAGGGAATCACTGCAGGCGGTCTCTTACAAGATCATGTTTTGTCACTCCAGATGTGGCTCAGCTCTCTTGCTAGCCCTGTGGTTAGGGGATGAGTCAATATGTGTCAAGGTGGAACTTTATGTCTGTATAATCACTAAATCCTGTTGATTTTACTTAGGGTTACGGTTCTCACCAGGTCACTACAACCTCCTCTCTACAGCCAGACATCCTCTTGAGAGATCCCGACAACCCTTCGTGTAATGCTTTGTTTTGAAGTGACAAATTTACCTCTGTTTCCCAATGCCTAGAGCCCATCCGTTGTTTAAGATCAAATCCCACATCCTTAATCTGGCTGGAGTCCTGGTCTTGTCTCTGCCCATCTCCGTCGTCTTCCCTAGTCTCCAGCCCTGGAGAAACTGTTGTCGTCTTCCTGCTTATTTTTAACCTTGACACATGCCATGACTTCTCCCTAGTACGTCTTACATAGTACTGTTTCTTCTTAAAGGCCTCCCTTGATAACTCCCCCCCACCATACCCCCAAACACACACACACACACACACACACACACACACACACACGCAGTCACATGAGTCTCAACTTTGATGTGCAGAAGTATGAGGGATTTAAAATGTAGCTTCCCCAATCCACGCTGCAGTGTCTAGGAATGTATTCTGGCACATTTTTTTTTAAACAGACATCACCAGGAGTTTCTGGCCAGGTGTCTCTCAGACCACACTTAGAGAAGGCTTGAATGAGGTTAATTTCTCTCATCTTATGGTATCTGAGTACCTGTCTTCCCATCTCCATGGAAACCCACAGTGCTTTTGAAATCACTTGTTTGGGGACTGCAGTCTGTGATAATCTTTGTGCTACATTACTAAGGCAAGTACCTTGTCTGAGTTGTGTGCAGCCATAATCCTCATGCCCCTAGCAGAGTGAATGTTTAATAAATTCTTGTTGAATTCATGATGACTCCCTGCTTTTGCAAAAACACTTAATAGTTGATGAGTAGTAATATGTGTCAACCAGGGAAACCAGGATCTAGAGACGAGATAATACATCCTACTGCATTTAGGCACCATGCATGAAATACTGGGCAGCTCCTAACTCTGGAAGTCTGGCTCATCTGCTTGGTAACATTCCTGGATTTCAGCTGCCTCCATGCCGGTCTCTTCCTTCTCCTCCACACACTCTGGTGATGCATAATCCTGAGTGGAATGGTGAGGTTCCTTCCACCTTAGCAGCTCTGCTGAGGGGCTGTCAAAATACAGAACACCAAGAACAAAATGTTGCCAGCAAGGAAAAGACAAGAGGCTCCTGGTAAGCCAGTTGCTTCACAGTATCTCCGTGCTCTCAGGTCAGCTTGTGGAGGCAGAGAATAGTTGGTAAAGGAATGGAATCAGCGTAATGAAAGCCTCCCTGCCACAGAAATATTTAGCTAGGAAAGTGCTGGGAGAGATACAGCAAAATCTCCAACCTGCCTGAAGTTACCAAGAGACAGCAGTAGGCCATGCATTAGCACATGTGCGGTAGAAACAGTAAAAGACTCAGAAGACCTGAATTACAATCCAGAATGCAGCAAGGTGTGGGGCTCATTAGTTAGCAAAGAGTTAGAACCACCACGAAGTAAAATCCGTGGGTCCATCCCCATAGAAGGTAGTTCAAAATATCCTGAGTTAGCCCCCACTTTGCTTGTTTAAAAAGCACATCTCCAAGCAACCCGAACACATGTGGTCCTCAGACCGCATCGGGAAAGCCTGGGGCTTGGACTTGAGCAAGTCAGGTACTGTGTGAGCCCTACTTTATTCAACTGCAAAAGAAATTTGATCACTCCCAGGGTGTTTGGTTGTGTTTTTCAGGAAACCATCAATTTTGTGACAACTACAGGATGTGACAAATATGTAGAGGAGACTTTGTTGCTGGAATTATTGATAACAAAGAAAGACTTTTCAGAAATGTATGCATTTTAATAGATGCATTCTAACATAGCCCAAAGGAATAAATATCTACATTGTTCATGAGGGATGAAACATATATATCTTACTTTTGTTGTATCCCTGGTGCTGGACATAGTTATGATGCTCAAAAATGATGCTGCATAGAAAAGAAAAATGCTAGCTGCTTGATAGTTAGGAGATGATTTCCAGCCCCACTACGTGACTCATGAAGTTTTTTCTGTTCCTCTCCCTCTACCAGGATCGGGCATGCATATATGAAAACCTTAGGGCCTCCAGGTGCTAACATTACTAACTCAAAGCCGCTCTTTCCGGACTCGACCCTGTCCTGAAGCGTGGAATCGCTTCCGGATTTCTCTATAGAAGCATTTGGGACACAGAACCACATAACTGATGCAGAGAAGGGTTTCCTTGGAAAGCGGCTCACTGGAAATGAACACGTAAGAAAGGCAGAGAGATCTGTGGCTGAGTGGAAGGGACAGTCTCCCCTAATTCTCTGAGGTACCAGTCTCTGTTCCAGACCATTTTCTCGCGCGTCCCTGTTCTCTGGCATCTGGGGAGCCCAGAGCAGTGACACAGATTAACAGCCCTGCTCTGTGTTTCGTGTGAACACCAACAGAGAGGTCCAGGTAGCGAACACAGAGAAGGTAGGTGGCTCTAGTCTGCGGGGCAGAGCTGGGGACCAGCTGACTACAGCAGAGGTGGCTGCATTTCCATGGCAATGAGCAAGCAGATCACTTTTTAATTGTCACAGACTCCACAGACACAATCTTTGTGGGGAAAGGGGACAATGGATCCCTCCTAGGGGCTTTGGTATGAATGCAAGGACTGCGTTCTCTGTAAGGTGCCTACATTTCTGGTCTATTTTAGGTTTCTTACTCTTTCAGTTTTCACAGAAATCTCAAGGAATTGATCACAGTGCAGATTATTGTGTTGATGGAAAAAGCAGCCTTTTCCACTTTAAACTCTCCAGAACTACTGCTTTTATTTATTTGTAAGTATACCTAATTTTTTTAGAGACATAGTGTGCCCTCGTGTCATTACAGTTCAGAAAGCAAGTGATCGTGAGCAGAGATTACCACAATGACAGTGCTTTCTGGGAACTCTTTTGTAGACATTTTTCAATAGCAGATTTGATACTTACGATTTCAGTAATTAAAAAGTGGCCCTGGCAGGACAGAATCGGGAGGGCGATTGACCCCACTGTGGGGTGACCCATGTGTGTGGGAATCAATTTCATCGCTGTTAAATAAACCAAGCTGCCTTCCTAGTACCTCCACCTAAAGATTCCTTTGTTTCCTATTCTCTGGAATCAACACATGACTGACTCTTTGCATATAACACGTTGACAAACATTTCAATTTTAGAATACTGTGTGAAAGTGCTATAACAGTATTAAACATTGCATGGTCACTTCCAAACTGAGGGTTTTAGTGATAAAGGAATTTAGAAATACGAAAAAGGAAGACATTCATTTGGTTAGGAAGGGGGATGTTTTCAGAGAGATATTCTGAAATAAGTGAGTTAAAATGGCTTTGAAGGATTTAAACATAGGGCGTTGTGTGGATATGCAACTATACCTATTATGAGGGGGAAGAGAAATTTACAAGTGATTAAAACAGTGAACCGCAAGTAAACACCTATTAAAATGTCTAAAGTTGAAAATAAGCACACAGACAATATTAAATGCTGGCAAGGATGTGGAACTCTTTTTCATTGTTGGTGGGAATGCAAAAACAGTTCCCTGACTTTGGAAAACAGTTTGACATTATTCCCTGAGATTAAATATACTATTCAACATGTTGGGATTTTTCTAACTGAATAAAAAACAATGTGCATGATAACTAAACACAGATCTTTAAAACATGTTTTTCATAAATGCCAATACACAGAAATGAAGAAAATGTCCTTCATTAGCCAAGTGGATATGCACACAGGGGGATATCCGTACAAGGCAGTAAAATTTAATGATAAAAAAGAGATGGAGCCCGTAAGTCACAAAAGATCAGGAGGAACCTGAAGTAAGAACTGCTAAAGTGAAAGAAACCATATGCAATACATGTATTCTGTAGGACTGCACTGAAAGGACATTCCGAAAATGGCAAATCTATAAAGGTGGTGAACAGAACAGTGATTCCCAGGGACTCGTGGGAAGGGAAGGAAGGCTGGAGAAGTGAAACGGAGGACTTCTTAGCATAAACAGACAGCAGAAAATGTTGGTCAAAACTCAAGGAATATTATTGCACGAAAAAGTAAACCTTAATGTATGCAGATTTGAAAAAAATCATTGAGTGGGTATGGAGTGCAGGAAGAAATGCAAAGTGTGTGACAAGAGCATCTGTCTGTATTTCCAACATGTGAAGAAACATTACTGGATGAAGGGAGTGGTCCAGAAAATAAGGCCAACCGTAGTAACTTAGGAAGTGGACAGAATCTGTAGGTCTAAAGACCAAGGAACCACACGTAATCACCATTCTTGATAACTTTGTGCCTCACAGGCTTGTAGGTTAACAGTTGTGTTTGTGTTATGAATGTAAATGCAATTGAACAATTATGTATATCATGGCTGATGACAGGACCAGGTCTTTTCACTGTTAGAGTGAGACTCTGCAGGTAAACTGCAGTGACCCATGTGGTGGTAGATCAGAGTCACAGACATCTGTTTGCACTGATCTGTTCTTTCACATAGATACATATGGTTACATGTAAAAATATTTGTAGATTTGTGTATGTTCACAGGTTACTGTAGACACTCATCCATTTCCTTGCTCTGTCTCCTAAGAGGTTCTAGAAGTAAGGACACTCCAGTAGCATGAGCCTATCGGTGCGATCTTGATGTCTAATACCATCTTTCAATAAGGGGAAGTAAGGGTCCTTGAAGAAATGACTCACTTGAGGATTGGAGCAGGAAATAGGAAGATAAACCTGCATTTTGTCATGCTCAACCATGAGAAAGAGCTCCCAGAACAGAAACTCACGTCGCTGGGGTAGGTCAGGAGGGCTCAGAAGCCAACTGCAAGACCGCACAAAGTACGGTGTAAATACTGATGAGTCCACACTTATAAAAATAAGTGACAGACTAACTAAATGGAGGAGAGACAAATACGGCTGGTAGAAGATTTGCTGTGGATAGTTGTTCCTCCTGGCAAGGAATTATAACTCTCTTTTCAAGTATAGGTTGCACGTACTGACTTTCATCCCCAAGAATGCCTCATGAAGAGTTCTTTAAAAACTAAATATTAAAATAAGTGTAAAACAGAGGCAGAAGTGTCAGGGGAGATAGTGAATAGTTAATCTGAAAAAAGGAGTGGTGAGAAAGCACATTGCCGTCATATCATAGAAAGCATTAGGTAGAGACGGTAGAGGTTGGCTATAACCAAACCTATTCATAAGCATTTCTTTGCTGTCTTTATCTGGAAACTGTAAAAAGGAAACAAATTCCCTTTGCCTTAACAGAGGTATGTGTTACAGAGTTAAAGTGAAACACCTCCTAGGAAAATTTATCCAGAAAAGCTGTTCTATGAATGAGTTGAATGTTGTTCTAACTACTTCTACTTTTCATTCCTTCAGTATGTCTGCACATGCCACCTGATTGGACAGGTGTATTCTGTGACCATGGGGCTATAATTCAACATAATAAAGACAGTGACCATAAAGATAGAGAGAAGTTTTCTCTTTGATACATCTTTTACTATGTCCTAGGTCAGGATTGGTTCCCTCTAGTTCTCTTACTGTATGACTGTTGCAGTCAGCTTTTTTTTTTCTTAAATCACTGGGACACAATACCTGACAGCAACAAATGAAATGAAAGGAAGAAAGGTTTACTTTGGCTCATGGTTTCAGGGGATTCAGTCCACAGTTGCCTGGTTCCAAGGTAAAGCCATCGGTTGGGAAGGGCATGGTAGAGCAAGGCTGCTGAGTTTTTGGCATCAAGAAGAAGAGCAGGGAGAGGAGAGGAGGGGGCCAGAAACCAGATACAGACCCCCAGATCATGCCTCCATGACCCACACAGAAGTGCACTTTACTAATCCCCCAGGTGGCTCCCAAGCCAGTCAGTTTGACCGTGACAGTTTAACTCTCACAATGACCCAATTGAGTGGTTCTATCGCTTGAATTATTAAGTATTTTGGTAGTTAAATCTGAAAGTAGTTTTCATGGAATAACTTGAAGATCAAAATAAAGAGACAGGATTTCTTTTACCTGACAATACAGAACTCATCTTGGTACCATGTTCATACATTTATTCAGTCGTTCATCTTTTGTTATTGCAGCATTCAGCTGACTTGTAGGCAGTCTACTCTGGGCCAGTCTTAGTTCTAGGGTTCTTGGATGTATCACTGAGCTGGGCAGTGACCTTGCTTTCATTAAGTTTACATGGTTTGGGGTAAAGGATAAGTCAATTGACTGCATTTATATGGTAAGAACAGAAAGAGGATGGGGAGAGGAAATGGTAATGAGTGCAATTCAGGGTTGATCGTGAGTCCAACATTTGACAAGAAACCTAAGGAAAATAAGGGCAACCCCATACTGCCTTGGGAACACCATGCCCAAGGGAAGACCATTCTAGGCCAAAGAAAGAGCATGAGTAAGACACATGGAGATTCATGAGTCATGACTGTGCTGAAAGATCAGCCCAGAGGTTGCAAGGTTAATGTCCAGTGAGAGGACGAATAGCAGGAAACAATGATACAAAATCAGGGCCAGGTTAGGGAAAGCCTTTTGAGTAATGGTGAGGATTTTGGCTTTTACTCTTGACGAGAAACAGAACCATTAGAAAATTTTATGGAGACAAGTTGATGATATGATCTGAGTGGTATTTTAACAAAAATGGATAAAGGGGAAATACTGCAGTCGTACATTCAAATAATTATAACTTTAATAAGAGAAATCTGGTCGATGTTACTAAGATGTCATTAAATCAGGCATGGCAGTGTACACCTTAATCCCAGCACTCTGGGAGGCTGAGGCAGAAAGACAGCAGTTTTGTGCTCAGCGTGGGCAGTGTAGTGGTTTAACAAGACCCTGTCTGAAAGAAAATAAATTCAGAAAGGGTTTTGGCAGTATGAAGACCCTAGGTTCAGTCATTGGTACAATTTTTAAAAATAGTAATTTCAAGGTCAAAAAGAACAAGGCACATATCTTAAAGTTCCTTCACTTGTGCCCAAGTCCTAGCACATGAAGGATGTTCATTAAATAGAGGCAGAATAAAGGAAACGAAAGCAGTTTCTTGTGGAGAAAACGGGGGAGGAAGTGGAGCTTGGCTTAAAGGATAGTTAGGATACAGATCTTCCTGGACCTCCTGCTTCCTGTGTGCCCACCTGGCCAGGCATCCAGAAAGACTCCTGTATTCTGAGCCCAGCTCAATCAGCACTGACCCTGCATGTTCTACAAAACTGTGCCTACATGGGCGGGCAGCAATTCAGAGGCTAAGTGGAAGCAGCTTGGAAAAAATCTGGCTTGAGAAATGTCAGCAGATACAATGCCCCAGCACTTAGTGACTCACAGTTGCTTATAAATGTGGCTGGGAAAACGTATGATCAATTTCTCCTAAGTGTGATTCGTGAGGGTTATTTGGGGCAATCAACATGTTATTTTGTGAGGCTTCCTTCTCAGGCACAACTCCAATTATTTCTGATGAGAGTTTCGCCGAAGGCCCTCAGAACATGATCTCTTATTATGTGGATAATCAGCAAAACCTGTGTAGCTCTTTATGCAGCAGGCAACTGAGACCAAGAGCTGCAACAGCTGAGATACAATCATAGCTTTGCTACGGAGCCCATTAACTGGGTAAAAATCTGCATCCTGAGGTCATAAATAGTTATTAGCCAGTTAATGACAGCTATAGTCACATCATTACATTTACATCTGATGAATAGGGATGAAGCCTTCTGTGGGTTTTGTGCACTCAGGTGATTTATTATAGTATGTGAATATTCTGGAGCAAATTTCCATGAAAATGAAAAAGCCAAATCCTACCTACCTTGAAGAATCACAATAAATATCAGTAAATAATTATATATTCGTTTTCCTCGACTATTCCACCTTACATTGGTATCTGTCATGTGTATAGTCCTGACATGCTTAGATTACATCAGAAGTAAAACTGAGGCTAGAAACAGGTTTCCTGACCACCTGATGCTGTGTCCCTGAGAACATCATTCAACACTTCCCAGCCTCACTTTTCTTGCCTAGGAACTTTCAAGCTCCTCGATGCTATACGCTAAGACATGAGGCTGAATGACAACAAACTGTGGTTTAGCTTTTTTATATCCTTTCTTATGCTGCTTTTAAAACCAGCACTTCACATATTGTCCTTTGCCTTTAATAGTTTCTGCAACTGAGAAATTTAAAACACTTCTTAAATCTAGCAGTAACCCTTTGCCAGTGGGAGACACAAATTAATCAACAATATATTGCCTTTGGTTGGTTTTGTCATGCAAGGAGATGTGCTTTCAGCTTGTTTTCCAGTTTAAGTGTTTCTGATTTGATTGGAGCCATTTGGACTGGGGCATAATATTTGCTCAGTCTCTCTGATAAGTGTAGAAAACAAGATGTGATCCACACACAGCACTGAAAGGTACAAGTATTCAGAAATCATAATGTTTATAAAGAAATTGTTTCTTCAAATGTTAGCTGTAAGAATAGAAGGTTGAACACTATTGTTTTATTATTAATGAACTTGCAAATTATTTGGCATCACCATTAGTACATTTGAACGTGAAAGAGATGTATAACTGTAGGATAAGGATTTGCATGTATACCTCAATTAACAGGAATTGTTCAAGCTTATTTATCACGCTCTGTATGCCCAGGCATCCAAAAGTTACAAATATCCTAAGACACATTATGGAGAGGATGGCAGTAAAGTTTAGTGAAGGCTATCATACTAAACCATTAGATAATTAACAAAAGTACAGTAACCAATATTGTTTCTTGGGTTCTGACCATAAAATCTGTTGGGGTCTTCTGAATGAGTGGAAGAGTTGAGTTGTCTGACCTTGAATGATGAATGTGTTCTGCTTGGATAAAAAGGGAAGGAAACAAATACCAGAGAGCAAACAAACACCATCAGGGAAACTCACCCTCAAACTTATACTTGAATTTCTTTAAAGAAATGTCTCATCCCATGGAAAAGAGTTAGGAATAAGGACAGTCATTCTCCCAATTTGCTTCTTGCTTTACTTTCTAGAATGAAAAGAAGCAGGGCTGTCTGATTCTTCTCAGTCCTTATGATTTCATGGCCGCAGTTCAGGACACCATAACTGTCAGGTTCCTCCTACTGCAGCTTTCTCTCAACCCCTACCTCGCCTCACGCAAAACGCCAGGAGACAGCTCCAGGACCCTGGCACAGTCCCCTTTCCTCTTTCCTTTTCCTCAGTTGTTCTTCTTTCTCTTTCTGTCTGCCCTTTCTCTGCCTCTTGGAGAAGGAGGTGACATTTCAGAATCCACCTTTCAAGTAATGGAAGGGTCCAAGTCTGGACCAACGAGTCAGTGAGACATAGGAAATACAGTAATCGATGTGTTCCCCCTTTCTTGCTAAGATTGTCACTGCCCCTCAAAGTCTGTAATGTTGCCACCTTGGTAGATTATGGGGGACAATGGTAGAAGATAGGTTCCAGGATAAAAAGAGTGAGAATAGTATTTGTTTTAGTGTAGAAAGATTGCTGCTGTGTTACTAACATTTGCTGACTGTGTAAGGCAAAAGGAATTGTCACTGTATTTCCACCTTACCTTTTTCGTGTTTTGATCCTTCTAAGGACGTTATCCTACCAGCTGCTGATGTGGACATGGTCCCATATTTCTGTAACGCTCCTGGGAGAGAAATGAGAAATTTCGTGTGTGGGTTAATCCAGTTTCTCTGAGATTAAGTAGCTTCCGTTGCACAGTTGAAGACGTCACTGTCCAAAGTGCTGCCTCCCACAAGCAGATAACCTGTGCTCCGCAGGGCCTCAGGGGCCATGTCAGGACCCATGTCACAGGGTGTCTGTGATGGTGACAGGGAACGGCACCGCATGGAATCTGTGGCACACGATCCTTCGGGAAATGTCAGCCACAGCTGTTATGGCTGGTTGTGGGTGTTTAGCCTTGTGCCGGAAAATGCCACCAACATGAGATTTGGAATTATACAACTCTGCTTGGATTCTCAGCTTTAACAGTTACTGCACTGAATTGGGCTGACAACTGTCTATGTGAACTCTTTTTTAAAGAAATTGGAAAACAGATAATAGAGTATCTCCTTTCACTCATCACAGACGTTTTTAAACCCTCCAATGAAACAATGAGCTTAAATGTGCTCTGTAAACTGTGAAATCTTGGAAATGGTACTTGCTTTGTTCCCCACCACACATCTGGCCCACACAGCCTTGGCTGCTTCTGCGGGAGCATTTCTGTTGCTTCCTTCCTGGAAGGCTGCCACTGCCCACAGCCGCAGGAACTTCGCCACGAAACGCCTGATTAAAAGTGCCTGGTGGTTTTCTCTGCAGACTGCATGAAGCCTTGCATTTGGGAGGCACACAAATGAGATCATGTTTCCTGACTCATGAGGGTGTCTCCGGCTGTGATTTTCCTGAGAACCTCTGGCACAGCTGACAGGCGGGCACAGGGTCAGTCTGATGTCCATTGCAGGCGGGTGTGGTCGCGTGGTCAGCGCTGGGGAGGGGCCTCACTGCCACTGCTTTTATTGTCTCCGGAGCTGTGGGATCCCAGCTCCTGAAAGGAGACACATTCTGGTGTAATAGTCAGCAACTATGAAGCAGAGAGAGGAATTTCAGTTCTCAAAACTACACTATATATTTCATCAAATCATTTAATGGATCGCACAAAGTGCTGCTTCCAGCCACCGTAGTGAGTAGAGAGCCTGTAGCCTGCTCTGAGAAAAAGGAAAGGGGATCAGGAAGTGGAGACCACTTTGTCTTTTGAGTGAGCTGCAGCAACTGCTCCCCCAGAGTAAGAGGAGATTCCCTTCTGCCTAAGTTTAGTAGTAGAAGCAAACGTCTCAAGCTTGGCATGGGTCTCATGGACACTTTCTCATTGGTGGCTGCTCTGAAGTTTTCTCTGACATCACAGCAGAATATCCTACAAGGTCAAAGCTTTCTACTCTGAAACTGTCTGGGTTTCAAGGACAACAGTGGCCTTTCGAAGACAGTGTTCTACTCAGTAGGCTGGAATGAGGAGTCCGCTCACGGTGTACCTAACCAGCCCACCGACAATGTGGAAAACGGCCACGCAGTTCTGTTGTTTAGCGCATTTCTCTTTCTTCAGCCATGTCAGTCGGAGGCCGAGTTCTACCCGAGTGTGCAAGGATGTCCACGGGGTGAGAGTAGAAGAGAAAGAAAGGCCTTGGAGTCAGGAAGCCTCTAACTCTAACACTGCTTTGCTACATTATGGCTCCAAGCACTGTTTTCTGTCAAAAGAGTTCCACTCCAAGCTGGACGAGATTGTTTCTGGCGGATGCTAATGATGTCTGAGTTTTCCAGAGGCATCTATCGTACTTCCTATTTGCTCTGTGTCTAGGTCAAGCACAGGAAGGTCTTGGCAGAGTGAAAGAGAGGGAAGGCGGGACACCAGAACTTGGCTGCTGTCTCTGCTCCTAAGTCTTATGTGGCTGGGAGGGAATCCCTTGGGCCCCCAGCCTGGCTCCCACACTGCTCTCTAGGTGCCACCCTTCCCAGACGTGGGACTGCAGCATAGACTAGGCTGACTTTGGCTTATGTGTCATTCCTAGTACCTTCCCTCAAACTCTGCGACTCTGAAAACTTAGAGACTGTTTATGGTCGCTCCCCAGTCAAGAGCTGAGATGCTGCTGCCCAGCAGCGAGGTTCTTTGAGCTCCCTTTTATTAGCAGTAAACTTTTTTAATGTCATACTACATGGAAGCCCATTCACCCGGTACCAGAAGGTCAAGCCACTGTATGTGAAAGGAGATGAGAAGACTCAGAGTCATTGCTGCTCTCTCTTTCCTCTTGATCCCCTCCATGGCCACATACATCTTTGTGTGGAAACTGGGTGCCGTGGTTTGGGTGTCTCCTGAGGGCCCCTAGGAAAAGCTTGATCGTAAGGGTCGTGGGGCCGTGGACTCCTCGGAGGTAGAGCCTAGTGGAAGAGATTTCCTTGGGTCACTGGGCCTTCCCTCCAAGGACAGTGCCCCCCACCTCCACACTTCCTCTGCTCAGGCTCAAGGTTTGAGTCCTTTTACGGTGGTGCCATTCCTTACTTCACAAACTCAGTTCCTCCTCTGATTCTGGAAAAGATGGCCACATTCCTGTCCATGCAGGAAAGCAGGCCGTGGTTGTGTTTGTCACCGAACGCGGAGTTCACAAACAACAAAATTTTGCCCAGTGCTTCTGTTTGCAAACCAAATTGTTCACAACCAACATCTGTGAACTGAGATCCTGCTGTATTTTCACTATATTTGTGTGTGATGTAAAGTGTATCTTCTAAACAACACTCAGTGACACCGTGGTAACCTTTCATCCATTTTCCTCGTCTCTCCCTCTTAATTGGAGAATTAAATACACTGACATTAAGAGAATTACTAAAAGGTAAAATTTACATCCTTCGTTTTGCTACTCATTTTCAAGTCGTCTCTTTTATTCTTTTTCTCCCCTACCACCATTTTTTTAAAAGTTCAGTGGGTATTTTCTAGTGTACATTTCAATTCCTCTTTTTTATTTTACTGTATTTTAACAGTTGTTATCAGAGTGTTTGCCTGAGGACTACAGCTATTATCTTAATTTATAGTTTATATGTATTAAATTTAGTTTCAATAATGCATAAACATTGGCTCCTGTGTAATCTATTTCATTCATCTTCCGCTGGATTTTTAACTGTCATACCAGTGACTGCTTTATGGATCATATGAGAATCAACACAGACGTCTACCTGCTATTTTATGCATTTTTCTTCTAAGTCTGATAGGTAAAACTTAGGCAAAATGTAGACTGTCTTACTGTTTACCTATGTAGTTACTCTTAGCAGTTTTCTTTCTTTGTATGTGCTTTGGAGTTATTTCCTAGTGTCCCTTTCCTTCAGCCTAATGGAAATCCTTGGTATTTCTTACAATGTAGATCTATGTAGTGATGACTTTTCATGGTTTTTGTTCACTGGACATATCTACGCTCCCTTTTGAAAGGTAATTTAGCGAAATATAGAGTTCCTATTTGACAATCCCTTCCTTGCAGCACAACGGCGTCATCTGTCTTCGTCTGTGTTTGCTGATGACAAATCAGCTGTCACCCTTACTGAGCACTCGCCACTTGTACAGGGTCAGTTTTTTCTTTTTCGATGCTTTTGACTTTCAGCAACTCAATTACTGCAGTCTGAGCATCTACCCACGCAGGCATGCTACTTGGCATTCATTGAATTTGTCAGCTATTTTTTTAGGCACTATTCTTGAATTATTTTCTCTCTTCCCTATCCTGCCTCTCCTCTTTTCAGTGCCCCTCGCCCCCTTCCCTCTGTCCGTCTCTGCCTCTCTGGTGCGTGTACGCTCCTGGGATTTCCGTTACATGTATTTTAGTATGGTGGATGGACCTCTAATGTCATTTCTCCCTTCATTCCCTTTTCGGTTTCGTAGAAAAGCTAAACTTCTGTTTTGAGACTGGGCCTTACTATGTTGCTCAGGCTGCTCTCAAAA
Source organism: Fukomys damarensis (assembly GCF_012274545.1). Classification (NCBI taxonomy): domain Eukaryota; kingdom Metazoa; phylum Chordata; class Mammalia; order Rodentia; family Bathyergidae; genus Fukomys; species Fukomys damarensis. The sequence continues at coordinate 6,639,176 of NW_022900921.1, read as the reverse complement.
TCCTGGGCTCCGCTGCCCCACATGCCCAGGTAGCTAGGCCTGCCAGGTACATGCCACTGTCGGAAGAGATTGATCTTGATTGATGCGTCCTCAAATTCACTTAGTCTGTCTTTGCCTGCTCATATCTTCTCTTAAGCCCCTGTAGCTGTTTTTTTAATTTTCAGTTCGTTTTTATTTCCAGAATTTCTCTTGGTGTGTGTCTGTGTATGTGCAGGTGCCATGTTTTATTAACACTTTTTATTGAGTAAGGTATCATTCTATTTTCCTTTGTTTCTTTATATTATTCATTTTTAAACATAAGGAGCACCTTTAAAGTCTTTGTCTAGTGATCAATATTAGGTTTCCTAGGATGATTTTGGTTGAATGCCTCTTCCTGTCTACGTATAAAGCGTAGTTTCTCACACATCTGTATGGCTCAAATTTTTTTTGTTCAGGATATTTAAAATTATATGTCACCTCTGGAAATGCGATTCTTCCCCCTTTCTCTGGGTTTGTTAGGTGACTTTTATGAGCTATTTCTCTGTTGGGAAGCCATGGAAATCTCTAACAGAGAAATGAAGCTATCCTTAAATACCTAGAGCCAGCAAGTTTCCCAGGCCTTGCTGAGGAGTTTCACATGTATTTTGGACACACTGTCCTTGGCAGCTACCAACTCTGACCTAGCCTCTGTTCTCAGAAAGCCGGAAAGACATGCAGAAGTGAGAGCTTCTGGGAGGAGCTTCACATACCTGAGCATGTGTGCAGCCCTATGTGCGTCTGTGTTACCTTCTTGAGTCCAATAATACGTCAGAGCTTCAGAAAGCCGCCTTATAAATTTCATTTCCAAGACGGGTATTTGTTACAATTGCAGATATCATAATTTTTAATTCCAGAATTTCTATTTTTTCTTTGCCTCACTTATCTGTCCACTGCCTCATACATTGGGTTCTGTGTCAGAAAATACATAGGAACCACCACACAGGTCAAAGAATAAATCCCAACCATGCGACCCTGAAGGAGCTCCAGTCCCATTCTGTTCCCAGCCTACTGGTTTTCACCATAATTACAGATTATTATTTTTCAAAGTTACTGTGATGCTAGAGAGAGGAGGGCATGTGAACAGAAGAGTCAAAATGCCACAGTGCTGAGTATTCATACCCAGATTCAGCTGCCTTCATAAATAATCATTCCCAGGATTTCCATAAGCCTTCTGTTAATTTCCAGAGTTCCAGAAATTTGAATTCTGACCATTTATGCCAATGTTCTTGTTACTTTCATGGAGGAGAGGATTTTTCAGCCATCTTTATTCTCTGTGTTTGGCTGATGAGTTCAGTCTATCCTGTGGTACCGGTAAAGCAAGGTACAGTGAATACTGCAGAGTACAGGCCTTATCACCAACAGGAAGAACGTCCCACCCACTGGTTCTACAGAATGTGGGCATCACTTCAGTAAATGGAAGACACTGGAGAGATAGGAGGTCATGGTTTGGAAATACACTGTGGGACAGTGAGCCTGCGGGACCTGTTGTTATTGTGTATGATAAGATCTAGAGCATGAGTAGCAGAAAAAGATTGGAGAATGGTAAGTTCTAGAATTAAAAGGTTAGCATGGTGGGAAATCTCTTCACCTGAATTTAGACTTTCCTAGACTTTATTCTAGCGGAAGGGTTAAAAAGAGAAATAGAGTGAACCAAAGCTTTGAGGAACACAGAGTGATGCAGGTGCTATCTGAAAACTGTTCTCAGAAGAAAGGAATATGTCTGTGAGCTCGTTAACACGTGATTCGAGTGGGGTTTCAGGACGTAAAGAAAAAAGTCTGGAAGTGGCAATGAATGAGAGGGACACTTCCAACCCAAAGGCTGGTTAGGAGCGGTGGGGGAGAAAGAAGAGCTGTCCTTTGAGGGCTCAAGGAGAGCATTGTCCTCAGGGGACCTCCCAGACTCTGTTACCGCCACACGACGGTGGTGAGCATTTCCTGAAGACACCCAAAGGAGTAGAACATTTGGAGAAAGAGCCCAACAGGACACAGTAAGATAGCGGCAGGGTGCTGCAGAGAAGGTGGAGTCGGCCACAGTACTACACTGAGTTAGGTCAGGTGTTGGTATCCAGAAGATGACAGCTTCCCAAGGACTCCTGGGGGGGCTCCCAGCAGTCATGTGATGTATTACCTAGGGCTGGGAGGGACGGTGCTTTCGCAGACCCATGGAAACACCTAGAGCTTGGGCTTCACTCTTACTGAAGGGGAGGTAATTCTGTCACAGATGGGCAGCTCTGACCTAAGATGATAGAGGTTTCCAGCCTCCTTTCGCCTGTCAGGTTCTATTCTGGTTACGGATTTAGTACAAAGCTTACAAACTTCATTAACCACCGCCTGGCTAGTTTTTCACTGTAATGGCTGGCAAGTAAATATTTAGGTCTTCTATGCAGAAAACCAACATAAATCTCTTCAGTTAAAAATCAAACGTGTGCAGATCAGAGGGTAGCCTTCTAAGCAATTTCTTACTTATTTACCTCACCATCTGGTCCATAGGGACCCAGTCCCTTCTTTTGTTATAATACACAGCTGCTCCAAGGAGAAATAGATTCCCCTGTGTGCGCAAGAGCGTAATGAAACCTCAAACATCGACTTAACTGTGATCAAGTCTTGAAAGTGTTACAGAGCTTAGTCATGCTCCAGTAATTATTCTATTCGGGGTCTTTGTATTTTAAATGCAACTTATTAGATGTTATTCTTAACATCCTAGATGTCACTTCAACTTTTTCTGTCCCTGCTTAAAAAGCATATTACCGTAGGAAGAGCGGCATGATTTCAGCGTTAATCTTGTATCCGCTCTAATACTTAAATAAATTTTAAATGTCAGTACTTTACCAAGAGCAAGGTTAGTAAGACCCTTCTTAACAGTGACAACAGCATTGAGATAGCCTCACTTTGATGACTACTGCACTTGAAAACTTGGAGCACACATCTGAGTGCCTACAGATAGGGCACATGCATTTATGACCTGACCTGGGTGTTTTTAAAAATGCAAATCCATCAGGCAATGAATTAAATATATTCCTTTTTACTGTATGAGTCACCAAGGAAACCTTTTTCTTCTGTTACAGTAGCTATGTAAATTCATCCAGTTTGTGTTGTGGCTTCATCGTGTAATAGCTTTATGATATTGGTCAAACTAATTCATTTCTGTGTCCTCAATTGACAGATCTTTAAATATATGTAAAGTGTTAACCACAGTGTCTAACCGGTTCTTAGCAAGCATTTACCCAATATTAGTTGCTGATATAAATTGCTATATTTTGTGATATAGATGTTTCTCCTTCATATAACGTCACCAAGACGTATTTCCACAGTAGACTAGATGTTTAGTCTGCTTTAGTTAAGAACGGAAGGGTTTTTAAGTCTTTTACAATATCTCTTTAAACTGTCTTGTTAACTATAAATATTGTAATTATCACTTTTATTAATGCCACTTATGCAGTGCTGTCCCAAACTCTAAGGCAGACATTGATCCAAGTACTGTACCTTACATATATGACGTGACTGAACCCTTAACACTCTGAGTCAAGTAATACTACTCTTGCCACTTCACAGGTGAGGGGGAAAAAATGATGCACAGGAAGGTTTAGAGCATTATTCCAAGGGCTGGTAAATTCCAGAGACGGAACCCATACCCAGGCCTTGCGCCTGGAGGAACGTGCACCTCATCTATGCATGCTGCTGCCTCTCACAAGGAAAGGTAAACACCGGAGCTGATGGAAATGCAGCTGCAGTCACTAACACCCACCCAGGGCAGAACACCAACCCACCTGAAGGATCTACTTGTGACCATGATGTCATTTCCATCACTCTCTGGGAGATGACTATTAAGATTCATTCATTCATCGGTCCATTCCTTCAAGAACCAGTCTCTTTAGCCAAGGTACTCAGTAAAGAAAACAGTACTCAGGACCGGAGATTTAGCTCAGTGGTTCGGTGGCCTGCCTTGCAAGCGCAAGGACCCAAGTTCAATCCCCAGTACCAAAAAAAATGAAAGAAAGAAAAGAAAAAGAAAACAGTACTCCAAACAGTACTCCTTCCCAGGATATGTACCCTTGTGGAGGGAACAGATTTTAAACAAAATACACAATAAAATTATACAGTATGTTAAAGGACAATATATGATGTGAAGCAAACGGTGCACAGAAGGAAACTGAACAGCACATGAATATGTGAGGGGTGGTTGGATTTTAAATGAAGTAGTTAGGGGAAGAGGCATATGTGGAGAAATCTGGAGGAAATGGGAGTAAACAGTATGGGTATGAGGACAGTGAGGATTCCAAGCAGAGAGAACAGCCAAAGGCCTAGCAGGAAGGCTGCTGTGTCCCAAGCCGAGTGAGACGTGAGAGCAGAGTTGTGCAGGGACATGGTACACATCATGTAGGGCTCCTGCAGACCTTCCTGAGGACTCTGTGGCTTCAGGGTTAGATGGACAGTCGCTCTGGTGTTTTAAACAGGGCTGGTGACATCATTTGGTTGGCAAATGGAAAGCATCGTTGATGCTTTCAAACTAGGATGTAAAATGAGCCTAGAAGCAGACTGGCAGGTAGGAGGTGGCTGTGCCAGCCAAGGGAAGATACGATGTGGACCGGGATTAGGCTGGGATCGGGAGAGGTGGTGCATAGCAGCCAGTGTGCAGCTATATGCTGAAAATGGAGCCAATACCAATTTTTGGAAGATTAGATATCAGGTATGGGAGAAACAGGAGCCCCAAAAATGACTTAAGGGATTTGTCTTAACCAAGTGAAAGGACAGGGTTACCATCCACCGAGATGTGGACAAAGATAGACACTTGAGATATGGCCGGGAAGGGGAGAGCACACCAGACCAGCTGGATGTGTCTGATAGAGCTGTTGGCCATCCAAATGTGTATGTTAAATGGAAAGATAGATACTGGAGCACATTCCATGCTATGGCAAAGATTCTAGTAAATGTCATAAGAGATGAATGCAGATAGAAAAGAGAAGTAGTGAGAAGAGTAAACTGTGTATTGCTTGGTCAGAAAGAAAGTGTCAAGGAAGACAGTAGCCCATTGAGGGTTAATGTGACAAAGTGGTTAATGAGGAACGATGTGTGTGTGTGTGTGTGTGTGTGTGTGTGTGTGTGTATATATATATATATATATATCCCAAAGGTAGGCAATATTTCAAGAGAAAGGGAATGTCAAGTCTCAGATGCTATGCTGCACTGCAGAAGGTGAGGGTGAGAAGAATAATGTTCAAGATGGTGAGTGAGAGCCTCATCAGGGTAGGTCCCACAGCGAATCAGAGAAGTACTCGAGACAGTAAGAGGTTCTTCAAGATGGAACAACAGCAGCATTGTCCCTGCCCATGGAAAATACCTAACAGATAAAAGAAAATGGGTGTTTCAGGACAGATGGGAAGAACTACTGGACCCGTGTGCATAGGCAAGAGGAAAGGGTCTCAGGCACTGGAGAAGGCACAGGTCTTGGCTAAAACTGCACACATCACACATCAAAAAAGGAGATCCAGGGCAAGGGATTTAGCTCAGTGGTATTGCCAGCTGCCTCGCAAGTGCCAGGACCTGAGTTTGATCTCCAGTAGCAAAAGAAAAAAGAAAAAGAAAAGAAAGGAAGGAGATCCAGGGTGAATCTCAGCGCACTGTATATCTCGGAACTTTGGGGGTGCTTGAAAAGTACTTGGCATAGTACCTCACACAGGATGAAGGCTCAATTAGCTGCTGCTGCTGCTGCTGCTGCTGTTTTAAGACAAAATAGACTTGAACAGTTTTGCTAACAACAAAAAAGAAACTTTCAGCCTATATCCTTCCTTCAAGGTCTACAGCATGATGTTTTTCTAAAAGTTGAATTAATCCTCCAGCCTTTGCCAAATTTTCCAACAGGGCACACACTTTTGTGTGTATTTTGCACACACTTTTCCTAGAACATGGCATGGGCCTCTCAGGAAGGTAAATATCCTAGAGAACTAAGCTGCCTGAAAAGATAAACTGCTTAGTGGATTAAAATTCCATATTTTATATAACCTGATGGCATAAACATCATAGTTCTGCTTGTTGTATGTCTTATAACTCTCTCCAGGATATCTCCTGCCACTCCTTTTGTGCTTTTCTATCTTCACCTTCTTTCTTCCAGTGGTGGTGACACAGACACAAAAATCTTGTCCTCCAGCAGCATTGTTCCTGGTCTCCAGGAGATGAACCGTGATAATATCGCTTCTCACTGAGACACAGGGGTTGTGACAATGTGCAAGGGTTTGGAATGCCTGAAGGCTAGTCCTCAGAATTGCTTATTTTTGACTCGCATTCACTCTTTTTACTGACTTGAGTTGGTTAGATTGCCCTGCCTTCTCGTTTCCTAGTTCATTTCAGTTGCTATAGTGATTAGCACATAATAAGCATTCAATACATGCTGAATCACTAAAATCTTGATACAAATTTAATAGTTTCCTTGTAAAATTTCCAACACAATGTGAGTCCATATGCTGTGTAGACTGGAAGGTTCCATGACTCGAATCCAGCCATGTAGAATGTCTCTGTCCCCCGCACTTCGAATAGAGCACAAAGTCAGTGTTGTCTGAGTTCTTATACGTGTTGTAGCAGGAGAAGGGTGCACGAATGAGAGGGAGGAATTCAGAGGAGCCTTATTAGGTAAGAGTGGATCCTCAGCCTGGGTCAACATGCTTGTATTCCAGACGTGTCTTTCCCATCATCAGACTTTGCTTTTCACCATGTCTCCTCATGATCGCGGTCACGCTTTCTCAGGACCACTTGTTGGACACTTCCGTAGGTTCCTCCCTGAGCTCCATGGAAGGGATGTTGATGCCCATGTGGCACAGAGAAGAGGGCATCCAAGATGCGTGCCGATCCGAAAGCTGACTGACCAGGGAGGGTGAGAGACGTAGGGCTGATCGAAGGAGACGCAGCTCCAAGGCAGGGACAGCTGCCATCTGCAAAGGGGAAGTGGAGTTTTTATTTAGTTCTACAAGAAAAAGTTAAATGGTAGAGTGTACCAGAATACAAATCTCAGTGTAATGTAAACATCTACAGAAACCGAGGGCAACTTGGTAATACAGTGAATTCTTCAAAGACAGTATTTAAAGAAGGTCTGGGTACTTGTCAGTAATATCAGTGAAAGGATATTTGAGTCAAGGAAGTGATGAGTTAAGTTCTTTCAGATACTGCAATGTGAAAAGACCAAGTATTCAAGAAACATGCACATAAATCTGCAAGATAGTAAATTACCAGGAGGATTATAATAAGAACTATTATTTATTAATTACTGAATACACATGAGCTATAATATGAAGCCCTAAACATTAACTAACATCATTTTTATAACAACTTTATGAGGGACATATTGTCCTTATACTCATTTTAAAGATAAGGAAAATGAGTTCAGGTAGCTGTCGAGTCCCTCTTAGAGCTGGTTCTGGCTCCAGGGTCTGCGCTATTAACCATGAAACTGCCGGGGATTTAGCTCAGTGGTTCTGTGGCCTGCCTTGCAAGCGCAAGGACCTGAGTTCAATCCCCAGTACCAAAACAAACAAACAAACAAAAAACACATGAAATTAATTGCCTCTGCCTATGAAAGAAAATAATTAGTTCCTAAGAGTAGCAATGTTCTTACTTTTAAATTGGAAAGATCGAAAGGCCTCTCTGCAAGGAGATGTTTTGGATAGGACCTGGAGAGTAGGAACTAGATAGCTGTGGAGTGGATGATGGGAAAGCCTTTCAGGAAAGGAAGCATCAACAGGACACGGAGTGAGTGGTGTTCTCACAAAGAGCCAGCAGGAGGCATTTGTAGTGAGAGCAAATTGAAGGGGAAGGAACGCGATTTACAGTAAGGACAGAGCTCTGGGCTGGGGTCAGGTGGAAGGCAGGGCTGATAATCCAAGTGCGGTGAGAAGGTCTCTGACAGGTGGGTCCCAATTGGATCCTGCAGGCTTCAAGCCGCCCGCGTCAGCTAGTGACTTGACCCTCTTTAAACGTAATGTTTTAACACTATGATGTGATTTCAAGCACATTTGTCACAATTCAATTGTAGAGGCCTAGAGGGCGCAGTGCTTGCCGCCATTTGCAGCCAGTGGAACGGAAGCCCGCATACGTCAGATATCACATGACTACTGCGAGACGTACTTAAACCTACCTGAATACTTCTGCACATTATCTGTATCACGTGTTCTGTGCATGGCACAAGAAAATTCCTATTGACTCAGTGCTGCCCTGAAAACCAAAAGGTTAGACACGGTGGTCTACGAGATAGTAGAAAGGATGAGTAATATCATTACCCTGTGTTACCGATAAATGAGAGAACTAGTTGAACATAATCCATTTCTCTGAGTTTTTTTAGAAGGCTCTTGTGATAGTCAATGCAAAATTAAGAAAGTAACCATTACTCCCACCGACCAGGGGTGTATGGTACTGTGACATAACCAAGCCAAAGCTGACTGGTGTTACACACGAGTTACAAAGGGTCTCTGAATTGCTGGGAAAGAGTGGAGTAGGTAAAAATGAAAGAGGCAAGTAGTGTGGCAGGTGGGAGACCTCAAAGGCTTATTTGACTGGCCATAGAAGGAAGTGAAGAATTAGGATGGACCAGATCACAGAGGGCCTTGTGGTATTTTAAGATTTTTAGATTTAATCCTCAATGTGTTATGAAAGCCAAGGGTCAACAAGAAACTCTTTTTTGAAAGTGATAGTTTTACTTGGCAAACTGTAAAGCAATCTCAAATATATTTTACATTAAAAACAAAGGAACTTTTAAAACCCAGAAGACTGAAAGTTACAGGCATCCCAACTCTTCACTCCTAAATTCCACAGCACATCTTTCTTAAGTAAAAAGCTATTCCACTAAGTAGTCATAACATCATTATGACAGCTTACAAAATTCTTCAAAAGTGAGACAGTGTTTCAAATTTTAAAATATTTGGATGTGAAGACATTTATTCCAAAAAGTTATTCTTATAAGAAAGACAGCCTCACTTATAACAAAGATTTATTTAAAACCCTATATATTTAATAAGCAATAGTTTTATTTAACCCTAGTTTTTTGGGACTGTGAGTTTCCACCCAAATCATGTAATTTTAGGACTCTAAATGTATTCTTTGTTTTGTTTTGTTTTGTTGTACTGGGGATGGAACTCAGGACCTTGTTCTTTCAAGGCAGGTGGTAGAATCACTGCTCCAAATCCCTGGCCACAGTACTCTAATACTTGATGGAAGGGCACTACTCTAAAGAGCAGGGAGTGAAAGTGACATTTTTAATGTCTATCTCAGTATGCTATCATTATCTGTGTCCCTTTGGAAAAGATGAAAGATTTGCCTTTACTTCCAGTGGCAACAAAAGAATCAAGATAGCCCACATCCTACCAAGAACTGCCATTTCTCCTATTAATCTATTTTAATAGACCAGACTAAGTAGCACTCCATCAACTTGTTCATCTCTGTGAACCTTCCACAGGTCTTCAGTTGGCATGGTTAATGTCCAGATATCCATCTTACCCATGTAAAACGTGGCTAAAGCTAGACATAATTTAGCATCCTGGACTTACTCATGAGACCCCCTTTAAAGTCAGGATGGCATTTATGGGCCCAATGGGAATACTGCGTATGACAGTTTAATACGGCTGCTGTCTTCGGGCAATGTATTTTCAGACATTTGTATCAATGCTGTCCCTTTCTACTTTCCAAAATGCTACAGTGACATATGTTTACATGAGCCCTGAGAAAGTCCCAGAATACAGGAGAAAGAAGGATAAGAAATCAACCATTATTCTGTTTCCTACCAGATTTCATAAATGTAGTGCAACATAATGATTCAGTAAATGCAGATGCATTTAAAATTTACATGTGAGTTAGAGCTTCACCTTTTATCTTGTAATCCAGGGACTATATTCCATTTCATCAGGAATTCTAGACCCGCCTTGTCTGGTATCACCTTCCCTCTATTCATGTGCCTTCTCTAGTATGCAGACCTGTATTTCCAACGCCTTGTGGGCCAACACCTGATGCTTATGTCAGAAACTGTTCACTGGCGAACTCCTCTAAGCGTTCCACCGGAGTATCAAACCTCCATGTGGGTCTGACTGCTGTAATTAATTATGCCTGTCTCTTCCTTGAATTTAGAAATGGGGAGAAACAGAGGAATAAGAAGAGATCCAAAATACTAGCATTATTTTTGGTGAAATTTTAGTGGAAGAATCAATCCTGGGGCCATTTCCAAGTTGAAATTTCTAAAGTCCGCATACATCCCGAATTCTACCTAACTGCCATTTTCTTTTCCTTGTCTCAACAAGAAATAAAATCTTTTTTTTTTTTGAAGTGAGAAAATACTGAGAGAAACAGGATAGAAACTTCCTCCCACACAAATCACTTCAGTTCTTATTTTAAAAGTCAGCAGTCTTGCAGGAAAATAGAGAAAAATGCTCCTAGGCGATGGTTACGTTGAACTCAGAACCTGCTCCAAACTGGACCCAAGTGGCCCTCTCTGCCAGTGGCCGGTGTTATCCTCCGTGCAGATGTGGGGACTAGAAGCCGAAAGTCAGCCCCACATCCAGTGAGGTGCTGACCCTTAGAGATTACTGCTGGAGATGTCTTCATGCCCCTTTTCTCTGTGATCTCCCTTGTTGCAAAAGCACTTGCAGTTCTCGTCCCCTCCTATCTGTCCAACTGTGAAAAGCAGTTTAGAGCCAGGTTAGGAATCATGAATTCCCAGTGGCTCTATCATTTCATTGGCTGACCTGACCTTAGGCAAATCATTTATACTTTCCCAGTCCTAGTTTCTGTGCAAAATGGACATAACAGCAGTACTTACATAAGACAGCAGTGAACATTAAATGAGATCAGGCAGATACAGTCTCTAGCCTATTACTAGGAATAGGGTAGAAGCCCCCTTTGAAATATATCATTGACTATTTTTACGTATAGTTACCCTGTTGTGCTATAGAAAAACCAGAAGAGAGTTCTCCTTTCTAACTGCTTTGGTGTCCTTTAATGTTTTCGTATCTCCCCTCCCTACCCATCTTTCTAGTGTCTAGGAACCACTAATCCACAGATAACTTTCATTTCCATCCTATGGCAGCTAATGATAGAATTTCAGCCTTTTTCATGGCCGAATAATAGCCCATTGTTTGTATATTTGTATATTAGGAATAGTGCAGCAAAAAATGCGAAAATGCAAGTATCTCTTTGGTGTAATGATTTCACCTTTTTCTGGAATAGAACCAGTAGTAGAATTGCTGGACCATACAGTACTTTTAAGTCTTGAGGAATCTGTATGCTGTTTTTTACAATGACTGAATTAATTCACTTTTCCATCAATAGTGTATAAAAATCCCTTTCTCTAAATCTTTGCTAAATTTTGTTTTTCTTTTTAATAACAGCCTTTCTGAATGGACTTGATACATCCATCTAGTTTTAATTTCCTTGATGATTAATGAGATTCAGCATCTTTTCATACACATGATCATTTTTATGTATTCCTTTGAAAAAATGTCTATTTCCTTAGCCCATTTTAATTTCTAGATATCAGTCCTTTCTCAGATGAATAGTATGTAAATTTTCTTTCCCATCCTACAGACTTTCTCTTTATCCTGTTAATTAGTTCCTTGGATGTGCAGAAGCATTTCAGTTTGATATAATCCCACTTGTACCATGAAACAGTCCCTTTAACACTCCCCTTAAGATGGGTCTGGAGGGGATGAGCTCTGAACTTTCGTCTCTCTGAAAAGAGTCTCTGTATTACTGAAGAACAGCCCGCCCACGTAAAGTCTTCCTTGTTGGCAGAATGTTGTTCCTTTAACCCACTTAAGCCCTAGCTGTAACTTACTTTTCACCATTTGTATTTCTTTTATTTTTAATTGGTACATATAGCAAAACTTATATAGATTAGTGGGATACCATGTTATGTTTTCATACATGTATACCTTGCATAAAGCTAAAATCAACTCAAGCCTATTTATCTCATATTTTCTACCAATGGTTTCATAGTTTCTGGCCTTACATTTAAATTTTTAATTCCTTTTGATATGATTAAAATAAGTGGGAGAGAAAAAAGTCCAGTATCACTTTTCTGCAGGTACCTAATATTCCCCAAATCACATACTGAAATGATTATCTTTTCTCCACTATATGTTCTTAGTGCCTCATATTTTTTTGCAATATTTTTTGAGGTCAAATAGTTCAATGACTCCTGCTTTGTTCTCATTGCTCAAGATTCACTTGGTCATCTGAAGTATTTATAGTTTCATATCGGTTTCAGGAAATTGGAATGGGCAAATGCTATTTTGAAAAGACTCCAAAAGCACTGGGGAAGAAAAGCAAAGTTGAAAATCGGGATTGTACAAAATGGAAATGTTTCTTCACAGCAAAGGAAACAATGAAATGAAATGTATAAAATCAGAAAATAATTTCAAGCTATACTTCTGACAAGATATGGATAGTCAGAATATATATATAAGGAACTCCAAGACTCAAGAGTAGAAATCAAGCAGCCCAATTAAAATTCCAGCAGTACATCTAACATCCCAGTAGTAATGTCTATTAAAATGGATTTTTAAAAAAAAGACTGAGGACAAGGGCTAGTGAGAATGAGGAGAAAATAGAATCCTTGCACATTGTAGGGAGGTATGTAAGTTGGTATGCCCATTATGGAAATCGGTACAGAGGCTTATTTCAGAAAACTAAAGAAAACGACTATATGATTGTACAATCCCACTGCTGGCTATATGTCCAAAGGAAGCCAAAGCAGCCTATCAGAGACAGGTATATTGCCATGTTCATTACAGTCGTACTCAGAACAAAAATGGAAACCACCACAGTGTCCATCAAGTGAGAAATAAAATATGGCGGAACACTGTTCCGCCATGATGAGAATACAATTCTTTCACTGTTGTTACCAGGCGCGGAACTGGAGGTCATCATGATGCTGAGTGAAATAAGCCGCGTGTGTTCTCACTCACGTGTGGAATCTCCAGAGGTTGATCAGTGCAGGTCTGAGAATAAAGAGTGGCTGCTAGGAACAGAGAAGAGTAGGGGTGAGTAAGAGGCAGCATTCATCAAGGGGTACTGAGTTACAGTTCCATAGGAGCAAAGAACGGGAGTGCGCTACCTCACAGCAGGGTAGCGAGTGATAATCACTACGCATCCCGCAAACAAAAACAGATTCTGAAGGTTTTCACCACAAAGGAGTGACCAGTACTTGAGCAGGTAGATATGTTTCCTCGGTGTATACATATACTGAAACACAGAGCACCTTACTAATACTACGTATTTTTATGTTTCTGTTGATAGTTTCAATTTTTTCCTATTTTACATTTAAAAAAATTATCTTTCTGTAAAGATCCTGTGTGTAAAAAATAGGAAGGGATCTACAAAAAGTACTAGAAGTAAAACAGCTTAAAAGGGTAACAAATCATTACATTAATTTATAAAAATGATTGTATTACTATATCATAAATACTAAATTAATCGATTTTATTCCCAGTGCATCCCAAAAGAATAAAATATTCAAGAACAAATTAAAAGTAGAAGATCTGTAAAAGAAAATGAAACCTTACCAAGACAAATTAAATACTTAAGTAGAAAAACACCATATTCATGAGGGAGAGAAATGAATATTAATTAGCATGGTAGTTCTTCCCAAATCGATCTGTACAGTCGTTGTAATTTCTATTAAAATATTTTAGCAGGTTTTTTAGATTATAAATTGACCCTAACAAGTAGACAGAAAGGCATAAGGCCTAGTATAGTCCAAACAATTGTGGAAAACAAACTGAAGAGCTATTCTACTGTATTTTAAAACTTACTATAAAACTACAGAAATAAGGACGATGTAGTATTGATAGACAATAAGCAAAGAGACAAATGAACAGTAGGAAAAAGACAAGAATTTTAAACCCTCCTATTTATCAGGATGTCACTGAAACTCAACATAGGAAGAAAGCCACTTTAGTACATGTTGCTCAGACAGTTGAAAACTTATATACAAAAAAAAACATGTGGTCTGGCTCTATGTAAGAGCTAGAAACATAAAACTTCTAGGACAAAACATCAGAGAAAATTTTTATGACCTGAGCTTAAGCAAGGATTTCTCAGCTATGACCCTAAAAAGGACAAATTTGTTTTATAAATACTAGAATATTTTCCGCTTCAGAATACTCAAAATACATTATATAAATGAAAGAAAAGTCAGAGAAGAACACCTCAGACTCTTTGCAAAGCACAGACATGATATATAGCATGTATCCAGAATACATATAAAATATTTATATTCAAATAATAAGTCAAATGTTTTTAAATGAGCAGAAGTTCAGGGTACATATTTTATTAAAGGAAGCATACACATTGCTAATGGGCATGGAAAAATGCTGTAATAGCATTAGTCATTAGAAAAACAGAAAGCTAAAATAAGATTAGCCCTATACTCTTACTACTATAGCTATCATCACAGAATGACACCCCAAACCAATTATTGGTAAACATACAGAGAAACAAGAATACATTCATTCAGTGTTGTAAAATGAAACAATGGCTACTGTATACAAAGCAGTACTTTCTAGAATATTAAATATATACTTAGTATGTAAATCAACTCTTTAAGTAGGATTCTTACCCAAGATACATTTTCCACAAAGACTTGTAAAGGAATATGCATTGCAATTCTATTATAATGGCTTGATGTTGTAGTGAAACAGTTGTGTGTCAGGTGATGGATAACAAAATCCATACCATGGAACACTAGGCATTCGTTAAAAGAAACAACTAATTCATGCCGAATATCGATGACCCTCGGAAACGTCATGGTAAGTGAAAGAGGCCTGACACAGAATAACACATATGGTGTACTTGCATCTTATAAGGTTTTGGAACAAGGTAAACCTATACAGACAAAAAACAGAGGAGGCTTGTTTGTGGTTAGAGGGGCAAACAGGAGCAGAACTACAAACACGGAAAGGGAACTTCACAAGACTAAAGATACATTGTCAAACTGGAAAAGCTTGATGGTTTCATAACTTTGTATGTTTGATATAATCCACTCAGTATACAAATATAATGGCCAAGTTTTATGTTATATAAATTATATCTCAAGAAATCTATAAAAAAAAGAACATCAAATGGGACACCCAGTCATAGGCATCAACTCAAAATTATGACATTTCTTTTATGAGAACAGAAACAGGATAGGTTTACTAGAAAACGTGCTGACTAGAAGCAGGACAGGTTTCTGGGATGCTGGTAACACTGCATTTGTTGATCTAACTGGTGACAGTTACATGGCAAACCTTATTAAAACACAGGACTTAAAATGTGCAGACTTCCCTATAATGATGCTGTGATTTAATTAATATTTCACAGCATTAAAACAAAAAAAAATCACTCTTTTTTGAAGCAGGAATCTTACCGTGATTTATTCCTCACATTTCCTCAAAATATTAACTCTCATTATTTGAGGATGTCCATTAATGAAGCTGGTGATGATGACAGATAATACACACAGCCAAAACGAAGGAAAAAAACCTGATCAGCTCATTCTCAAATGCTCTTTTAGAAATCTATGTTCTATATTTTCCTTCACACTAGTAAGTGAACAGCAGGGACTGGGACAATGGGGCAGCACCAGACTACGGTTCTCAAGAGCCAGCCTGACTTTGGAGTTCACACAGTCTCCATGCTGCCACCATTTCCCTTACACCAAACATTGTCCTCTCAACTCTACCTACATCACCAAATTGTTGTGAAGACCACATGGGATGAAGTTTCCCAGGATGATTTCCCGGAAATTCAGTGTCATCCAAGGCCACTTCTTGGTTTTATTAAGAGCAGCAGATATGTGAGTTAGAAAAATTAGCTCTCAGAGGTACAGCTTTTCAAATTGAGGTTATAATGAGTTCCTTGGAAAACACCTTATCTTCAAATGCTATGTTTCTCCATTTGCTATAGAAATGGGTTCTCTCACAATCTGCAGACCAGGCTCGAATTTGCTATGACCCTAGTGGCAGCATAATTCTGCAGAGGAATTAGTTCCAGCCTCCACACACCAATGGATAATGCATATCTTGCCATGGATGAAACTCCATGGGCTAAGGGGGTGACAGAGGAAGCATGGCAAAAGCATTCCCTTGTGGTGATTCAGTAAATGATTTGAGAGGTAAGGAGTTAGTGTTTGGAAGCCCAGCCCCTTCGCATGAAAGTTCCCCGCCTGCCATCTTACGGAGGGTGCTCCTTTGCTGAGAATAACAATAACGTTGGTGGTAGCTAATATTTCTCAAATACTAGGAGCCATGCACTGTACCCAACATTTCTCTCCTGTTTTCTTGTAATTGATCTTCTACAGTGAAACTGCAAAGGTAAGATTTACTTAAACAAGATCAGGTCATTCCAATGTCTGTGCATCTTGAGAGTCTCTGCTGCATTTCAGAGTAAAACTGTCCTGCTCTGCTATTTGCCCACAAGGCCGGAGGTGTCTGCCTAGGTCCCTCTTGACCTTGACATGGCCCGCACTCCCCACAGCTTACCTCCCTCCAGCCGGGCTGCCTTTTCTCTTTCTCGCAGGGACACTCTCACTTTTAACTATCACGAAATGCAATCCCTTTGCTTCCTCCTTCTTCAGAAAGAAGCACTTCCTGACTGACTTCTCTGAAATGTATTCAGAACTGTTCAATCACTTGCCCAAGACACTTAGCAGCATGGCGATCATTTGAATGTAAAACTTTCCAAAATGAGGACTGAAAAAAAGTGTCATTGAAGTGATCAAAATATGGCTTTATCTTTTTCCTAACAAGTTAAATGGAAAAGATCTCAGTTTTCAGTTCAAGCTAAAATCCTTTTGACTCAGGTTTCTTTTTGAGTCCAGAAAGAACTAAAATTCTTATAATTAAGTAAGACCACATTAAAGTGAGAGAAGAGAAAAAGTTAAGAAAAGAGATGAAAGTGAAGAAAATTTTATATCTTGCACCTGTCAGGACAGCTGTATTATTTCTTTCTCATTAAATTCATTGTTGGTCTAATGCCAGCTCACTCCATCAAGCGGGGCCTCTTAGACATCGGAAACCACATCCACATAGTACTTAATAACAAACGATAGCGGCAGAAATGAAATTTCCACTGAGAAATACTTAGAAACTTCCTAGTTGAAGTTTTCTAGGAGCAGAGGGTCACCCGCTAAGATAATTGCTAATTAAGACTGGCCAGCAGTCCAGGCAAGAAGCCACACCTGGACCCCCATGTTGCTGCGGATCGGCCACTGATTAGATTCGATTAGATTCCTGATTCTTGATTAAATGTCACCAAAATGATTAACTGATTATTCCTCAGACCTTTCTACGAGAGCTCCCACTTCAGCATTCTCAGGTACGGCCCGTGAATTTCATAATTCTTTTTGGCATAAAGCCAGCTTGGAGAAAGTCTCCAGACTATTTTTTCTTTCTTTTCTAGCAGCCTTCTTCAGCTGCTGCTCAACTAGGCTAATCTTTCTAAGCTAAAGACACAACTTGGTTGATAGACTAGTCCCTCAGTCGCCTTAGCTGTCTCTAAAAATATTCAGGTAACAATGCTTTTGACAGATAATATATACTGCAAATTATGAGAAATCTGGGAGACAGAACAGTTAGGCTTCAAGGATCACACTCTAGCTCTTACAGCAGTGCCACCTGGGGCAAGGACTTCACCGCTCTTTCATATCTCTCATCTATAAATGGAGAATAACAGTATCTGTCTTTAAATGAAATTACGAATGTTTTCTCTATCATAAATATTTCTTAAATGAGCCCAATAAAGATTACAGACAACATCCTCTGCCCACACTTAACCTCTCCCAGTAAACTGCCTAGGAGTATGTGCATTTTCTTCCTAAAGGGAGTTCTGAAAAAGCAGAGATCTTCCTAGCCTGACATGAACTAACTCTGATAATTCACCCTAGTTAATCCTGAAAAATGTGAGTTTTATCAACTGGAGGCACAGTAGGAGGAACTACTAATCAGGAAGTCTTTGCTGATGCGCTGCTCTATGTACTCTCTCTATATAAATTCATTTAATCCCCCTAGTCCCAGTGAAAGCACTCCTAAGACTGGCAGGGCAGCAGGCAAACTCCAGCCATAGTCATCTGACCCCAGAGCGAGTCGACGTAAGCCTCTCCTTGAGTCCTTATGTTCCCATCCACCCAGGCAAGCCCTGTACTTCAGATATTTTAGGCATCCTCTAAAAACATTATCATTTTCCCCTTCCCGGGTTTCTACCAGCATAGTAGGTCATAAACATGACATTATTCTATATTTTTTAAAAAATGAAAGGACAACAATAAAACAACTCACTTTAAGCCATTTTCCTCTATCAACCATCACTCCAGGAAGAATTTTCTGCAATAGCCCCTCCTTTGAAACGCTCTCCACTTCTCTCTTCGGCCCCCTGCATCAGTCAGCTTTCCTGTCGCTAAGACAAAAAACTCCACATCCCTACCTAAAAGGGGAGAGGTGTAATTTGGCTCACACTCAGCCCCCAGTTGTCCGGTTTCAAGACCAAAATAACATGGAACAAAGGTGCTTAGTTCCTGGCAGCTGAGAAGCAGAGCAGGGGAAGAGGGGCACAGCAGAGGGGGCCAGTGAGCGAGGACCCCCAAGGCCACACCTGGAAGTGTGCTCCACCCTTCCCCAGTGCCGATCACCAAAACCGCCCCCCGACTCCAGGCAGGCCCCCTTCCAGACCTTGTAACCAATCTTACATTTAAGATCACTATTGCCTGGTTCAGGCTGCTAAACATGGCGTTTCATTCTCCTCTCTCATCTTGTATCATCAGTGGCATTTGAGACCTACTGGGACCCACTGCTTGTGCTTCTACCCTGTGCTGCTGCTCTATCTCCTCCCGACTCTCAAAATGTGGTGTAAGCCATTCTTGGTCCTCTTTATTTTCTTCTCTAGATGCAGTCTCCTGCAGATTCCATCTATATTAGTGTATACACATCATCTCACCTACATGATGATAACTGCTAAATGTCTCTTTCCGTCCAAACCTCCTTCCCAACTCTTAAACTGTGTCCTGCTATTCTGGGAGGTTCCAGAATTCTTCCTGTCTTTTTCTGTGCACCCTGAGTTGACTGCCCCTAGTGCAGCTCCTGTGCAGCTCACCATATTATATTAGAAAAGCTCATAAGCCATTTTTCTGGGGTCTTCCGGGTTCACTGAAGACCATTCATGAATTAAGGAGTCCCCAGCCTAGAAATGGCAACTGTTCTCTATAGTTGAAGGGAACGAAAAGGAGCACAGCCCCTACGGAAAGGGTATGGAGGTTTCTCAAAAAACGAATAGAACTACCACACAGTCCCAGCTGTCTCTGAGTATACAGCCAAAGGGACTAAAACCCATATATCCATGAAACCTGCACTTCCGTGTTTACTGCAGCACTGACCACAAAAGCCACGACTCCACTGGTGAGTGGATCCCAACAGTGTAGTACAGTGGGATAATGTTCAACCTTAAAAATTAAATCCTGTCATTAGCGGCAAGAAGGAAGGAAGGAACTAGAAAACATCATGTTACCTGAAATAGGGCAGTGCAGAAAGGCAAATACCACATCTTCTTATTCGTATGTGTTGGTGTCACAGAAGTGGAGAGCACACACTGCATCCAGATCTTGCATTATCACAGTTTTTGTCATAATTATAGCCATCAGGTGTCAATTATAAAGGAGAGCCCCTAGCCTGGGGAAGAGAAGGCGAGAAAGTAGGATCTCAGCTTAGAAAGACAGGTTTGCTCATGATCACGTGTAAGTTTGGATGTCCACTTAGTGTTTTACATTTTTAAAAAGTGTCACTTTTCTTATATAACTGTTCCATAACTCATATCCCCTAATGGTGAAGGATCAAAAGAATGGTGCAATCCTTACAGCAGGCAAGGAATCCTTACTAAGCTGGCACACAAGCTCTTGTATCTCAGGCAACATCAAGAGTATTCGATTCCAGAAGGCAACCTCCTTGCCTGAAATAGCAGACATGTACATGAACTAGAGTCTTGTACAATTAAAGGCATTTGTTTCCAACTCCTAACTTTTTAAACGTTTCTTCTAAAGTTTTAAGAAACAGAAAATGAGAAGAATCGTGTTGACTATGAGGCACCTTATAGTATGTTCCCCGTCTCCTTTCACTGGAAGTTTATATGCCTTCAACAAGGGGAAGGTCAAAGCATGAATGTCAAGGTGACTACTAGGTAATTGAACCTTGAAAATTGCAGAAGCATGAGGCATTGTGAAATTAAGTTTATGTTGCAGAGATTGATACACAGGTTTTTCCTAGGAATGAAACTGACGGAAATGAGGCTGAATGACTAGATAAAAAGCACGGCCAAGACATGGAGTTTCAGAGAACGGAAAAATGGTTCACTGGAAGAGGTGTAGATTTTGCTTCTCTGAGAGTCACAACGTACTGTCATTGTGGTAGGGTTCTTGAAGTTTTCTCCTTGATCGTTATTGAGCTGTGTGCTAGGTCTTACCATCATGTCTATTTTATATAACAGCTAAGGGAGTTTGTGTTCCTTGTCTAGTGGAACAGATTCTCAACTCTTTCCATGGCATACAAATTTTCTTTGTCGATAGGGGAAAGTAATTTTCTTGCTGGAAAGACATGCACACCCACGTGCTCGGTATCTCCAGGGAAAATACAGATAAATAATGGAAACATACACGTGATGTAAAATATTAAAATGTAAAAAGTGGACACCTAGGAAATGGGGGATTTCCGTGATGTGACCTGACGGGAGGGCCTGGGAAGAATGAAGGTTCAAACTATCTGTCTTGCAGTACAGACTGAGAGAGTATAAAATGTAGGATTCTGATTACAATGTGCAATGTATGTGACTCTCCTGGCGCAATTCCTTCCAAAGGATACTGTATTTCAAGCAAAAAAAAAAAAAAAAAAAAAAACACAC
>NW_022900921.1:6611130-6618133 GCF_012274545.1 Fukomys damarensis | reverse complement strand
AACACACACTTAAAACTATATTCCATGGCACAAAGGTAAACAACCTCCAGTTATTTAACTAGAAAGAAAAGGTTCTAAGGTCTTCAGTACCCTCTTTGAATCAAATGAGGGAATAGCCTTTTGTAAAAATACATTCGTTATGTGCCTTCTGCCAACAAGTATCGGATTTCTGGAAGTTGCAGGGCATAAGAAATCTTTCTTGTATTGAATTTAAGTAGAACAGTTCAATCCATCCAGATCCAGGCGAAAATAAACAGCCCTGAAAAGTATCAAGAGCTAGCTCACCTTCTGAGGTCTGTAAGGAGAAACAAAGGTTGGTGTAGGGAAAATTCACACACTGAGTTTAGATGAGAATAAACTTCTAAAGCTTTTCTAACAGCATGTGGAAGATCTTTGATACAGTTTCTTCTGACTCTGAGATTTTGAGATAATTTGTGATGACACAGCTTTGAAGAATTCTTTTGCCTTCAGAGTACAAACAAAGGGCATAGTAAAAGGTGGAGAGGAGGAGTTCAGGAGACTCAGTGGGAGGGAAGAGGGGTCAGGGAAGGGGAAACGAACAGAATGAAGACATGTACAGGAACCCAGTGACCTCAGTGAGTGCAAACAGCGTATGTCATAAACAGGACAAGATTAATGCAAACAAGAATGAAAATGGGGAAAGGGCATTTGGAGGAGGAGGGAGGGAAGAGAAAGAGGTTAAAGAAATAAACAAGCGGTAGTACGTACTTGTACCCACCCTCCAAGATGATTGTAAACCACACTTACTTCAAACACGTACTAATGAGAAAAGAATTATCTAGCCTTCTAGTCTGCTAGCTGGAAAGTTTTTAAAAAGCAGCAGCCTTTGGGGTATTTATGTTACCCTCATTGTAAGGTCAACAACTTCATTATTTTCCTTGTTTACTGTTCCTCGCAGGATGTCAATCACATTGCTTCAAATTCTGAGTTATTTCTCAGAATGAATTTAATAAGCTTTTCCTTCTCAAATCGAATAATATGCCTGCGGGGATCACAACAACTTCCATCAGATTTTTCACTAACAGGTCTGAAGTAAATGGACTACAAGTTCAGCATTCAAGGTATGCTTCCAACGGCTAAGTATTTCATGGCTGTGAACTTTTTAACCTCTGGCTTTACGCAGTATTGTTTCTTTTCTATAGGTCATGAAACTGAGGCATTAAAAATGAGGTATCTTGTCAAATCTCTCACAGCTAGTGCAGTGACACCATTATACGTCAGTCTCAGATCTAAGGGACTTGGCCTCGGTGAGGAGGGGTTAGAGGAAAGAGTGAACCACCCTGGTAACCCGCTCAGCCGGCGAGGTGTCAACTAGCACACCCCTGTTAGGAGATATTTAGCTCCATTTGGGTTAATGCTGTGAAAAATTAGGAACCAGGAAACAAAGAAAGCAACGCTGCCTGGTGCCTCGAAACCTAAGCCTCTCTGAAGGAAGGGCCACATGGCCCCTCTGCCTTGAGTCTGCTTGCAGGAAAGCAGGGGCGTGACGGATTCTCTGTCCCTTCGCGGAGAGTTGTGAGCCCGCTTGTATCCGTCTTGCTCTCTGAAATTCAGGAAGGCTTTTCAGGATGGCGGTTTGGAGTTGCAAGGAGGCGATGTAAAACAGAAACCCCCTCCGGGATCTGCACTGGTTGGGTCAGCCTGCTATTTTTCTGCCAAGGCAGCCATTTGGCAGTGATGCTATTGACTTCCTTCACAGTGGGAATGAAGAGCTCCTAGTGTCACGTCCTTTCACTTATCTATTCGTTAACTGGCTGATGTAGTATACGCCTTTACCATCCGAGGAGGTCACACACCATTCCTGGGTGATGGCCCACCTCTCATCGTACCGTTGCGTTTCTTTCCTCATTATTCTGTTCAAAATTGACTTCCCTTCAATCAATACTCCTCTCGCCCCATTCCCTTCTCAGCTGTTCCTCTTACAGCACTGGCTTCTATTTTCGCTCAAGTTCTTTGTAAATTTATAGTTGAATCACAGCCTTTCTTCCCTTTGGAATTTTAGAAGGATCCACATGTGTGTACTGCTTCTTGGCTCCGAACTGGAGGAAATATTTGGCTTTTCAGGACAAGTTGGAACAAGCTGAAAGGTCAAATAAGAAGAAACTATGACTTGCCTTGAAAAATAGAGAACAGCAATTAGAAAATTAACCATACATTTAGCTTTCACACCTTTGACATCCTGGGGTTTAGAGGGAAATATCATGTGACAAGCATAGCCTGCCTCTTTCTCAACCTATTATACAACCGAACACTCCGCTCCTGTGGGGTCAAACGCATGTCGTCAGGGTGAGAGAACAAACCATGAGTCGTAAGGGGATGAGATGTGGACAGGAGAGTGCTCGTGTTCCTAGGGGCCTCCCGGCTTTGCTTCAGGGAACCAATGAAAGGAAAGGAAGACAGCACAGTTTAGAAGCCACACTCCACCACATCCGCCCTTGGTCATGTTACCAACATCCAAAGACTTGCTTATAGCAGCTACCTTTGTGTGTTTTGTTACTTTGTTCTTAGGACCAGTCAGGTACGGCCCCTGTTCCGTGTAGGAAGAAACTACAGAGTGCGCTTTTGAAAGGACTTGCTCCGAAGTTGTGTCTCTAGAAAGGTGTGGTGAGATAGATGGGTCGGTAGACAGATATATTTTTTTTGGTTTTGGTTTTCTGAGACAGGGTCTCACTATACAGCCCAGTCCGGACTTGAACTCGAGACGGCCCCCCTGCCTTAGCTTCTTGAGTACAAAATGGCATTATAACCATGCACGATTTCTCATTTCTAGGTAAGGAAAGTGGAGGGAAATTAAATTTACTTGTTAGATTATTGCCAGGCAATTAACATATTTCACATTGAAAGTACTAATTCCTCTTATTCCTCTCAAAAAACAAAACAAAACAACAACAAAAAAAACACACACACACACACAAACAAAAGACAATGAAAGTCGGGCGTGGAGGTGCACACCTATAATCCCAGCACTCAGGAGGCTGAGGCAGAAGGGCAGCAGTGTGTTTGGGGCCACTCTGGGCTACAGAGAAGACACTGTCTCATATAAAACAAAGCAATCCCCAAAAGAAAAACAGATAGTTGTTCAGGTTCCTCAGCACTGTGATGCCTAAAGTGTTAGTAAGCCTGATTACCAGTTTACAGTTGCTGGCAAGCACAGACATTGGCAGGCATTCTAAAAGGTCACAGGAGGAACAGAAAATCATGAAGGGGAAAAGAAACCCACTGGAACCCCAGACAAGCACTCTCTGGGCCTGGAATCACTTGGTATCCCTGGATGAGTGGGGAGGATGGGATGCTAGTTACTAAAAAATTTAACTGCAGGACAAAAGGGAGAGATTTGATATAGAAAGGGTGTAGTGTAATGGAGAAAGGAACAGAACTGCTCGTGAGAGGCTGGGGTTTAAGCACTAACTCTTTCCAGGCCTCAGTTCATAAGCCTCTGAGTTATGTTCTCTCCTCTGAAGAAGAAAACTCTGTCAGCTGTCCTGTACTGTGACAAAATCGCCGGGGGAAAACTTAGAAAAGGAAAAGTTGGCTTTGGCCCACCATTCCAGAGGTTTTGGGCTTGGCTGGCCGGCTCCATTGCTGTGGGCCTGGGAAGGGAGAACAAAATGGTAGCACGGGGTGGTGAATGAAAGCTCCTCAAGGCATGGCGGCAAGGAGGGGGCTTGGGATGACATGTACGCTTCAAAGTCATGGTCCCAGTGCTTGGTTCATCCGCGTGGGACCTGTTTTTAGTAAGCTCACTGAGCTGAGAACTCAGAGTAATCCACTGCTGAGGTTACTGCTCTCCTGACCCTGTCACCCCTCTCGGCCCATCTCTGAACACTCTCTGCAGTGGGCTTCAAGCATCCCAGACAGGAGCCCTTGGGCCACTTCATCTCTGAACCAGAACTAGAGCTAAGCATCAGCGTCACGCCCCTGGTTAACACTGGCTCCATCGGTACCAGTTCTGCTCCCTGCCACCCCTTCTCAGGCATTTCTATTTGCCCTTCTCCTGAATCCTAACCAGCCTTTATGCTCAAGACAGTGTAAGACAAACTTCTCAGTGCGCCCTCGCCTTCCATACAGCACTGGCACAGAAAACCGAGCAAAGGGTTAGGAAGTGTGGCTTGGGGAAAGCAGACCTCCCAGCCTCACTTTTGACTCAGAAGACAAGTGGCGGCAAGGTGGACAGCATGGCTTGCTGAGAATCCACCTGGGCATCCAGTGCCTCAGCCACACCCCCAGCTTGTCAAGAGGTGCTGTTGAGATTTCCAAGACCAGGGGTCCTGGGTCCTACTATTGCCAAATTGCCCATCTGGTGTTCCAGCACCCGGGAACTTCTCAGGTATCAGATGCCACACCACCAGGATAATGAAAACCAGAAGCAGAGTGGACGAGGGATGACGCGAGAGAAGAAAATGCAATTTGGCCTCCAAAAGACCTGATCGTTAAGCAGCAGTAAGAATTAAAAAACCCCTCTGGGAAAGGCCTCAGACAGGTGCCTCTGGAGAAAAGGACAAACACCAGAATCACACTTCACATAGCAACCGGCCATTCGTCCTGAAAATGAACCTACTCTGGTCATTATTTAGGCAGCAGTTCTCTCTGATTGCTAAATGAGTCCACAGCACCTAACATGCATTCTCCAATTCTTTGATGTCTGGTGTCAACCGGGCGTTTAATAACTGTCAACAAAAGATACTGTGGTGAAAGATTAAATTAGGCACCGTGGCCAGACCACCCACTGTATAGGAAAGCATTCTGTGGGAGAAAATAACATTACATTGCAAGGATGAAAAGACTTTCAACTGACAGACTTAGGATTTTCTCCCCGAAATGCAAAGTCAGAGTTCTCATCCTCAAACTTGCAAGGATACGTGAGGTACAGCCTCGTAGAAAATGCTTCTCCCTGAGACTCCTGGTCCATCCTTTGTATGTCACTGCCCTGGAGCTTTACTTCTGCCCAGAAGTTCACCCTCACTCTCCTTGTCACGCCCAGATTGTGTCCTGACTCCTCATGTCCAAACATCTACTTAGAATGGAAGAACAGAGTTCCAATGAACTTAGAATCAGAGCATAGGAGCTGAAGGATAATTCTCCTCTTCCTCTGGGTGACCGTGTCTCCTCTCTCACCTCGGATTCCCCCATCCATAAAAGGGGAAATACACAAGGGCTGCTTAACAGATAGGGGGAATGTTTACATTTTTAAAACTTCACTAAAAGACACGATAAGATGGGGTGTGTTCTAAGTGAGTATTGTGAAGGGAATTACTGAAAATACATCTTGTTTTATAACAGCTTCTTAAAGTTTAAACATTATATTGTTGATCATACTGCATATAAATTATGCTCTAGGAGCTATAACACATTGTTAGCATTGCCTCTCGTGGTTCCTCCTATTGTTTTCCAGTGGTTTGTTCAAAGGTAGCCTATCTACTCAGGGTGATTGTAAGGAGTTGGGTTACAATAAAGGAGCATGCGAGCATGTTACATGTGTTCAAATCCATATAAGATGATGGATTCCAGACCCGCACAGGACACGCAAAATTTATGATGAGAGTAGTTACAGATTAAATAAGAACAGCTCTGGCTGACAGGACTGAATCTGGCCCAGGGCAGAAGCCAGACACAGCTGCTTCGGTCTCTGCAGTACCAGTGGAGGTGGGCGATCCCCAACCACAAGTTGTTCAGTCCACAAAGCCAGTGAGCCTCAGGTGAATCCGCCATGGTATTTAGTGATCTTATCCCTGCAACCCACGAGACAATTCAAAATGACTGTCACCAGATTTGCCCCAGCGATAAACAAAACAAAACAAACATAAGGGCTACTCTACGGAATTGTAGGCTCCCCTGCACGTTCAGAGAGCTGCACATGTGCTAGTACTAATCAGCTCTGAACCCAAGCCGATTCCCTACCTCCCTAAAGGAAATACAGCGTTCTCAGAAACACTGTTGAGATATTGTCTGTCCTAACTTCAGTGTGGGGAAACTGAGGCCTGTGGCCAGTGGACAGTTGTGCCACACCCACCCCTCCACAGCGGGACTCCTGAGTCAGTGCTGTTCTGCAGAACACCGCCTGCAGAATGACCATGGTCTTCTCTAGGTTGCTGTGCTTGGCATCTGGATTACTACCAGTAACCACTCCATTTCGGACTATTTATGGGTCCTTCTTTCACCATGGAAACCAGACAGCAACATCTTGATCCCAGAGTATAGAAAAACTTCTGCTCTTTTCAAAGCCACTGAGTACTACTAGCTCATCCTTGGGAGACACGATGTGGACCTGAGACATCACCCCCATATTCTCTAGCTGCAGAGTTGTATCCAAGCCTGTGTTTTGTAACTGTGGAATGAAATGTGGTCTTTCTGGCTTGGATAAGTATTTTCTACAGTATATAGTCTGGGAAAGTTTTATCTTGCAAGACTACTTTTTTAGTGCTAATATTTAAAACAGTTTTAATTTAGCTTTCATAGTTTAGTTATGGTAAAAGTAAAAAGCCAGTCTTTATACTATACACTCAAATATTTCTTACAGGCCATTAAGATATTTTATACATTTTCTTCTCTCCTTTGGGAAGTTGCTTCTTAAGAACACTGAAAGCATGTTTAGGAAGAGATTTTCTTTCATACAGTGTAAAACTTCCAAACAAAACTTACAAAATTGGATGGACAATAATGAAGAAACGATATTGAACACCTGACTTGAGTTGACAGATGGGCATTGTTTTTCTTTTACAATCCAACAACTGTTCACAATCTGACAGTTTACCCCTACTCTTAATTCTTGCAGTCCCTAAACTTCTGTAATTCACATCCCATATTTCCTGTTCTGTGAAGAGTCTGAGATCTCCAGTATCCAAATCTGTAGCCCATCTGAAAAGCTCACTTTGGCTGTGTCACAGAACCATCTGGAATGATTCAGCTGCGAAGCATCTGGGTAGTCTGGTTGAGGACCAAGCTTAAAAAAAAAAAAAAAAAAAAAAAAAAAAAAACAAAATGA
>NW_022900921.1:6502534-6610963 GCF_012274545.1 Fukomys damarensis | reverse complement strand
AAAAAAAAAAAAAAAAAAAAAAAACACTAGATGGACTTGCCTTTCAAGAATCTTATTTTCACTTTACAGAATTGGCCGTAATATCTTAATTAGGAAATAGTCTCAAACAGCGGAAGGTTCTTGAAGAGTCACCTGTCACTGTTCTGGAAATTCTTGTGGATGTCTAACTAAACCTTTATTACTGTTTATACCATAAAAGTCAAATCACTTTCATTTCAGGCAGGCCAATCTTCCACGTCATCTGCAAAG
This sequence comes from Fukomys damarensis, assembly GCF_012274545.1. Lineage (NCBI taxonomy): Eukaryota > Metazoa > Chordata > Mammalia > Rodentia > Bathyergidae > Fukomys > Fukomys damarensis. The sequence goes on along the minus strand of NW_022900921.1, from coordinate 6,610,714 downwards.
TTGTGTTTGATCACAATGTGTCCATCCTTAGCTAGGTAATGTGAGTTTGTGTGAACTGAAGATTTCAGATCCTGTAACCAAGAGAAGCTACTAAAACTATCTTGCCATCCATCAATGATTAATGACATTGATAATCTTTACCCAAAGTTTTGGAATTCACAGCCTGGGAAGCAGTTAGGTTACTTCTCTGTACCAACTCAAGTGTTGGCACTGACTTCCTATTAAGGCAACCATGATGCCAAAAAGCATCCTATGCTATATTATTTATACTGTAACTAGCAACCCAGGAGAACTGCTCAAGACAAGTCTTTGTGTACCTTCCACATAGTTAGACATCCTTTTTAATATGCCTCAGAATGTCTGGCCTGGGCAGACCTCCAAGGGCCAATAGGAACACAGCCAGGAAGAAGAGGAGCTTCATTCATGAAGTCACCCATTCACAGAGTATCTTTTTCCTTCTCATCCTTTCTCTGAGAAGATACTCAAGCCACACTTACCTGGTCTGGATCATCTCAGAATATGTCAACTTCCATCTATTTTGCAAGTCTAAAGTAAGTCATTATAATTACTTTTATCTCTTCTAGAATAGCTAATTCATCAGTATGTCCCTATCTCTGTACTGTAGATATATTCCCTATATATCTGCTTATCAGGTCAAGTCCTATGCAGTGAACTTTTGTTTTTTTGTTTTGTTTTCTTTTCTGGGTACCGGGATTGAACTTGGGATGGTTAGGGACCTGACACCTCCGCCATCACAGGCTGTATTCTCCTGGTTCTTCTTGCCTCTTAAAATGAACTCATGCTCTTATCTTTAGTTTCCCTGCCCACAAGGCCACAGCAGTCTGGAGAAGTTAAACCTCAGTTTCTGCAGGACTGAACCCATAAATGGTAACCTGGCCTGTGATAGGTTAAAAGTAGCTCACTCCTCATAAGTAAGCAATAGTCCAGCCCAAAACAATAAAATAACCTTTTTTTCTCTGTCTTTGTCATCTCCCTCCTCTTCTCCCTCTTCCCTGTGCCTGTACATTGGTGTCAGAGGTGGGATCTGGGACTGCCAGTGCCTTCACTGAGGGTCAGAGGCCTGAAACCCAAGACCCCTGACACGCCAGCTAGCCCACCCGAAGTCCATGACCATCTTCCCTGATGCCACCCCAGCAAACACTACCAGCAAAATCAACTATGCTGCTCTAGGCTCTGGGTAAGTCTTCCCCGTCAGTTGTCCGGAGGGTGCGGGGGTAGACTCAGACTCAGGTGGCCAGGAAAGAGAATTCCATCCAGAATGTGAGCCAGGTACCAGGCCTCACATCTCCCATCATTGTGAGCCTCCCAGGTTCACAGGGACAAGTCTGGGACTTGCCCATTCCGCCCCCACCTCTCTTGGGATGCCTCGAGAAAGTGGCACGGCCCTCCTCCTCCGGACCCCCTCCTCATGGTAGAGATGTCTCCATTTAGAGTTTGGGTCCCCTCCTTCTAGGTTCGGAATCTAGAAAGACTACTGGTGACTTCCAAATCTCAAGAGACGTCTTGGGACTCAGACTTCACCCCCAGTCTCATTCCTGGGAGCTATGGGCCCCGGCTCTTCCACACCTGTGGACTCTCCCTTGGGGTGCTTGCTCTGAAATCTGGAGGGTTTAAACGTAAAACGTGAACGGCTAATACGCCTATCCACTCAAATCTGGCCTCGATATAAATTAGGTAACCAAAACGTGTGGCTGCCTTAATCACTCACTTGAACCTGGTCTAATTCCAGACCTTTATAACTTCTATGAGCATCAAGGAAAATGGCTGGAGATTCCATATGTTCAGGGCTTTTGTCATCTCCGCAGCCAGCTCTCTCTTTGTTTTCTGACTCAAAAGCAGCCTCCCCTCCCCAAACTTTTAGTGGCTTGAGATATCTCTGCTTCCACTACTCTTTCTTTCAACTCCTCAAACCAGAGAGATCTGGCTGATGATCCTCCTCCTTATCTTGGAAAGCAGGCCCACCCCTCAACCTCCTCTCTGGACGACTCCTCTCCTTCCACTCCCTCCCTTGTCTCTACCTCACCTTCCTCCACTCTACTTCCTGGGCAGACTCCTCCTCTCACCTGCTCTAAATCTCATTTTATACTCGGCTAATCCTGTGACTTTCGGCGCACAATTTCAGAACAACCCAACCTAGGAGTTGCTCAAGCTTTGGCCCTGTGGCAATCTGCTGCTAGTGAAAACTATTTAGTTTCGTTAACACTTCTTTTGCATTGCAAATTGTTGAATTTCAATTATAGGGTTAACTTGCTCTTTTCTAAAAACTCGAGGTTAATACCGTTCTATTGGCAGCCAGTCAAATTTTAAGACATATCAAGCTGAGAACAGAAAAAGGACACTTTAAGATTTTAACAGCTGAAGTTTGTAATAGAAGGTTAATATTAAAGGAGACAGAAAAAATATTGGGAAAGCTATAAGTAAGAGTTATACTTTTGACATACATGACTTTTTTGTATGTTTGTCTTGTTACAAACAGGTAAAGAAAGACATACAAGACCAGAAGGCCTAAGTATGCAGAAAAGGGGTGAGAATGTATGCTTACTTGTGGTTTCAAATTTGTTATAAAAGGTTTACAAATAATTCATTAATTTCTAAAACCCAGTTTTATAAATTAAAATCTTAGGTCTGGATAGACTCCTGTTAATGCTAAAAAGGACAGCTGCTCAGAAAAAAAATCCGTTAATTTACCATAATCTCTTTGTCATCCTTACCAAGGCCTTAACCCCTGAGGAGGGCTGAAGAGTGCTGGAGCAGGCACGCGCCCTTGCTGATCAAGAACATTTAACAAATAACCACCACCCAGTAGGTGGCACTGCCGTGCAGGAGCAGGACCCAGACTGGGATTACAACCGCAAGATGGGTATCAAGGCCCGGGACAGGTACATTAATTGTTTGCTCCATGGGCTAGGCAAAGCCACCATGAAATCTATAAATTATGATAAGCTTAATGAAATCATACAGGACAAAAATGAAAACCCTTCTGCCTTCCTGCAAAGGCTGACCGATGGCCTCTGTCAGTATACTAAACTGGACCCTGAGTCTGTTGATGGCCAGCGGCTGGTCATGATGCATTTTTTTCTCTCAAAGCTACCCTGACATTAGACTTAAATTAAAAGGCTTAAGAAGGAACCCCTAACTCCTCCTTCTGAGGTTTTGGCCATGGCATTTAAGGCCTATTATGGCCATGATGATCTCAAAACCACAAAAAGGTACCAATTACTAGCATAGGCCATCAATCCTACCAGGCCACAATGGCTTCATAACAGGGGACCCTTTAATAAGAGACCCTCTCACCCACCGGGACCCTGCTTCCATTGTGATCAGGAGGGCCACTGGGCCAAGGAGTGCCCAAACCCAAGCCTTCCACAAAACCCTGCCCAAAATGCAAACAGAGTGGACATTGGGGTTCTGACTGCCCCCTGATGTCCACCCATCATTGGGCTGCCATCCCCACCATTCCCCCAAATGACCTCATCGGTCTCACAATGGCAGAGGATCTATGAAGAGGCCTTAGGATTCCCGCTCAGGAGCCCAGGGTGACTGTCATCGTGGCAGGTAGGACGATCGCCTTTTTACTCGACACTGGTGCCAGTTTTTCTGCACTGTAAGAATATTGGGGGCCCACCTCCCTGTCTCGGACCTCTGTTGTTGGGGAAGGAGGTCAAAAACAACGCCTTCGACCGACTCATCTCCTGTCGTGCACAACTGGTGATTTTTCATTTCTCCATTCCTTCCTAATCCTCCCTTCTTGTCCTGTTCCTTATTGGGTCACAACATCCTCTCCAAAATTGGCACCTCCATCCATTTCACGACACGGGACCCCTCCAGCACTCCGATGTCTTCCCTTTGCCTTTTGTTGTCCCAGGCTATCGAACCCCAGACTCCATCATCCAGATGGTCTGACCCTGCCTAGGTAAATCCCTGGGTGTGGGACATTCAATCCCCCTCAGTGGCCACATGCCCTCCGGTTAAGACCTTCCTTAAAAACCCTACATACTTTCCAACTCAGGCTCAATACCCCTCCCTCTTTCTAGCCTAAACAGACTGGCTCCAATTATCAAAAGTTTATTAGAAAAGGGATTTTTGAGGCCTGCCAATTCCCCACACAATCCACCCATCTTAGTGGTCAGAAAGCCTAATGGGACATATCCGCTAGTTCAGGATCTCTGCATCATTAATACGGCTGTGGTTCCAATCCACCTTGTTGTCCCCAATCCATATATGCTCCTGTGTTCTATTCCATCTAATCCCACCCATTTTTCAGTCCAAGATTTAAAAGATGCCTTCTTCTCCATTCCTTTACATGCAGATTCCCAAGAACTTTTTGACCTTACGTGGACTAGCCCTTCCACTGGTGTCTCCACACAACTAACCTGGACTGTCGTACCCAAGGGTTTTGAGATAGCCCCCATCTGTTTGGCCAACTCCTAGCTCATGGTCCGTCTCTTCTCCAGCTTCAAGGTTCACAATGTATCCAATATGTAGATGATCTTCTCTGTGCCCCTTTGATTACTATACTCCAACAAGATACTTACATATTTTAAAATTTCATTTCAGAAAAGGGATACTGAGTCTTGCCAACCAAAGTTCAACTCTTTAAACAATAGGTCATACACTTTGGGCTGTCTCTATTTCCTGGGCTTCGATACCTCAGGTCTTGGATCCCAAATTATTCCCTTCTAGCTGCCCCCCTCTATGAGGCCTCTAAGGGAAACCCATACGAACCGGTAAATTCCTTAATAGCTACTCCCTTTGCCCATCTCAAATCCTGCCTATTAGAGGCTCCTGCTTTACACCTACCTGATCTTTCTCGCCACTTTTACCTCTATGTGTCAGAGAACAAGGGATCTGCACTAGGGGTTCTGGGCCATCAAATGGGGCCCACTTTTGCTCCAGTGGTTTACTTGTGCAAAAGGTTGGATCCCACTGTCAGAGTCTGGGCCCCCTGTCTATGAGGCCTAGGTGCCACATTCCTCCTAGTGCAGGAATCAGAAAAGCTCACGTTTGGGTCCCCAACTGTCATCCAGTCTCATCATTCCATTTCAGATCTGTTAAACTACAAAAACCTACATAGCTTACCCCCTTGCAGAATCTTGTCTCTTCAGACCACACTTCTCCACGACTCCTCGTTAACCTTCCAGCTTTGTCCTGCTCTAAATCACTCTGCCCGATTACCAGCTTCCAACCAGGGTCCTCTCCACGAATGCTTAGAAACTTGAAACCCTTTCACCTCATGATTCCCATATACAGGAAGGACCCCTCTCTTCCCCTGATTTCATTTGGTTCACAGATGGCAGTTCTCTTGTTCGAAACGGGTCCAAATGGGCAGGATATGCTATTGTGTCACAGTCTGGAATTATTGAGCAAGGACCATTGCCTTCCCACGCAAACACCCAAAAGGCAGAACTTATCACTCTCACTCGCACTTTGACTCTGGCTCCAAATATGCTTTCCACATTTTTCTCTCTCACATAGCAATTTGGCGGGAAAGAGGGTTCTGCTCAACCATGGACAGCTCTGTTCAAAATTCCAAGTTCATCTGTAAGCTCTTACAGGCCTCTAGGTTGCCCACAGCAATTGGCATCATACACTGCAGGGCCGATCGTTCCGATCCATCGGAGATAACTGAGGCCAATAACAAGGCTGATCGTACAGCAAAAAGAGCAGCTCTGGCTTCAACCGTGCTTGCCGTGATGGATACCCACTAAATTGACCAGCACAGTCAGATAGAAAGCCTCACACAAGATCAACTCACATATCTTCATAAAATTTTGCACCCTGGCTCTGGGGCCCTACTTACTCACTTTCCTAGAACCACTGACCACTCTCTTCCCCTCCGATAAGCAATTCCTTCAGATTCTCCTCCACCTGCACCTGCAATATATGCCAAAAGACCAATCCCTCCTCAAGACCTGCCTCATTTCCCACACATCGGCAAGGTGCCTGCTACCTGCCATGGATTGGCAAACTGATTTCACACACATGCCTGAGAAAAGAAGACATAAATACCTGCTAGTTCTGGTAGACACCTCTTCTGGGTGGGTTGAGGCCTTCCCCACTACAAATAAACGTGCTTTCACTGTTTCTGTCCTCCTCCTCAAAGAAATCATACCTAGGTTTGGACTTCCTACTATGCAGTTTGATAATGGTCCTGAATTCACCTCTCAGGTAACCCAAGGCCTTACAAAGCTATTAGGAATCTCCTGGCATTTTCATATCCCATTCCATCCTAAATCATCGGGAAAGGTAGAACGGACTAACAGGTCCATCAAGACCATTCTCACAAAGTTGAGCCTAGAACTCCATCCACACCAATTGGATCGCCCTCCTTCTGCTCGCCCTACTCAGACTTAGATCCCTGCCTAAGGCCCCCCTCCAGATTTCCCCTTTTGAATTGATGTTGGAAGCCCCCTGCTGCCCCCAGGATTGACTCCCCAGTCTCTCCATTGCCCCCCGGCTTACTAACCCCATTACTTAACTGGGTCCGATTCCAAATATGGCCACATGCAGATACACTGCTGCCGTCCCTGCTCCCTGCACTGCCGATTACCTATCACCCAGGAGACCTGGTTCTCCTGGCTCCACCACATCAACAGAAAGACCCACTCAATCCTAAATTTCAGGGACCATTCACAGTTGTCCTTTCAACTCCGACAGCGGTTAAACTTAATCCCTTCCCAGATGGTTCTATTGCTCTCGTGTTAAATCATATCTTCATGCTCCTCTCCCAGTCATATCCACAGGACCTCATCTATGCTATTCAGCCACCCCCACGGGACCTCTGAAGGTCAAACTTTCTCAGATTCCAAAAGACGTGGTTGCCCAGGATCCTTCACCATCATCCAGTCCCAAGTCAGATAAACCAACCTGTTCTACCCTCTTGTTCTCTCATGCGGTATTCTGACACATTCCACACTACAGCACTCACTGGTATCCTAAGTGTTCTTATATTAGTACTCCTGGGACTTGTCCTTGGAATAGGATTGGCCATAGTATCTCCTCCCAATTACAATTTTACCTCCAGGTGTCTACTCACATTGGCCTATTACCTCATAATCTCACTCTTTGCCATTCTTTATTGCTGGACACAATAATGGTTCCTCTCCTGCTCCTGTTTTCTCTCCTAAACCTTACCCAAGCCAAAAGACCTGCAGTGTGCACTCCCAGCCTTACTCAGCCCTCCTTCAGACCCAGGTAGGATCTCCTGACTTTACATTCCAGGTCACCTTGTGCCAATTCTTTGACCAAACCCCATCAAATTCCTGCCGCTCTTCAGACTGGCCCATGGCTGATTTCTGCCGTCCTTTCTGTATCTACCTATGCCCCACCACTGGCCCTACACACTGCCATTCACCTGGACAGCCCAATTAGATCAACAAATCGTCTTTCCTCCAACTTGTTAGATAATCCTCAGCCCTTTAAGATGAACATCACAGTCAAAGATCCCACTGATCCATCATGGCAGTCCGGAAGGACGTGGGGTCTCAGGCTTTACGTGAAAGGGATGGATCCAGGTTCACAGTTACCATCACCTGCAGGTCTTGGATACCCGGGACTGCTTCACCCCCATCCGTTATCCAAGTTGTGCATAATGTTTCACCAGAACTCCACCACTTGGACCGATCCCTGGCCCAACTTATAAGGCAAGCCAGACTGGATGGAACAAAAATTGTTGCTGTGGGTGTTTGGGTCTCTCCAGAGGCTCTTTTCTTGGTTATCTAATACCTCCTACTGCACTGAGGGCTGCTGGACAGGACTCAACATACGTGGGCTACTGTCCATCACCCCACAGGCTTGGCCACTTCCCTGGCCTCTTCCATGGAATCATTCATTCCACCCAACAAAAGGCTTAATACAGACACCAGGCCAAATTTTTCATTTAATCACCCAGCCCCAGTGTGCCTCAGTCTTACAGGAAACATCACCATACTGGGGATACCAATATCTAATTGTGCTAATGTCACCCGTTTATCTTTTAAACAACTCCTTCTCCAACATAACCATACTGTGTGGAACAACTGTGTGGTCGGGAATTAATACCTCTTGGAATGCTCTCTGCACTCCAGTTCTGTCGGCCCCGCTTTCTATATAATACCAGGAAATGAGGGAATCCCCATCCCCATAACTAGGACGGCCCAAACCTGACAGAAAAGAGCATTACAGGTGGCCATTATGCCCCTCATATCAGCACTGGGCATAGCAGTAGGTCTGGTTACAGGAACGGCAGGATTGTCCCACTGTGTTGTCCAAGAAAAACACCTGACAGAACAACACGAAGAAGACATTACCCAACTTTCTAAGGTGATCCTGACACTCCAACAACACATCAATTCACACTCTCAGGTGGTCCTGCAGAACAGTCGTGGACTCGAGTTCCTATTCACAGAAAAAGGAGGACTTTGTTTAGCTAACCAAGAAAACTGTTTTTTCTTTGTTAACTAATCAAGAGTGGTACCTGACCAAATCTGCAGACTTCAGGAGAGCCTGGAAAGGCGACGCAGTGAGTGTGAGTCAGGGACTAATGGGGGACTAACTAGCTGGCTCAACAGGCCTCTACTAACTTCTTTACTTCCCTTTATGACCCCTCTATTGGTTATCCTTACTCTGTTGGCGGTCACCCCCTATGTTCTCCATTTTATTCATTCCCAGATCAGCCGCCTTTCTGCTCAAATCTCCGGACGGACGGCTCACCAGAGGATACTTCAGGCCAGAGACCTAAACGAGACCACCGAGTTTACATGGCAGCCAACCAACCAACCATAGCTCAGAGCTCAGCTTGGTTGGAACATTTTCTCAATGATCTTTGAATTGACATTCTCTGGTTTGCTCCCCACCTTTGCCCTGTTGCCCACACAGCAGACTGGGTCACTAACGTGTGGCTCCAACAAACTTTATCGGACTTCACCCCAACTGAAATCACAATCTTTAACTTTTTTACTCGTTTTACTAACCCTCCCACCCAGTCCACAGCCTGGTACATCCCAGGATATTCCTTTGGACTAGAAGATATCCTCAGGACACCCGATCTGTCCCAAAACCCATGGTCCGAAACTTTTCAGGCTCCTCGCCCAAAATTTCCTCCCATATAATTGGGCTTTAATACCTCACCTTACATATCCTCCCCAACACTGTATCTACTGCACACAGGAGGTTGTCTCTATCCTAAGGAGCCCAACACAAAGGGAACAAAAAAGAACCTACTCCCATGGTACTACACTGTTCATCAGGAGGATTTCAGATATTCCTCCAACCCCTCCGAGCACTGTCATATGTCCACACAAGTTCTGTTAAAGCCTGATGGGCCCCAACAAGTGCCTGGCACCTCCTGGTTTCCCTCGGGCTCAGGCATTGCTCTCCTGGTCCACCTGTTCTGCCATGAGCCTGCCTTTCCAAAAGGGTGTACGCTAGAAGATCCCCTTCAGGCAGACTATGGCTTTTATTATGTTCCCATCCTCTTTGTACTGACCTTTCTAGACAGCATACAAGGCTGACCACTTCCTCAGGTCATCACCGAGATATTCCAAGATGGGCTACACAGGGCTCGTAAAGATCGGATAGGGACCTGAGTATGACAACATTGGGAGGCCTGATGTGGGCCTCATAGAAATTATCTTTTACTCCTCTTTGCTCCTTCACTAACTGATTTGTGTGCTTCGACTCTTCTCAGGGAGCCCTACCAACAGTTCCAGTGGGAATGCTACTGCTGTCAACAATTCCATGTTCATAAAGGACAACGCAGCTGCCCGTGGCCCACGCCTGCCCCCAGACAGCTTCGTGGCCCCAATGTCAGCAGAAGTACTTACAAAACACAGACACACGGCCCCTTTTCCCTGGCGTATAATGTGCCAGCTGCTGTCTCCATCTAAACCAAAGAGGGGGGAATGTTAGGGACCTGACACCGCCTCCGTCACAGGCTGCATTCTGCTGGTTCTTCTTGCCTCCTAAAATGACCTCATGCTCTTACCTTTAGTTTCCCTCCCCACAAGGCCACAGTGGTCTGGAGAAGTTAAACCTAAGTTTCTGCAGGACTGAATCCATAAAAGGCAACCTGGCCTGTGATAGCTTAAAAGTAACCCTCTCCTCATAAACAAGCAATAGCCCAGCCTGAAACCAATAAATGGACCTTCCTTTCTTTGTTCGTCTCTTTTTTTTTCTTCTTCTTCTTCTCTTTTCTCTCTCCCTGACCTGCCTTCCCTAATAAAGTCTGCTGTTGGACCTCTTGGTGTGTGGCTGAGTTGTTCAGCATCGCTGCGCCTCTACAGGGATCTTACACTTGCAAGGCAGGCGGCGGCACCACTGAGCTAAATCCCTGGCCCTTGCAATTAACTTTTGAAAGTGACTGTTTTTCTCACCGGTAAGAGCTTTCTACGTGTTCTCCTAATTTTTCATTACTGTCTCCTTACCACACTCATTATTTCTAACCTAATGAAAACATCACAGTCTAACACTGTGATCACCTGTTAAGAGTAACACTATAACAGGATATTTTTTCTACGCACATATTGTATACATTTATGATTTTTTAAACAAACATGAAAGCAAAGTATCCCTGCTATTTTGTGACTTTTTTTCCAGTGGATAATCTTAGTTCTCCATTTCTGTAAGTTTTAAATTCTTTAATTATTCTCAAATGTCTTTTCCGCTATTTTCTTCCCTTCTAGGATAACACATTGTACCTGGTTGCTATCATTTAGTCTTCTCGGTGGAACATGGACCCTTTTTAATTATCCTGACGAAAGACTGGGCAAGTTTTCTTAACATCCTTCCTTCCCAAAGAAGTCTGGCTTCTGTTTTTTGTCACAAAAGCCCCATGACTTCACTCTCTTTCTTAAACATGGTAATTATGTCTCAGTGCCTGTAGGAAAAAAAAAATCTAGAATCTTGCTCTAGCCTATAAAACCACACATATGATCTGGCTTCTGCTGAATGTCTTCAGCTCTGTCTTCTAACCAGAGCTCCTGCAGACTCAGAAGCTTGAATACCTTTGACTAACAGCACAGAGAAGACAAGGACTGTTCATCCGAGTCCAGACAGCCCAGACAATAAGAAAAATTAGCACATTGTTGTTGTGAGGGAGTTCACTTTGGGTGGCTGTTAGGCCCTAAGGAAACAGCCCCTCTTTGTTTCATGTACTGAGTCGCATTTAGGACAGTTCTGGTTTGAATGTGTCCACTAAAATTTCCTGTGCTGGAAACTTAGGCCCCATGCCCAGGTGGTGGGAATCGGGCCCCTTTAGTGCTTGGGCTGTGAGGGCCCTGCCCTGGTGAATGTCTGAACGCCGATACCGTGAGAGGGTGAGGATTCCTGATGAAAGGATGTGCTGGGGCTCCTTCGTTCTCTGTGCATTCCTGTGCTCTCGCCCTCCTGTGCTCTCATTCAGCTTTGATCTTCCATTGACCGCAGCGTGGCACAGAAGCCCCTCACCCAGTGCCAGCCCTTCAGACTTGGGCTCCCAGACTTCAGAACTGAGGCGTTGTGTAACTCACCATGGAACCGACTCATGAGAAATACCCGTTCTTCTTTTCCTGATTGCTGTCCCTCTCCTACCATCATGAGCCTCTGTCTTTTGCCACTTTACCTGTATCTTCAGTGCCTGTGTCAGGGCCTGACCTCCTTCTGGCACTCGAACGATGGAAAGTTACCACACTCGAGAAACTCACCAGAAAACTGCATGGAAGAGCAGAGCGTGGCAGATCTGGAGATCATCAAGGACAACCCTTTCTGGTTAGTGGTGAGGAAATGGGAGAGCTCGGAGAGAGATAAGGGTCATACACTAGAGCGAGGCCTGTAGGACAGGAATCTGCAAATGTAGCCATGTGGGAAGTGGGGGCACTCAGGGAAGAGACACAGACCCAAGGATAAAAAAGTCCTACGAGTGCTCAGAGGTAGGTGCTGTCTGTAGGGCCGGAGTAGAAGCACTCTGGATTTGGAGCTGTTTCGCAAAGTGTCTGCAGTGGGTACAACTGGGCTGCCCGGGAGAGTCTTTGGCACTCTTTGGGTGCTGCCTCTCACCTCCGACCATTCACTGTGACCAGTGATTCCGGGAACATCCAGTCTCTGGTGACGACCTGGACTTTCAGATAAGCTTGGGCTCCCGACGTCAGCTCAACCCGAGCCAGCATCTCCCCCTGAGCTGCGTTTCTCTGCTGCTTTTGTCTGTTTTCCTCTGTGTGTGTGTGTGTGTGTGTGTGTGTGTGCACGCGCGTGCACGCGTGCACGCATGTGTGCCATGTAACTCAGTTTTATTCTGTGACACTGGCCCACAGGCCTACCCTGATTCACTAGCAGCTATTCGATGCTCTACATATGCCAGGCCCCATGCTAGGTGGACCCTCTGTATTATTTCACTTAGAGCTCACAGCAGCTCTTTTATGTAAATGCTGTCGTGGTTCCCATGCACTTATAACTATACCATACATCGAAGAATTCAGGTAACATCACCAAGGTTTATAGCTAAAACAAGTGGAAAAAGTCCTGCATCAAATTTCTACCTACAGATATGCAAATCTTGGCATCTCTCAATGTCTCAATTTTCACAGGCCTCCAAGTGCCAACCTCGGCCAAATAACCCTCCATGTCAGCCCACAGCAAATATCACTAAGAAGTCTTGTTCCTTAGAGTTCAAAGTGACTATTGGGCTTCAGGGGAGAATTAGGGAATAATTACTCGATACATCAATGCTTCCAGTTGGCAGAAGAGAAGTCTATGCCTTAATCTCCCGAAAGCATCTTTCAGATGTGCTAGGACACTAATGGGGAATATAGCTGGGGATGGTAGAGCTACAGAAAGCTGTACCATACAAAGAATAACTTTCTCCATACCTGTATTTTGTCTGTTCGTGGTGGTATAAATATTTAAGTGTATTTACGATTAGAAAATTAGGTTTAAGGAACCCTCAAAACCATTAACTCTGGGGTTCTTCATGAGACATTCTTTTCTATTTCTTCACGATGATACAGTACGCGAAAATATCAGACGCAGTGCCTCTCTGATCTAAGGGGATGCGTTTGTGTTGCTTGTGCCAGGTGTCCTGGCTCTCTGATTGCTTGTACTCCTTCTTGGATTTCTGTGAGTAGCATAGAACTGAGGCTGGAGAAAACAGCACGCTCAAGGTCATACAATTTTCCAGATGAGGGTTCAGTTGTCTGTGAGTTCTGGCACCTAGCACCTTGGTGCTAAAATGTACAACTTCATTCCACATAAGCCCTGCTGCCTCACCGAGGTGGTAGACAGTACAATTGCTTTTTTCTCTCCTGCCTCAGCTGATGCTGAAAGAGTCTCCCCTTTCCCAGACACTTCCCCCACCCCACTCCCTCCTGGTAGCACTGGTTGCTGCCTCCAGACTGGGTTGCCTAGCAACCAAGCTCTGCAGGCTTCCTAACAGACAAAGCCTGTTCCTTCCACTCCAACTGCCGCACTGATGCTCCCGGTTGACAAGGGTACGGCGCCCTGCTGAGCATACGCTGTAATGTGGAGGCTGGCTTGGGGGCTCAGTGCTCAGGGCAGTGGACACCTCTCCTGAGCTGTGAGGTGGGACACACGTTTGAGTATATCCTCATTTTATCCCACAGACTGCTCCTGCCCGAACCCATGACTATGCATGTGTTTCTGCTTGGTTATTCATCAAAAACTGTATGAAAGGGGGCATTCTTTTACAGAGGAATTCTGAGTTCAGATGATAACTCATCACCATCTTGTGGCTCCATACAACCCATAAAAACTCATCTAAGATGTAGAAGCACACAGTCTGAAATAGGAAATTTCCTATATATCAGCTCAGCGACTCAGATTGAAGCCATGCTTGACTTGAAACACTTAATTAAATCCATAGGGAATCGTCGCATCCCTGTCACTGGATCCTAGCAAGATAGACAGAACTCAGAATGGCATTCCCACTTAACAGAAAATGAGGAGTCTCACTCACATAGTCAGGAAAAGGAGACAGTGTATCCTTCAAAACCAGCTCTGCAGAGGCTTCTGATTCTGGGTGCTTTCCAACGCTGGGTCAGATGCATCTTCATGGGAAAAATGACTGTGTATCAGGCTTGCCTGCAGAGATGAAAGGGCAGAGGGTCATTTTCTAAATTACTAAATAAGGTCGAAGAAACGTAACAGTAACTCAGTAAAGCTATGCCCCTCTTTTCTTTCTGCATCAAGACAATCAGCCATCAAACACTGCATTACTGATGTTTGTGTGGCTTTATGGCAGGTCAGTATATGAATGTATTTAGAGGTTCATACAAACCAGGAAATTTTCAATAAGGATGAATGTGAATGAATAGATTCTGCTGCACAGGGCAAGATTTTTTGATTTTTTTTTCCCTTAGGGAAAAGCAAAATGATAATCTGTTAGGACAGATACTGTCCCTGTTTTCTTCATCTTTGTGTTGTCCACAAGTCTGGGTCCCAAGCATACAGTCATACAAAAAGAGGAAAAAACACAGAAGGGTCCAGGGTTACTCAGTGCAGCCCACACTCTTTCTTCCAGTTAGACTAACATTCAGAATCAGGAAAACCTTTCTAGCCTTTTGACATCACTAAATTCTTGTAACACTTTCTGGAAGGGAAACAACAGATATTCCAAGAATGTGCCCCTCCTGTACAATACTGTGTTATTGTTTGTTTTTTAACCTTTATTAGTCCATGTTTACAGTACATAATGATTACATTCACTGTAGGGAAATGGAATATATATATATGATGTGCTTCAATTCCCTTCCTTTTAAATTCTCCTGCCAATAAACATCGTTGCATCATTCAAGACAATGACCATCACATATGCTTTACTTATTTAATTCTATGATTTACTGTCTTTGGAGAATGTTAATCAGTGCATACAACATAATGGTAGAGAGCACATAATGTAGACCCACACCTTCCTAGGTGAAAGGCCACCTTTCCTCGTGGTAGATGACTACCAGGCTCCTTTAAACCAGTTTCCTTACAGGCATAGAGGAGATGATCATAACACCTATGTCAGCATGCAACTGTGAGCCCTTCATGGGATCCTGCTCTTACCGGGTTTTATCTGTGAACTGCAATATGAGGTTCAAGACATTTAATGTTACTGACACAGAATGGGAGTTTGAATAAATATGTGGCTTTTTTTCTTTTGTTTTGTTTTTTTTGAGGTGTCCATGTTCTTTGACCAAACCTGAAGATTTTTCAACCAATGTATGAAAAGAATTCCTAGTATACCCCCAAGAAACACACGTTCAGACAGCATTTAACAAAACGCAGCATTTTTGAGGTCGAGGGAAAGAATTCCAGAGAAGCATCACTGTAGACGTGTCCACCAAGGAGGTGCTGTTGCTGCACCACTCTAACTTTTGTCCTTCTCCCCTTGCACTGGGAGGAGGAGATACTGAGCACACAATGTTCCTGCCCCTCCCTAGGCTAGACAGCACCATACATGTTTTTCTATCACATGCTAGATTTTTCTGATGCCATCTGTTCTCCGGGGCCTACTGCACACAGTTTGCTTGCTGTCACAACTCTATTTGAAAATGTCGAGAACAAATGTGATGAATGATTCCAAGGAATGTTGTTTACCTCCTAACCATCTAGCAGGGTGTGGTTGGGAATTGGGGGTTCGTAGTAATCCTGGCCCTTCCAAGAGTGGGGTTCTATCATGAGCCCGATCTAACACATCCCAAAGTTTGGATGACAGCGAGTAGGGTTTATTCCAAGGAGTTCCAATCCCAAAAAGATCTATTGCAACTGATTCCTTCAGAGCTCTTCTTTGAGGAGTACTTATGAAGTGTGATAAAAAAAAATGTTGTGAATGTTTAAATGTTTTAAAAATTATTACAACAAAAGACATGGCCTTTAATCATACTCAAAATACCTTTGCCTCAAACACATTTAACCTATTGCTCCCGACAACTTCCTGAAGCAATCCTGTAACTCTTTCTTGCGTGTCTTTAGCTAATGGTCTACACTGATTCAAAATGTTTACTTCTGCGGTCATTTTGGCTTTGGAGAAAAGCCAGAAGTTGCGCAGTGCCAGATCCAGCGGACAAGGACAGACCACAATGTTTTTAGGAGCCTTCCTTTTCAATGAATGGCACTCAGCAGCAATATTTACCATAATTTTTACCATGCCTCAAAAGACACAAAGCAGACTTCCAGACAGGAAGACTGTGTTCAAAGGGAGGGGGAGTATTTTGAGGGGGCTTAATGGCAATGTGCGTTCTATTGTAATATTGTTTTAAAATTTAAATATTCATATATATTTTGATCACACCTTTTCGTTTCCACTAGGCTCTATGTTAACCACCTTCTACACAGTGTGAAGACCCATAACAACGAACCCCCACAGAAATCCTAACAAGAAGAAAGATAACTGTTATCGTCTGCCTGTATAGCTAAGAAAACAGTGGCTTGGGAAGATGAAGGAATTTTCTCATAGACACAGTACTAACAAACAGTACTGCTTCCAGAAATAATCTCCTTGACCAATGCATACACTGTTTTCACAAGGAATATAAACCAGTTGGCCTACGTGTTTCTGGTCCCACCACTGGGACGACTGCTTCTCCTGTACTCACAGTTCTAGATTGCTCTTGTCATAACCCAAAACTGGAAGCTTATGAAAAGCAGAGACTGAGAAATTTGTGTACACAAACCACGCCCTTGGCCTTTGAGTATACACAATAGGTGCTAAGTAAAAACTACGGGCAGAAGATCCACCAAATGCAAACGATCGGCAGCATGATAGAATTTTTTATCTCCAAAATGGGGACAGACCTGGAAGAGAAAGGTTTCACTAAACTCTACGCCAGGATAACAGCTGTAAAGTGTGGTCATCTTGGGCCATGTTGATCTGAGTGCCCTAGTTGTGATTTCCATCCTGTTCTCTTCATCCAGTGTCAAGAGTTTCCTCTGCATTAAAGGTTAAGAGAGGCTTGGCAACAGGTAAATTGGAGACACTAAAAAACAGAGCCATCATATATATACTAAACACAAACTCCAGAACACAGACCGTCAGAAAGAAAAGCTGGGTGTCGCCCTGATTTTGTTTCCCTTTTATAAATGTGGTGTGATTTTTCCCCCCACTCCTCAGCAGATGCTACCTGATTTGTGCCCTGGCTAATGTCACTCACGTCAAGAACGTTGCCAAATGCACTGAGGTGCAACTGACACCAGGAAGGGTGATGAACAAGGAGAATGGCAGCTGGCTCCATTCCCCTCTTGTAGAATTTTAATGAGTCAAGGAGCATCCTGACAGAGTACATCTGCACGTGCTGGAGCCAAGCAGAATGCTCTCATCTCAAATTCTGAGATCTGAGGGCCTTGAATTGCCTCCCCGGCACCCCCCAGCCATGGTAAGGTGGATGGGTCCTGCACCTGGGAGGGCTCCAGGAAGAGGAGAGGCAGCACCAGAGCTGTGGAAAGAGCTACAGAAGAGTAGTGAGGTGCTCTGTGGGTCCCCTTCCTGTGTGCTACTCACTGGTTTTGTGACTTAGGGGAAATCTTTGTTTTGAGACTCTTTATTACTAGTGAACATGGCCTAAATCGACCTTGAGCGAAAACAATTGTTTAAAACCTTAC
This sequence comes from Fukomys damarensis, assembly GCF_012274545.1. Classification (NCBI taxonomy): domain Eukaryota; kingdom Metazoa; phylum Chordata; class Mammalia; order Rodentia; family Bathyergidae; genus Fukomys; species Fukomys damarensis. Next base: position 6,593,140 of record NW_022900921.1, on the reverse strand, counting down.
TTCAAAGATCCATAGGCATTTCATAGAAACCAAATACAGTAATACAACAGGGCTTCCAAGACTGGGTAAGGGATAGAAAGCAACTGAAGGGACTCATTCTCCTTGCATTACTGCTCTTCTCCTTCCTCCTTCCTCCTTCCTCCCTCTTCCCTCCTCTTCCCTCCTCCTCCTCCTCCTCCCCCTTCTCCTCCTCTTCCTCTTCCTTCTTCTTCTCTCCCAGTCTCATTTTTTCCTTGTTAGTCTACCTAGTCAAAGACAAGATTATTCAAGTTTTCCTAGCGTAAGCCTAACTGCAAGAATTTGATATCATGCCTAGGCCCTACTGCCATGACTCAATTCATAGGGACCAGTGTGCACTGCAGAGAACTGTGTGTGAATTGAGACAAATTCAAGTGCCCAGTGCCTGATCTCACTTTATTCACTGTAAAATCTAACCTCACCCAAAAAGTACAGAGTGTGTATATTCACGTTATAGGTATCACACTTGAGAGCACTTCTGTGACCTGATAGATCGAGAAGACCTGCCACGACAGGGGCACTGTTTGTGACGTGAAACGACATTTTCAGAGGTATACACTTCTTTGGGAACTTTATCAATAAAAGCTGACCTTCCTTCATGTGGTTATGAATCGTAGGACGGAAAACATAAAGGAAAAGATGTGTGACATGCAAAGGGTTTTATATGTACCATGCACTCGCTTTCTACTTAGGCTGGGAGTCAAATGGAAAGCAACTATATTTAGGCCCACATCTAGTCGATCCCCAAGGTATAGTCTTCCTTCCTCCGAAACCTGGTAGGTCAAAACCTTCACTCAAAGAAAAGAAAAGCTTCCTCAGTGCTTACGCTGTCACCTCAGACTTAACTGACAGGCCAGAACCCTCTCCTCCTCAAGGTTTATAATTAATTTCCTTATCTGTATTATGTAAATGGTACCTTATAAAATTTCATATTCATAATTGTTATTAAAAAACTCAGACATTACTTCTCTAGGCTCTGAGATAATTACTAGAACTGTAAACAGAGCATAAGGGGCACAGAAAATATGACTATTCAATGATACTGACAGATTTTGTTTGACCTGCCATGATTATTAATATTAACATTCTTTTTGCCAGGGCACTTGTCAACATGGGTACTAAATATGAGGCAAGGGAGAATCCTTTACCAAAAATTTAGGGATGACACTTCAAAAGGAAAGGAGCCCTGTACCAGTAGTCAATGAGGTGGGCTGGGCATTTAGCTCAGTGGTTCCGCTGCCCGCCTCACAAGCGCAAAGACCAGAGTTTGATCCCCGGTACCAGAAAAAAAAAAAAAAAATCAATCAGCAGATCTACTCTGAGGTCTATGAATATTCTAGAAGTATTTTATTATAGACCTTTCCAATATGTCTTACCAAATATTTCCCTTTGTTTTTCAACAATGACAGAAAAGACTGGTGTAAAGAGCTCTAGGATCTAATTTGACCCTAAAATGTGTGACAGTCCATGAATTCCTCACTCTTCTAGAAGGTATAACTGTGCTATCTGCCCTGCCTTGCTGGAGCTGGCAGAGCATGACAAAGGAGTAGCAGCAAAGTGTTGAAAGTCAAGTGTCAAAGTATTATGCAAGAAAGCCCTGAGTGATACAAGTTCTGGTTAGAGCTGAACTGCCTTGCAGAGAGCCACTGGCAGACTAGGTAGAGTCATTTTTTGATGCCTTCACCAGGTAAACACAGGGGTCTCTAGCTCTCAGAGAAAGAGGTAAACTATAGGTTGTCCAGTCTTCCTACAATATGAGAGTCAGAGTGATGGAGATAAGGAAAGAAAGGTAACAGAGAAGAACGAGCAGAGGAGAGTGGCACGGTTTGGATCTGCAAAGTTTCCCAGAGGCCATGCAATGAAGGCCTGTTCCCCAGCTGGTGATGCTTGGAAAAAGGGCACTACTGAAGGAAGTAGGGTCCCAGGGCGTGGCCTTCAAGGGTACATTTCTGTCCCTGATCCCTTCCTCCTGCTCCTTCTGCCTTGGCTGTGTGATGTCATGAAGGAGCAGCCTGCTCGGCCACATGCTCCACATCACGGCGTCCTGCCTCACCACAGGTCTGACCGTGGATTGCAACCTCAGAAACTCTGAACCAGAAGAAGTCCTGCTTTTTAACTTGTTTTTCTCTAGTATTGCATCTATAATAGAAAGCTGACTAACCAAGCAGAAAGGAAAAGAAAACTTTGGATCACCCCGAACAAGCTGAATTTAAAGAAAACTTCATCTTGAGTAGTTACTCATTAAACTCGCTAGGTACACATACACACAAATACAGAGGCAAACACACGAAGTTCTGCATTTCTCCCCCTTGGACACTATGGATACACAGTTCCTCACCCTCCACACATTACGTGTACAGCTTCCCCCCCACACAAGTATTCTCCCACAAATCACAACACATATACACACGCGCACACACACACACACACACACACACACACACTTTCCCTCTATCCCTTTCCTGTCATGCACCAGAGTAACAGCGGCAGATCAGCCAAGCTGTCTGAAACCAGGGCACACAAATTCTCTGAAGACAGAGGGACAGAGAGTACAGGACCAAGAGAGAATGAATCAGAAAGACAGAAAGATCCAACCAAATGCCAACAGAAAGGTCAGCATAACCGGCTCCAGCTTGCTAAAACAACTGACAAGCTTTCTGTCCAGAACTTTTGTAAATAGAACTGAAGAAGGAAGAAATTCAGGTTAATGGGTGAAAACTATCATTACCCAGCTCGGTGCCTATTTGGGGAAGGATATTTTAGTGACGCATTTACCCAGTGATCCTATTCAAATGCTAACTGAAGGAGAAAGATATAAAAACATAAGCAACTACCTTTCTAAATCCATTCCTTCCAAATGCGTACACGAATAAAGTGAGACACAAACAAAGACACAACTGAAACATGTGTAACTATCAAGGGTGTCACTCGTAAGACTCCTACCCCCATTTTGAGTCATTACTAAATAATCTTGTTATTGCATATCTGAAGACAATATGGCATAACAGAAAGAAAAATGGAGGTGGCTTAAGAGCTACCATTTAGTAAGAACTAGTTGTGTGTAGAAAATGTTTCAACTCCTTTACATAATCTCATACAATTGGAACATGCCCGTAGTAGTGTTACTCTCATTTTATAGATGAAGACACTGAGACACAGTATAACTAAATCTTATGCTGAGGTAGTGACATAGCTGCCCTTTGAACTCAGGTGCTCTAGGTCTAGAGTATTATTGCCAAAATGAGATTTCTTTCTTAAGTCACACATACACTAAGTAGTGACTCTCTCTATAAGAGAGAATCTACAGAGTGCACTCTGGAGAAGTACTTTTCTACTTGATCTGAACTTGTCAAGGAGGGCTATAATAAACAGATGACATAAATATAGGAGAGCAGAAAAAATGTGTCCTGCAGTCCTAACCCAGGTTCGAGAGGATGTGCAGTCACTACCCACCCACGTGACCAAGTCCAGATCTGGCAGGCGTGAAGCAAAGCACTTCGAGATACTGTCACTAGCATGGCAGAGTCTTCATGGGTTTGGGACACGTGTAACTCCTGGCACAACCCTCAGTGGCTAGAACTGCTAGATATCTTGTAATTTTATAGTACTCTTTTCTAAATTAGAGTATGAGTTCTCAACTGCCGTCTTTATTTCTCCAGTCCACCCATCCCCACATCTGTTACCAAAAATAACATAATTCAATCAACAGTGAAGCTCCTCTTTGGGCTATAATACAGTGGGGTTCTAAATGCATTTCCAAAAGCTGTGTGACAGTAATATGATTTTTCCATACTCAGAAAAATTCAATACTTAAGAACAGGGCAGTTGAAATTCCAACACTTAAAACTCAATGGTTTTGTTTGCTCTAACCAGATCGACCGTGTAATAACGTGCTCACCTTCCTAAAAGACAATGATGTATAATGATGAACACTGGTATGGGAAGGGGCTCTGCATTCGTTTAACCTTCCTAAGAACATCCAGCAGCTCTGTTGCAGAATTTATCCAAGGTCACCCCGCCGTTATCAGAATATCCAGAACTATTATCCTAAGCTAACACACGCTTACTTTTAATGTGACCTCCAACTCCCCTTTGGGGGATGGGATAAACAAAATATTTCTGAGCCTCTCGTGACCAAGGGTGTGTGGGCTGGCAACTGGCAGGGAGGAAGGCTGCTGGCTGTGGCCACAGAATGTCTTGGCATTCAGCCTGGCTTCATCTGAATCACACACTCAAGGACAGAATTAACCAGCCATGGAGACTGAGTTCACTGAACAGGAAAAATGAGGCTACCAAAAAAAAAAGAAAAAGAAAAGAACAGAACAGAGACACTAAAGTAGTCTAAGACTCGATTAATAAATAGAACAACAGGCATATCTTTATTCCCTGTCTTGCTTTAAGAAGGGTTTAAGGGAGTACTAAAGGATGGCATGCACAAATAAGTAGATCAAAATCTCTCCTCTTGATGATCAGACTGCACACTGAAAAACAATTCCTAACCTCCATAAAATATTCCGAGAGAGTTTTGGAGAAAGTGAATGCAGCACATTCAGTTAGGATTTTAAGACTATTTATTCGAGCAAAAACACCTTAGACACAGTTGTTGTGCTTTACCAAATACTTAAGAGGCTTGTCATAATGCAAAAGGGTTCTACTCTTTTATGTGGCTAGGAAGACCAGTGTACAAATGATAGCTTAAAGTTCCAACACTGGTCCAAAAATAAAAAGTGATGGCTACGAAGTTGTGCATGCCACTAATATCAGAGCTGTTCAAGACAAAGCAGGCTGAATCAGTCTCTCCACAGTATGCCTAATATTAGTTGGAAGAGGCTTTAACAAGTTCACGATAGGGGCCGTAATTCATGTCTCTCGCGTGGCTTGAATTACCAATGGTGCATACATGATTTTTCCATCAGGAGGCTTTTTAAATTTTTTGTTACTATAAAGGCCAATGGAAGTGCTTAGATCTAATGCATCACCAGAGATAGAAAGTTGATGGAACAGCTGTGCATGTGCCACTGGGGGTTCAAGGCGGCAGGAAGCACTAAATCCTACATTGAACCAAATTGGACATCCATCTTTATTAAGCACTGAGCAAAATATTTCATAGGATCATTTGCTAAGCCCCTAACTTGGGTTAGGAAGAGGAATTAGGTTTTCCTTATAACCAGCCATAACATTTCTGCTCAAAATTAAGGATCAGACTGTATCACATGAATGAACGGGCCACAGTGGCCAGGACGAGACAGCACCTACTCCAATCATCACAGGATTTACTCATTTCATTTTTGCCCATGTAGGATCAAAAAAAAGTCCATCCTTACAGACTTCTGAGTGACAGATTGTACTGTCAGCTATTCGCAAGCCGGGACAATAGCAAATCATCTTCCACTGGTAGGGAGCATTAACCAGCTCCTTGCAGCTGAAAGGGGACTCAGAAGTAATCCTACTCTCCCCTCCCTTCCTCTTTATGAATTAATTCTAAGTCACTTACCCTATAAAAATTGGCCCACCTGATAGCATGATGGATACAGCTAGTGACTTACCACCCTCACCCAGCTGAGTGCATTATACATGAAAAGAAAAGAATGAAACTGTTTTTCATCTCTTCCACCATTCCCAGATGTAAACAATGAATAAGTCTTTGCATTTTCAGAAGGATTTATATCCAACTTCCTTTGCTTTGCTGATACAGCAAAAGATACACTAGCTGCATGGAATGATTTTGTAGCTAACTCTACAACCCAGCCAAGGACTGTATTCGAAATTCCGTTTCGCACTTGTTTATCTTTGCAGATGATTAAGATCATAGCTTCCATTCATAGAAGAAGACAGTAAAATCACAATAGCAGAGACAGACGCAGAGGGAGATGGACAGGGAGAGGGAGAGGAGGAGAGAGAGAGAAGCTTGCCTTTATATGTGCTGCAGTACTGAACCCACGCAGAACCAAAGACCACAAATAAGAAAGTTAATTCCTTAAAGGCCCAGGCAGACGAGGAAAACAAGCAAAGTGCCCAAGAATGAAGCGATAGAAAGTCCAGTGGTGGTATTCAGTTGAAAACTCTGTGTATTGCCTATGAAAGTGAAATTCAACATTATCATCAATGCAACAACAGTAACAAGATATGGTTTAACCAAATGTATTCTTCTTATATACTGTTTTTGAGCTGGAAAGGTCTTCAAGGATCACCACATTCAGTGATTTTAAACTCTAACTCCACATTCAAATACCTGGGGATCACTTTGAAATATCAGTATCTAGGCCTCCTACTACAATTCAAATGTCCTTAGCAGCTCTCAGGCACAACACAACCATCAGTGTGGTTTAAAAATCTCACTCGATGACTGTAATATACAAATAGGCAGGAGAAACAACACAAGGAAACTAAAGGAGAAAGAAATTAGAAAGGGTTGGATCCTATCAGAACTTGGTAGCCAGCATAACCAACTCTCAGGAAGTTATCAGGGACTAACTTCATAGGTTCAAGCACGTCCTAAAGTAGCAAAGAAGAGAACATACAAAACTAGTCATGATTTTTATTTCACTAGAGCAAATATTTACTGAGTGGGAAATTTAGTTTCATTAATGATGTGACACACTGTCTTAGTGCCTAGAATGTGCCAAAAATAATCAAACATTTGACATACATTGCTTTCTTTAAAGGCTATAACACGCTGTAGAGAGATAAAGACCCCGAGGCACAGGGAGACAAGTTATATTGCCAAGTGCACCAACTAATACATCTCCAAGGGTAAATTTAAATTTGTCTCTTTGAGGTAAGATTTGGAAGTTCAGCTCACAGACCTTCAGCGTACAGTCATATGTCTTTAGCAAAACTATGCATCCCTACCAGCACTCAGGATACAAGATGTACCCCCCACTCTACGGGGCAGGGGCAACCCTGGGCACAGGTGCCACAGCAGGCTGTTATCATTAAAAGCTCTAAAAGGTTCACCATCGCTGTCAAAATTTCCACATTCTCCTTTCCAGTCAGTCCATGCATCAAGGACAACTCTAGCTCCGACTGCTGTCACTACAAATCATAAAGTCTCTTCTCATTTGCTTATTGCCAGTTCGATTAACACAATTTTTTGAGATTCATCTATATCTTTCCATATGATCAGTTATGCGCTGCTTTCATGGAGCCTAGGAGCCTTCTATTGTATCACTAGGCTGCCATTTATTTCCCCATGCGCTGTTAATAAACCTGTGGCTAACATCAGTAAGCTTTCGGGTCTTAGTAAAGTGCTGCTCTATAAATATTCTTGTTCACATCATTCTGGGTACACTTTCATTTCTCTTGGGTAAATATTTAGGGATAGAACTTCTGCGTCACAAAGTGGGTTCATACCTACTGACCAGAAACTACTACAGTGTTTTCCACAATGGACATTCCAATAATCAAACATAAAATTACCAGGAGCTAAAAATTCCACTTATTCATATAACCAAAGGAAATGAACACACCTGTTCATGCAGAAATGTGTATAGGAATGTTTATAGTGGTCCTATTTACGATACCCCAAAACTGAAAACAACCCAAGTGAGCTGACAAACAAAATGTGCTATATCCATACAAGGGAGTATTATTTGGTCATAAAAATGAAACATGAAACAGGTAACATGCATGCACTTTAAAAATATACTGCTAGCTAGGGGATTTAGCTCAGTGGTGCTGCCACCTGCCTCACAAGCACAAGGACCCAAGTTAGATCCCTGGTACCCCCCCCAAAAAAATGATAATAAATAAATAAAAAGAAAAACATACAGCTAAGTAACATAAATTCATCACCAAAGACCATATATATGACTCCACCCATCTGAAATGTGCACATTAGAGCAGCATTTGTAGATCAAAAGCAGATCAACAGCTGCTTAGGGTTGGAAAAGGAGGAGCTGGAGGTAAGGAGCGACAACTGAATAGGACGGAATTTTTTTGACAAGATGCTAGTCTTCTAGAATCAACTCGCAATGCTCAGATATCAGTAAAATTTCTAAAAGGTACAGAACTCACAGAATTTAAACTTAAGCATTATATAATAAGTTATAACTCAGGAAAGCTATTAAAATAATTAAATGAAGCTATTGTTCTTTTTTTCACAGCGTATTTCCTAAACCTAACAGACAACAATTAATTAGAAATATTAAAAAATAAATAAATTGATGAGTACCACACCCCTATTAGAGTCAATTACTGAGCTATACCAAGGGAGGAAGAAATGTTTTAAAAGAGAAATAAAGTAGCAATTCACTGTCCTTTATTTATTATCATGTGCTAAATTATTTGCCACAGCACTTATTTTACTAGGTTTTATTTCTGTAGTACTGGGGGCTCTTTCTGTAGTACTGAGGGCACCTGTGATAGTTAATTGACTGTCAATTTGAAACAGAAACACCCAACTAAATCAGCTCAGTATCGTTCTGGGTGTGGGAGACCCACGCTAGGGAGAACTATGGCCAGAATAGTAGGGAAACAAAGAAGGTTCCCTTCTCTTTCTTCTGGGGAGCTCATCTGTACCTTTACCTCGGGCATAGTCTCCTGGCTTCTGTCACCGATCCTCTGGCCCTCTGATACAGACTTACACAGGATGCAACACCAAGCCCCAGGCCTGCGACTGCACCCTTCGGATTTCCAGGGTGCAGACGGACTGTTTGTACTCTTCCACGAGTGACTCTGTGGGCCACTGCAAGCCAATCTTGTCAATTCTTATATATGTGTATATGTTGCATTAAATCTGTATCTCTAGTAAATACAGACTGACATACCACCCATTATTATTGAAAGTTTCAGCAATTTCATCCTCTTCGGTAGGTCCTTTTACTTTGGCATCTTGTTTCTAATAAAATTTCCTGATAATAACTTGTAGAATCAGTTAATTAATGGGAAGAGTCAGGGAATCAGGAAAGAATATGGCTGAAAACTACACCAAAGGTTGCAAAATCACTAAATACAATAGACAACAGTTATCTTCCATGGTATTTTGCCACCTTAATTTTCAACAAGTAAAAAAATATATATATTTATTAATGAGGAACATTGCAACCCTTATCAAAAATACAAGTTGTACTTATGAAAATCCATAAAATATTATTATCACTGTTTTGTTTTTCTTATTTGCTTACTTTAACTCACTTTTGTTCTAGAAAGAGAACTTTAAAATTCTTTAGTTCAGCGTTCTTCAAACTTCAGTGTGAACCAGCTAAGGGTTTTCTTAAACTGTATTTAATCCTTTGCCATCTGAAACAGTAGAAACAGAGGGACCCTGAGATTCTAGCAAACTTCTACATGATATGGACAGTGCTGCTGTTTGATAGCCATACTTTCAGTAGCAAAGTATAAATTCAATCTCTTTGTAGCATACATTGGATAAATGGAGAGTGGAAGAGACACACCCAAGGTCACAAAAATCATGAAACTTTCCCATAAGATGATCAAGGCCAGACAAAGTCTCCAACATCCTATCCTAATTTGTGTTCTTGCCTACTATGTAACTTATATCAGAAACTCAAAACACATCTCCCCTTCATTCTCTAGTTATTAAATGCTGGGGTTTCCTAGGATTGTTATTTAAAAGCAAAAAGGCAAATATTCCAACGTTGATTTTTTTTCCCTGCCGTAGGAATATAAAAATTCTTAGGAATATAAAATACGAGAAAATAAAACAAAACCTACTCTTAGCTGTCAAATCCATCAGGGGCCAACAGTTCTCCTCTTACATGGCCACTGTACCAAAGTCAGGCTCTGCTTGGCCTCGTATGGTCATCAGAATGCAGGCAGAAATACAGACAGATTTTAGCTTAAGCTAAACACACTTAGAAAGAATGTGTGGGGCAAAAAAAGACCCATAAACCTTTCAGGAGAAAAGCTCTACAAAGTTTGATTTCTAACCTTAGCCGTGTGGATACATGAAAAAGTATTTTAGAACTTAAATATATAGAGACTCAATCGAACGTGATAGCATTATATGCCAGTGTTGATAAATGCATAGAACCTTTTTGAAAGATGACAATAAAACTGATAACAATGAAATGTAGTCCCTATTTAATAAAGAGTAGCGAATACCTGTTATTAGAAATAAGCTGACGGGATTTAATTTTTACACTATCTTTTAGTCTCATTTTCATTTTTTGCAATATGCATTTATCTTTTTACTCCTGAACAATCATGGAGGTTTAACGAATTTTAATAGAAGGCACAGTGGCAGATTGTTATTTCAAAGAAAGGCCACAACGGTTTATTTTAGCTCCACTGTATATACCAAACTGTGAAAGTCCCCATTAATAACTGTGGTACATTTCCTTGTCCCTTGTACCAGGGAAGATTATGAATTTTCAACCCTAATAAGAAACTAGAATGAAGTAGTGTTGCATGAATTCCTCAATGCAGGGCTAAAAGTAAGGGAGCCAGCTGACTGTACAAGGAAACTTCTCCAAAGTGAGCCAATGTAGCTCACAACGATGCGCCAACATGGCCAGATGAAATGATTGCATGGTGAGACTCACGTGGACAGCAATCGAGGTCCCAGCCTACAGCCTCCATCTACCATTGTACAAAAGAGTGAAGATTCCAGATGATTCCAGCCCTCGGAATTACTCCTCTAGCTAGGACCCAGGCCTCAGAGGAGAAACCAGCCATTTCCTATATGCACTCTCAATTCCTGACTCAGGATCCTGAAGCACAGTGAATAGTAATTTTATTCCCTGAGTTGGAGAGTCATTTGTCATGCAACATAAAGGACTAGAATACGCTTCACACCCGAGAATAGGGTGCTGCTGTAACCACACTTCCTACAACCAGAGGGAACACATCTGGGACTTGAAGTCTGGGAATGAGGGGAAGAGAGTGGTAGAGAAAACCCAAGGGGATTTATGTAGTTTCAGTGGAACCATGATGGCTCTTAAGGTGAGTGGAAGGAACAGCTTAACGAGAGGGGGGAAAAATCACTACCACAGACTGAGAAATAGAAAGCAGAACATTCAGAAACACTATCCCCTTTGAGAACATGGAAGCGAGAAATTACGTGGAGGTCCAGTTAATGGGCATCACGAAGATCTTCAGGCAGAGTCCCGGAGAGGCTGCTGTGTTCTACAGTCTTCTACAGCAGTTCCCCGTGGATGTAGGAAAACAGAAAAATGCTAAAGGAAAGACCACGGAATATCAATGAGCAAGGGCTTCCTGGGATGGCATACAACACTGTTCTTCATACCCAGCCTCTCCAGACGGCTCTGGTGCAGAGCTCAAATTTTGAGTACTGCCAGGAAAACATGACCTATGGGTACAATGAAGGGTCTGACTGTGAGACCTACCGGTGAGATCTCAAAAAAATGTGTAAAGCGGTATCCCATAGAGACAAAACCCACCTATCTATCTTCTCTGGTTACATATGAAATTTCTAACCATCTCAAGAGCACTATTGTCTTGTAGCCTAGATAAGGAACTGTGTCTACTATACTTTGGTTTATACCTTTTGTCTGACGCAGTTTACCCCAATAAATCATGGGAAATTTGTGACATTTATAAGAGAAATGCCATATTCTGTTATATATTCTCTTTTACAGAGGAAAAAACCACCAACTATTTCTTGTGGAAATGTAAGGATAACTTAGGGGGACAAAGCTAAGAGCCACCAAGAATCCTTCCCAGGCAGCAGTCTTGAGAACCAATCAAAGAATTGGCAGTGTGTGTGTGAATTTCAGAATACCTCAGGGTACCCTGTGTCCTCTACACTTTTAAATGAGAATATCTTTAACATTCTTTGCTTGTCCCATCACGGTATGTTGGGTGTATGTGGGGAAGATAATTACATTCCTACAATTATATATAATGACAGTTCCTAAACCAAAGAACCTGTAGCGAATAAGCAAAATTGAGAAACCATGCCCCAAGAATCATGTTCTCCCGTATCTGCTTCACACAAGGAGCTCCTGAACCTCAAACTTGAGCCTCATACAGGAGGAGGGCACTACTGAGGTAGGACGATGCTGGGGAGAGGTCAGGGCATTTTGCTCTCATGTTGAGGAGATATGAATCATTATGATTGAAGGGTTGACTGTGGCAGACTGCATTTTTCCAGAATAGTCATAGCAGTAATTCACATTCCATGTGCACTTCTGCAACCTTATCTTTCCCTATCAAATTATAGGATCCAAACCTTTGATTCTCTTCTGATTCCCCTAAACAATAAACACTAGGTAGTAACGGTGATGTTTTGCGATTCTGAGGCTAAGTACATCTTCCTCCCGCTGTCTCTATTTGGAACGTATGTCCTAGGGAAGGCAGCAGCCATTCATAAAGAAGCCCAAACTAGCTCAAACAAGAGGCCTAGAAGGAGAACAACTCCAACTGACAGTCAACAACAACCACTGGACACGGAGTGAACAAACCACGTGATGTTTTTAGCTTCCAGCCTCGAAGTCTTCCATCTGAGAGAACAAGCATGAAGGGGACAGACACATACCATTCCCGATGTGCTGTGCCTGAATTCCTCATCCAGAGCATTGATCAGCAGAACAGATGGTCATTTTACCACACTAAGTTTTAGAGCAATCTATCGCATAATGTTAGATCACCTTAGAGAAAAAGGCACAGTCATTGTAGCATACAGACATCCTCCTACATACTTGAAATCATCTCCACACTAATGATATGTAATACAATGCAAATGTTACATAAACAGTCATTTACTCCATTTTAAAAGCACAATGACAAGAAAAAGGTCAAGACAGACAAAACACCACCACACTAAATACAAGTACACATTAGCAACACCACCACGCCCTTTTTTACAAATATATTTGATCCCGTACTTGGTTAAAACCATGGAGAGAGGCGTGATGGATACAAAGGGCAGACAGTGTTTGACTTTCATAAAAAAGCATGGAAGGCATTTTTGCGTCTACCTGTTTTGATCAGTCTCCTCATAAGGGAAAGTGATCTAAAACCAGAACTGCAAGAAATCAAAGTGAGCTGATCAGGGTTGTGCACCTCTAAACAAAGACAAGACTCTGACCCAAATCTGCTGGCTCCAAGTGCAATGCTCACATGAAACACTGGTATTGAATTTTTGAATGTTTCTGAAAGCTTAAGTTTGAATTACGGAGTGGCCACTTCAAAGGAAGGATAACCAACCAGCCCTAGAAATTAAAATTCTCGTTACTCCAGAAAATGTGAAGAAATAACTGGCGTACCCCATGCTCCCCAGAAAGTCATCATTCCATTTCCTATAGATGCTCTCAGGGACGTTATAGAAAAGATGAACACATCACTTACATTCAATCCAGGAGGCCAAGCAGCGTTGATTGTTTTATTTAGTATTCTATTCCCGGGGTCTAAAGTAGTGTGGCAGTTGGTAAATGCTTGTAACTTTGTAAAACACAGGGCAACACAAGAACACCTAAAAAGCAATCTTTCCCATATTCACTGTAAAGTTCCCTTCAGCAAACAAATACAAGAAATCAAATTTATAATCCTATATTCAAACCTCCCAGGGATGTTTCAATAAATCCAATCATGGTTTCTTGTTTGATTCATGGAGAAAAGGGAGGGACACCTAAGATTTTATGCCCTCTGCCCCAAGTCACATGACTACGTGGTACAATAAGATCATAAAAACACTTCCTGTTTCAATGATCTTTTTCTGAATTTATTAAATTCCTCACTCCCAAAGCAGTATGCAGAGCAAAAGACGTATTTAGAAAAACTAACATATCATCAAAGAAGGACAGAGCATCTTCAGAATGTCCCTAAACTTTGAAAATAGGATACAAAGAACACTCAGGTCTTTCCCTCCCTGTCCTTTGGGCTGTTGCAAGAAACCATTGAGGCTACTGTGGATTTGTGTCTGGGTTTCTTGTTGTGTGCTAAGATGCATGACAGATAAAAAGTCTCTCTGAGCCTTGGAGACATAAAAACACTGGATATCCCTATAAACCTACCATTATCACCAGTCAACAGTTACCGAGTGATTCCCAAGTGTCCTACCTATGGATAAATATCACCTTTCTCTTATTTAAATTCTGCATTGACAAGTAGAGAGAAGCAACCGATAGCATCCCCATTTATGGATGAAGAAAGTAATTCCTAGAGATGCAAATCACCTTCCCCGGCTGCTAAATGATAAGTGGTAGAGCTAGGATTTGAACTCAGATATGTCTGACATCAAAGTCTACTGCAAAGCTTGTAAAGAGAGGGGCTTCTGGTTCATCGCTGCAGTACAAGTTCTCCGACCCAGTCAGCCATCCTAGACTCCCCTTCCTGAGAGAGTGCTCTGTGAGGAGGCCCACGTCTAATCTGAGGTCTCCTTGAGCTCCTAGGAAGTACTTCTGCAAAGACATTCGTCATTATTGCCCATTGTTGCCAGTCTCCTCTATGCACTCTAGGAGATCTACCAACAGCACATGTTATTATTGGCTGCAGGCTCTTAGGCTTTGTCACGCCTGCTCCAGAGCCCCCTCACATGTGATCCCTCCGTGCGCTAACTGTGAGGACCAGGCTGGGGAGGAGGAGCTCAGCTGGACTTCATTTAACCAGCCGGTCTGCAGGAATCAGAGCGTCGCAGCCAAGATGCAGGTCCTAAGCGAGCAGACCAGAAGCTTTCCACACTCCCGATATTTCCTTTCAAAGGTCACTGCAGTGGCTCTAGACTGATGGCTAGTGGGCTATAGCTGAAGATATTTACTCCACACCTACCCACAGGTGGCTTTACCAAGCTCCACAGCAATTTGTTCAGAGCTTCAACTTTGGATAACTAGAGGATGACAGAAATTATAGCCGAGTAGTTGTTCTTTTCTTATTAAATACTCAGACAGTATTCACATGCTAGGCAATGTGAGAAAATACCGTAGCTCATACCTGACCATCCCACCAACTTTATAAAGTAGTCATTGGTACAACTCTCATTCTATGAATAAGTAGATTCAGAAGAACCAAATATCTTGTCCTTACTCAGTAAGCAATGGGGTTGGTTTTTAAATCCAGGCAGTCAGATGCTGTAGCCTGTATTTTTTCCCATTGTGCTACAAAAGCTAAACAGATAATGATGATTATTTTTGTGGTGATGATGGTGATGACACTGATGGATTGTTATTAGGGATAAAAAAAAAACAAGCCAAAGGCCTCACATTATTGCTGAGTGATTTGCACATTATTTCATTTAACCCTAATAGCTATTCATGGACATATCACCACTGTCATTTTACCTGAAGAACCTGAGCTTTAGAGTTACTTTACAGTTCAGGAACCTACTCGGTGTTACGTACACCAGGACGGGACAGTTCTGTCCAGCCCCACAACTCAGACGCTTGGTACATGCCACTACTTCCGCCTTATTTTATAGCTAGGGAAACTGAGCCTCCAAAAGGGAACTCTTCTGACTGTAACTCCAGGGCAAGCTAGTCCAGCAGTCTAGGGATGAAGCACTCAAGCCTCGATGACCATCTCCTAGAGAAGTGCTCTCTTCCTAACACTGCCTATGAGAAAACCAGAATTTGTTTTAGGGAGGTGTAGAGTACTTTGAGAAATATGGGGGAGGGCAGGGGTAGAAGCAGCCTTGCAGCCAGGAACTACGAACTGAACCATTTATTAGCTGCTTCTCTTTGACCAACACACTTAATTTGTCTCAGGCCTCTCCTTTTGCACCAGGGACCTTATTACGATTGGGAAGTTTTGCCATTGGGGACTATTACAAGACAGTGTATGGACAAGGGCTAAATTAGGCTATAAAATATTAAATGCTATCATCTTACACTGAACACATCGCTATGGGTCAAAGTAATAAGAACTGCTTTAATTGAGAAGGTGGCACCCAAGATTGGCTCTGAAATATATGAGAATAACAACTTTTTTTTTCTACTAGGTTCTTACTATGCACTGGATCCTGAGATAATTTAAATGTATTCTTTCACTCTAGCCTTATGAAAACTTATGAAGTGATCACTGCCGTGTGTCCTGTTTGAGAAGTTTAGTAACTGAGGTCCGGAGAAATGTAGTAACTGTTTGAAAATTACAGAGCTGGTGTTTGATGCAATCCAGGGTAAGAATGAGAGACACTCGATCTGTGTATCCTGCTGCCTCTTGGGGTAAAACACAGACAGTACAAATGAGGGGTCAGGTTGCTCCCCTCCCCTCGCCTATACCTGAGTCAAGCCACAGGGCCAAGCCCCAACCCTTGTCTTTATTGCACAGAGGCAGATAAGAGAAAAGCAAAGACCTTCAAGTCTGTCCCTGAAAATTCCAAAATTCTAAACCACAACACACGTGCACCAGGTCTGCCTGCATAACCCACGGTAACCTTTCTTCACCTGAAAGCTCACTGCAGGTTCATGCACAGGGGCAGCGCCTCGTACATCCGGGTGTAACAGAGGATCACGGGAAAGGACATGCACAACAGGTGCAGCTGATATGATCTGGCACCTGTCAGTGATGTTGGCAGCCATACTCTGGAAGGCCTCAAAAGAAGCCCAACCTTTATGACCGCTCCCCCTGATGCCCCGGCCATGAGTCTGCTCATTCTGAGCCTACTGGTGGCTCCGTAAACTTTGCTGACTTTTCCTTACAGTCATTTGCTACGTCTGGTTCTTTATTCACTGCACACGAGAAGCCAGGAATCTGTCCCAGATCCCATCACCTCACTGGACTCCATCATCCATAGTAACAGGAGGATAGCGACTTCAATGAAAGCAAGAATAATGCAGGCTTTAATTCTCCACACAGGCTAATGAAACATGCATGCATCATACAGAATTCAGGTGTTCAGGCTCAAAAATGATACCCTGGCAATGGGCAGTTTTCTAAAAAGGAGACACACCACCAAAACGTGTAAATCAGAGGAGCTGAAGTCAAACATTACCTAACTCATCATCTTCTCCCAAGGCCTAACTTCTTCCCCAGCCTTCTCTTGCCTTAAACCTCTGTTTGTACCCAGGGGTCCCCAGGCTTCAGGTATTAACTACACTGCTTCCCTTAAATCTATTTTTATACCACAAATAATAAATATGAGTAGTGAGATTCACACTAAAGTTTTTTCCCCTGGAAAATTTCATGTAAATACAAGGTATATGTAAACCTGGAATCAACCAACTGAACACCACCAGAAACACATAGCCTGATTGGAGCTCTGGGATTTTCTGCTCAGCAGAGTAGTAAAGCTGAAAGACTCAGAGATTGGCTAATCCAGACCACCTATCTTACACACAGGGAGACCAAGGAGGAAAGAGAAGGCTGGTCTGCACATAGCTGTTGTCCGGCACTTAGTTTTCAGACGTACAGTTTGCTGCTCTCTCTGCATCATGGTGCTGTCCTCTCACTCTCTCTCTCTCTCTCTGACATCACAGCTTCACCCTACTTAGATCTCCTCCCCGTTTCTCTGCAGCCGTGGCCCTAGCACCCACGGCTTGTTAACTCTCCAGCCTTCACTAAGGCACGCTCGGTGTTGACATTTCCACTCTCTGTGTGTCTGGCGCCCGCACACAGAGGTCCAGAGCCCTAACTCCAAAGAGGCCACTGCACCTGCAGATGTGCTCTTCTCCTGAGTCAGCCCTGAATGCTCTGGGCACAACAGATCCCCTTGGGCAGAAGCCTGAGGAGACTCTATTTGGACAGGGAAGAGCCTACTGTGAGCTGAAGAGGTTCTCAATCTCAAAACCCATCTGATTTCACATAGTGGAGGCTGGGAGGACCCAGCGTCAGAAGCGGAAGAAGTTCATTTACATATTAAATAAACAGCGTGTGTCTAGGAGCCGTGCTTCATCTTAATAAGGTAAAACATGCCATGCCTGTGTCTTTTGTTTTTAAGAACAAATAAAAAATAATTTTCCCTTAAAGTCAAAGAACAAAAGAAATTCTGCTGCCCAAAGCTGTTAGCCATCTGGGTACCTTTCACCCATACATTTCAGACAGCCTTCAGGGAAAGGGTAATCTGAACAATAGATCCTGGCCTGAGATACCAGACTCCCGGGATTCTCTTTATTTAAAATGCAAATAATTCTCACTGGGGACCTATTCCCCAGCCAAACCTCCAGCTTCCCTGTTCTGGAAGAGAAAAGAAACAATGCTTGGCAAGATCAGTTTTACAGATGCTTCAGTGATTCCCAAGGTAATTCCAGAGAGGAAAAAAAATCCATTCCCTTCAAGCACCCAGGGCCTCTCCAACCAAATACACTGCGCTTGGAAGAGTATTTGTCTTTCAATGAAAGCACACTTTTAAAACTGCAGCAAATGAAGACACACCAGGAGCCACAGAAGAGAACCCTTCTGAGGAGAGGTCAAAGATTTTGGTGTGGGATCTTCTCCAACACTATTTAGAAGGTCATGGTATAACTGAGGTTTGCCAAGGTCCTTTAGCAGAAAAAGCCCCAAAGAGTCCTCAGTTATGATCCCACCAAGCGCAGTAACCACAGCAAGCTACACCTACTTCCATTCTACTCCTAAGCAAAAGAGAATTCCCAACTGCATTCCCTCCTTAATCCACTTGAGCTGGTCTTTCTTCATCTCAGAATCTCTGTTACCCATCTCCAAAACAGAGAGAGGACCAGGTTGAATTGCTGTCTCTTCCTTCTGAAGCTGCTTTCTCCACTACCATCGCTGGGCTGGGGACAGGAATACAAATTAGCAGGAGAGTGATCAACCTGGTACCTCGACCAGCAGTTTTCAGTTTATTGATTTCAGAGCCTGTATACCAATGCTTCATTTCTCCCTGCAGCAGAAATATGTATGGACTGACATCATTTATGCATTTATCAGTTCTTTATAGATATGCATGTCATTTACCTTTATTGGTTGTTATGAACATAACTTCTATAATAAACATTTGGGTGAACATTTTTGTGTGGACATGGCTTTTCATTTCTCTTTGGCATATACCTGGGGAAAAAGAGGCCAGAAGAATATTTTAGGGAAAAATGATCAAAAACGTCCCAAGTTTGATGAAAAACAATCTACACACCCAAGAAAATATATTAATGCAAAGATTTCTACATCTAAGCACATCTAGGTGTATGTATGTATCTATCATCCATGTGTCTACCTGAAAGTCAAAGACAAAAAGAGGATCTAGAAAGAGAAAATGCTTTTCCCATGCGCAGAGTTGACAGTAAAGTTAAGAAATATATTTCTCTCATCAGAAACCACAGAGGGCAGAAGGCAGTGGCGTGACATTTTCCAAGAGCTAAAAAAGAAAAAGAGTATCAATCAAGAATTCTATATCCAGCAAAATCAAGGCAAATTTGTAGACAGAAGATTAGTGGTTGCAAAGGACTGAGGGGTAGGAGAGAGAAGTGCTAACGACTGTGGATTTATGAGTGAATGAACATTTTCTAAAATTAGATAGTGGTGCTGGTTGCATAGCTCTGTAAATAAATTAAAATCCACTGAATTGTACACTTTAAGAGAGTCCATTTTATGATATGTAAACTGCATTTCAATGAAATGTTAAAGAAACAGGGCCCAGCGCTGAGTTAACACTATGTTAACAGAAGAACCATTATCATCACCCTTGCACTGTGTTTTACATGGATCACCCTGGCTACAGAAATGAGGATGAGCTGGACGAGGTGACTTTGAGCACAAAAGTGGGCAGGTTCAGGAGAGTTTTGTGGTAAAGTGTCCATGCCCTGCAGGTCCACACTGCTTGGTGAGTATGTCTGTGGGGCTGGATGCTGAAATAATCCTTATTGACCAATAGCCACAGGATCCCCAGCAAATAAAACTGCTCTTGAATGACCCCTTTCAGTACAGACATTATTTTCTCTTTTCCTGTCCAGCTGCTGAGTCAAGAGCCATTTCAATCAGATGCCTCTGGTTCTTGAAAGAAGATAAAAGGCAATGTTTTTCCAAGGAGATAACTCCAGACTTTGATGTGGTAGATCGCAGAGACTCCCGCCCTGGTGAAACCCAACTTAAAAGAAAGAAACTAATTTAGGCCCACAGTCCTAGGGACAGGGGACAGGCTCCCTGTTTCAGTAAAGATTAATTAATTAGAAGTAGAAATTAAAGAATCACTGAGCTCTTCGTCACCCTACAATAAAATGAACAGAGTCCTCAACTGGGAAAGGATAACTGCCCCAGACATGGAATTCCTGGCCATTTCCCATGAGTTGTTGATGCCACACGGAGCCTTAAGAGCTGCTTTCATTTCATGCAAGGCCTTCATTTAGCTAAGTGGGCTTGCCAGATTATAATCACGGCCACAGAGGTAGCTTCGCCCACTGCAATGCTCCTCGGGGAGGAGATACTTGAACTGGTCTTTTTGGGATTGCTGATTTCGTCTGACAACAATGGGCTACGAAAAACTACACCAATTTAGGTAGGAAAAATAAAGCCATTTTATAGAGGAGATTCTTAAGATAATATGAGACTTGGCAGCTGATGAATGTTAGTATTCCGAACTGTGTGAATTATATACACTGATTCATTCAGTCACCACAGTTCCACGAGAGAAGGTACCCTTACTGACCATACCACATATCACAGCCGAACGGCAAAAGCAAGATTCTAAACTGGACTATCTGCTTCCAGAGCAGGCAGAAAACACTTTCCCATAGACAGACACTGTCTTCCCTTGGCCAGGTGTCAAAACATCCGCGATCCAGCCAAAGCCACGTTCCGGACCCATCTCAATGATTCCTTCAACTAATATTTATTTAGTGTTTGTCAGGTATTCCACAATTAAACCTATAGTCAATCAAAATGTCAAGCAGTGAAAATTTTCAAAAAACGTATGTCTAGCCGTCTGTCAGATATTTGAGTCATGAAAGGGGACATAGGAGTTAGGTCTTTGAACCTGGCGGATGAACAATATTTCACAGAACACAGGACAAGGCAGTGCACAATGATAAACTCTACTGTATGTCCCAGGGGAAAAAAAAGTGTATAAATGAGAGACATAAGGAAATGATAGTAGTTTTCAATGGATTTGGTCACCTACACAGAGATGTATGGTTATAAACCTTCATTTTTAGTAACCACCAAGATTGTGCCTTGACCAGCAGAGAAGGAAGTGTGTGGCCAGGAAAGAGGAACATTTTCACTTTAGGAGCAATGACACTGTCTGCAGAACTCATAAAAGAACCTCAGAAACTGTTTCTACCTACTTTTAGAACTCCAGAGTTATGGAAAGCTAAGGTAATTCTTGAGCTCGCAAAAAAGTCTGAAGTAGGAGAAGGGACAGGCACACAGAATCTATCCCCAAACATGAGCACCACAGTCCCCAAACTATACTGTGCTTCTTTCTTATGGCGTTGAAGTGATAGGGGGAAGTCAAAAGAGAGGGTGTCCTCGTGTGCTTTGACAAACAGGGTCAGTAGAGTACTTAACAGTTTTTAATGACCTGTAATTGGAAGACCAACATGTATTTTTTGAGATATCTGGGGCAAAGTTCAGTAAGTACAAGCCCAGATACATTAGCTCCATAGGGTTGGCCAGGATTACTGTGAGATCATCGCCCCCACACACGTGAAGGAGACTGCAGAAGGATGGCACCCTTACTCCCGCATGCATCACAGTACCTGACTCTTCCTGAAATGCCCCAAGTAACTCATGCTTTCCTCTGGGTAAACCCACAAAATGCAGCCAACTCTTTGAAGACTGCCCAGTATCCCCACTCCTACTGATGGGTCCCCCGTGCCTCTGAACTCATTTTGCATGGATTCTTTGCATCCCCTGCCACAATGCCAACTCTGCATTATCCTCCAGGTCCAATCTGATCTCCCAAGCAGAAAAAAGTAAGTCTGTGTCCCGCTTCTTTTCTATTTCCAGGAAAGGCCAGCACAAGCGTGGGTGCAGGGTGGATGATCCAGAATAAATAGCACAGATCATTTGTGTTTATATTCCTGTACAATTACCAGGTGCTCCCACAAAACCCATTTAGGTGAATTCTCAAAGCAACCCACAAATACAATTGTTGCGAAGAATTAAAGTTGCATTACCTAAGAGACAAATTTTGTCCTCAGAACTAAAAAGAATCATGACCACCACTCCTCAGAAGCTGACTTGAAACAATTCGTTTCCCCTCTTACACACACAACGTCTCAGTGTTCTGGCCTTCTACTTCTTTCTACTCCACTGTAATTAATAAATCAGGAACTTTTATCATGTTGACTCTTGTCCCTCCCCTAAGTCCCTGTCTGACATCTATACGGGGAGGGCTCTGAGTCACTCTACTATTTTTTATTGTTTTTGGCAGGGGCAAACTAAGCAAGTGTGTGGAAGAAACCAGAGAGAAAGGGGGAGAGTTAACAAGGTCAGGCTGAAACCAAAGTCAAAGACTCGAGTCTCAAGATTTTCAGCATTTGCATTCCATACACACCCCTAGGCCAGTTTGGTCAGGCCCAGAGGGGACAGGGTGTTGGGAGGGAGGATGGAGGAGAGGGAGCCTGACAGGAGGATTTACACCCTGATGCGCGACTGGACGCACCTCCCTCGCTGAGCACAGTGTCTGGGGCGAGTGTGACACAGGAGACCCGTGGGGATGGATGTTTCTGCAGCTCTCCTCCCCCAGGCTTCACAGACTGAATGGCTTACCAGTCTGGGTGTGATTTCCATACAAAGACACAGTGTGCTTTTTTCCTCCATAACGTCCTTAAAAATGCCTTGTCTGTATTTATCCAAAGGAACTACTATCTGTTGTCATTGTCGCTGGAGGAAAATCTGGCCTCGTTGAGCTTCGGAGGCATTGTGTCACCTGCTCAGGGTATTTTCAAGGATGGTTTTCACTAAACTTGACAATGGTCTCACTGTGTGCTGACTTGGATCCACTTTTCTCAGCTGAGGGCTTGATTGCCTTGCTAGTTTTCATGGATCTACCAAGTCCCTAATCTTTCTATTTATATTCATCGCCAAATTTTTTAATTTTAGAGTACAATTTTCTTTGTTTGCCTTTTTCCTCTAATGTGCAAAGTATTTGTTGGGTCCAAACAGAGTGCACACTTTCCTTTAAAACACCTGTAAAACAGTACTGGTTAGGCACTTCAGAACACAGAAATGGAAAGCTCTCCATTCCCTGCATAACTTCCAAAGGTGTTCTAGAAAATCGATGTGAGCTGGCCTTGGAAAGGAATTCTCACCTAAGGAAGCAGAGATGTTCTCTGATCGCAGCTTTGAATGTAATTAAACGGTTCTATAAGGAAGAGCTTGCTTTCTGGAGAATATGAAACTTGGTTCTCAGGCCCAGGTCTTCTACTGACTTATTCTGGGCAATTTATGTTCCATGTTGGAACGGTATCCTCACTGATTTAAACAAAGGTCAGACAAAGTGCTATCTATGAATCTCTCCAATGTGGCCGAGGTATCTTTCCACTACAGTCAGCCCAAATAAGTGTATAAGTTAAAGTAACATATCGACTTCGAGCTGAAGTTTCTCAACAATCTAAATAAAAAGCTGCAGTTGAAAAATTCTAGAGCTACTGCTATTAGTAACTACGGTCCTGCCTTGAAAAAATGCAGAATGAAACCGAGGAGGAATTTCGCCACTTTAATTCGCCATGTATTTCAAGTATAGCTAAGATTACCAGAATAAGTTCTGGAGCTAAACTTAATGAGATAGTAAGACACAAACACTCTTCTGCTAGGATCTAGTGTATGTACAGGTCAACAACCAAAGATTCTGTTAACAGTCCATGAAGAGACAGCCTATGAATGGGAAAATGTTCTTGCCAGCTGTGCTTGAATGGAAGACTAACACCTAGAATATATAAAGAACTCAAAGAAATAAAAGACCAATCAGAAACTCGGCAGGTGAAGTGTTATAGGTTTTTGTTTGTCTTTTTTTTTGTACCAGGGATCGAATTCAGGACCTCATGCATGTGAGACAGGCAGCAGAGCCACTGAGCGAAATCCCCAGCATGGCAAGGGAAATGAAAAGATATTTGTCAGAAGCAAACATACCACTGGACAATAAATACAGGAAAAAATGTTCAGTATCTCTGACCATTAGAGAAATGCAAATTAAAATAGCAACAAGACTGCACTTTACTCCGAAAAGAATGGCCATCATCAAGGAACCAAACAAACAAACAAACAAACAAACCCACAAAAAACCCAAACAAATTATGGTGAGGCTTCAGGAGAAAAAGAGCCCTTCTACATTGCTGGTGGGAATATAAACTCATACAACCACACTGTTAAAATCAGTATGCAGATTCTTCCAAAAAAAAAGAAACTGAAAATAGAAATTCCATTTGATCCAGCTATTTTCCTTCTAGGTGTCATTCTGAAAGATTTAAAAACATCATAGTACAGTGATCCGTGCATACTCACTTTTACAGCAGCACGATTCACAATAGCTAAACATTGCAAGTGGCCTATATGTCTGTCAACGGATGAATGGACAAAGAAAACACGGTTACTTACACACAATGGAGTGCTATCCTGCCATAAAGAAGGATACACTGAGTCATTGGTAGGAAAACAGATGCACCTTGAGACCATAATTTGAAGTGAAATAAATAAGACAAGCTTTAATGTCACATGGTTTCTCTTACATGAGAAGCTAGAAATAAAGAACAAGATAAAAGACAGAAAATACCAAAATGAGATCGATCTTTTGCGATATCTAGTGGTAAAATATGCACTTAAATTCCATCTTTCGTCTCAACAGCTTTGCTGCTAACTGGCTTAAATTATACTTATTTTCCCCAGAATAAATTTTCTTCAGACACACCAAGCAACTAGCAACGGCAAAGTTCATAGGAGCAAGCTCTATGATTCGCAGAACAAAGAGGTACTAAGGTACTTAAAGAAAAGAAGAGAAAAAGAAAGCCTTGGCTCCTCCAGTCCGTCCTGCCGAGAGCAGGTTCACACTGGTTCACGTCAGCTCTCTCCGCGCCGTCACATCTCCCTTTTATAAACGCTATATTTGCCAGGTTCACAGCGTTTCTCCCATTTCGGTGCCCTATTTGAATTTGTGTATAAATATTCACTCCTCCACATCTTCTATTTGAATACACAAAACATCCATTTCAGCACAGAGTGCAGAAATTCAGGGCTGGAGGCGGGCAGGGTTCTGCAGAACAGCACTGACTCAGGAGTCCCGCTGTGGAGGTGCGGGTGTGGCACAACTGGCCACCGGCCTCAGTTTTCCTCTTTGAACCAGTTTCCCCACACTGAAGTTAAGACAGATAAAATTGGTCACATTGCTTTCACTTGACAAGCACAAAGGAATTACATCAGGTGCTTTTTTTTTTTTTTTTTGCCTCTCGTGATCCTTGCTTTGGGATAAAGGAAAGACATATAAGAAGAGGCAGGTGGTTAAAAGATGCTGCAAGGAAATGCTGAGCCAAGTGATATGGATTCAAATCCAGTCCCTCCACCAACTTGTGCGCCTTTCTTCTCGGGACTGTGACAGTATATCCATCAATAAAATGAGAACTTAAGGCTGAGTGATCATTTCTGTCTCCCCCAGTTCGGCTCCTGGCTGATTCAGTCTTTGCAGCATCATTTAATAGCTCTGTCATTGTGACCTGAGCTAAGGAGAGTGAGACCACTTCCTAAATTAACTCTTCAGTGGTCCTCACACAGCCAGAGCGCAGCCACCGTGTGGGGAGTAGGGGACTATTACAGAGCTCAGCAAAATCTAGGGTAGAAAACAAAGAAAAGCTTATAGTAGGCACCAGTGTGAGCTTTGTGGCTTTGCTATTTAACATTTGCAGAAGTTAGGAAGCGCCTCCTGGGACTCTGAATTATCTTCGTGACTCCTTGTAAGCCAAAGATTATTTCAAAATAAAAATGTAAAATGCACATTAGTTTTCACAGAAATCACCTAAAGCATGTGGTCACATGCAATTTTCTCCAATCCCATAGACACAGAAATAGCAATCCCAGAGAAAAGCCCAGGAACCTGCATTTCAACAGCTATGTCAGAAGTCTGATCAAAGGGTCATACTTGGAAAATCTCTAATCCATAAGACTCACTGATTCATAATAAAATAAGTGATCATATATGAGCATGAAGAAAAAATGCTACCTAAGGCTACAAAAAGGCTTTGAGGATGAGATGTAGGTTTTAATTTCATCTCCTCTGGTTTCCCTAAAGACAACTAATCTGGTGGGCTTCACACTCTCATTTATGACAGAAAAACACAACTACAGATCCCTAGCGGTCATTCATATAGACTACATAAAGATGATTCCAGAAGGGTGACCCGTAGCAGTCTGCAAACCCTCCTGTTGACACCCACAATCCTCGGCAGACTCCTTCCCTCTCCTGCCCAGGCCACAGCATCTTTCCCTTGTAGGCATCAGGTCCCCAGCAAGTCAAACACAGCCACAAAGGGCAAAGAAGCACGTGGAAAAAACACAGCTACTATAAAAGGGTCAGCAGCAGGGGACGTTAGATTTCAATTGTTCTTTACTGAGAGGAGCAGCAGAGACTATAGTTCCAATAGCAGGCCCCTTTGCTTCACCAAATAGAAATCCTAGCTTCCATCTGGGAAGACTCTGAGGAAAGAAAATGAGGTCTCTGGCTCTAGGCCTCTCATTACAGAGCACTTTGGTACCAGATGAGGCCACAGACTCACAGCCACTCTCTCTTCCGAGACCCCAACTGGAAGAAGATGAATTTAAATCAGTTCTGACCACCTGAATTCAGAAGTGGTACTGACTAGGACCTACAGCTATCTCCTGGCTTCTGACTCGAGCCATCTCTGCCACACATGTCTGTACACACACACACACACATACACACTACAATGAGTATTAATTTCCTGAATCAGAAGTGACCAGGACACACACACAATTAAAAATGCTTATAGTGCAAGCACATGCCAAGCTCACCCCATTCTGATTCTGCTAGTCTCAAGAATGTAAGCATTTCAGTATTTTTGACTGTATCTATGAATCGATTTTCTCTCACAGACAATTTCTCACCAGGGAAAACAACCCTAAAATTTTCTGGGTGCAAGAATGCCTCTTATTATTATGCAACACATTTAACTTCACACACAAAAAAAGAGAAACTGAGAACACTGACATCATTTACTTTTAATCTTCACACTAGTCCTGAGTTTTATTTTATACGGAATCTTTCACACACAGAAAAGATAAGTTTAAGCATCTAAACTGAAATTTCAGTACTTAAGGGCAGGACCTAGGATTTGAACACAGATACAACATCTCTGAAGTCCTCATATCTTTTTGAACCAGGTTGGGCAAATAATTATGGATTCACGTGTGTTCCCTGAATGCCAAAGAGAATTTATAGCTCTTCAGGGAGGAAAAAGTAGCAGGAGAAAATGGTACGCTTGATGTGTTAATGTGAGCGTGTGTGAGGAAGCATGATTTTTTCAAAACGAAGTATATTAGCTATGCAGAAACACTTCCTGAAATATGTTGGACCAACGTTTGCACTCAGGTGAAGCACAGTAGACAGAAAATAATCCATCTATGCATTCTAGACATACTGGTCTTCAGGACAAAGAATCCCAACGCGAGAGAGTCAAGAGTTACCAGCCAGAAAGCAGAAAGAGAGTTGGCTGGAGCAGAGTTCCGTCTTCCCTTACACCGTGTCATGTTTCCCAGGGGAAGACAGTATTATTTGATTTGTCAGAAACCCTACTTATTGTTCTATAGATTCTCTGCTTCCCGATTCTAGAGGGTCTGACTCACATCCGTAATTCCTGTGCATTTGGTGAGCTATCGTGGTAATGTACAGGTAGATGTGATAATATAGCGATACAAGGAAACTGAAATTGAAAAAATATTATCAGGTGACAGAACAGTCGTGTTTTGCCTCAAAAATACAAAGCAAGCATGAAAGGAAGGAAGGAAGGAAAGCAGGGAAGCAGGCACGGGGGAGAGAGAGGGAGAGAGAGAGTGAGTCACCTTGATGTAGCCTTACTGGCAGGATAAAAATCCCTTGTCAGGACAGATAAGAAATCAAAGCAAGACAAAAATCTAGGAGTGAACAGAAGAAAAGTTGAACTGCTTGGGAATTGTGGCCGATTCTTTCTTGCTTCCACCTCACCTGAGTTCCGTATCTGTTTACGAAGTTCATGATCTTGGCCCAATTCTTTGCTCTCTCTGCTCCTGCATCCGAGTGGCAGTGGAAAAATTAATTTCAACAGGAAAACTAAAGTCTCTCAAGCCCAGTTCTCAACCCCTATTCTCCTTTATGCAATGGCCCTGTCTGTCCTTCCATCAAGAAATCCAGGCCACTGAATATGACTTTCATCAACTATCCTTCCTGGGCCCAAGCATCGACTCACCACAGATGCACCAGGCCTCCCCTTCATTCCTCCTGCTGTGCAAAGTGTCCGTGTGTAATTCCTTCCCGAACCCAGCTCCTCGTATGCATGGTTCTTTTTTCAACACTTTGGATACAGATGCAGGCTGAGTGACAGCGTGTTGTTCTCCCAGAGCTGCTGGAAATGCAACTTCTCTAAACTTTCATCCTGTCCTCTACATTGCTTTTTCCTATCAATGTTTTCAATGTCACTTGGCCAGACTACAAAGCTCTAGATCTGGGAGTAATGCTTGACTTTTAATTTTCCCTCAATTTGTGTCCAACAGATTCACCCATGTAATCAACCAGTATGGCCCACAGATTTTGCCTTTTACATACTTCTTAAATCTGACCCCTTGAAGCTTTTCACTGGTACCCAATTTCTGGATGTCACTCTTCTGGACAGCCTCCTAATGATGCCATGGCCTCTGACAGTGTCCTCTTCAACTCCTTCTGCATAACCAAAAAGGCTATTTATATAAAATAAAACCCTGCAGGCACTCGTGCTCTGCCTAAGACCTTACTGACCTACTTTTGCAACCTCACCTCTCACTTGGGCAGAATACTGTCTTAGAAAAAAAAAAAAAATCTGTCTCTTAGCTTAACCCGCAGAAATCCAAATCCATCTGTAATTCTCGGTGCGTATCTCCTCAGCTCGGCTCAGAATGTTTCTTCTTCAGGAAATGCTGTGCTGGCTTCAGCCTCGCCTCTGCGATAATTCTTCACCCAGCTGCACTCTCATTTCAGAAGTCTGGCATCACCTCCTCCAGGGAGACTCTCTCACACATCACTGCTGCCAGACCTTGTGAGACAACTCATCTTCTCTATTCCCAAGGTAGCCACTAACGTGACCATCGCTGATCTTAGATAGTTTATTGCCATTTGTTATTGTGTGTCCCTTTTGCTCACTGCAATTCAGCTTTTAGAGAGGGGATGGGAACAGCATAGCTGCGAAACCAAATTCATTCTACCACCCATTTTAGTACATTTATTTTAAAGGAGCCATGACTATTATCACACATGTTGTCTTTGCCTTTTCATACCTTGACGTCAAAGTGAAGGGGCTGTAACCAAGGCCGGATATTCAGCATTTAGCCCTTTACAGAAAACATGTGTAGGCCCTCTCTTAAAGGGGAGGAGCTGGTTCAGTCTCTCTAGCATCCTTGCTCCCTTTCAGCTTTCCGTAGTGTGAGAGTTAGACAAACAGTTTAAACCACGTTACTACATTGCTAACGTAGTTCTGAAGTTCCACAGCCTAGTCCCTCGAATAATGAGAAGAAACAGGAACTGTCCATGATTAAGTCCTTACAGTGAAACATTCAACTCAAGTCTCAGGACAAAAGTGCCCCACATGGGCATTTTAGCAGTTTCTTCTAAGGAAATCAATTATGATCACTATTTTCAGTGACATTAAAAACCATCAAGGCCGGGGATTTAGCTCAGCAGTTCGGTGGCCTGCCTTGCAAGCGCAAAGACCTGAGTTCAATCCCCAGTACCAAAAAATAAAATAAAATAAAATAAAAACCATCGAACAAGGAGTTTCCCTCTCTACTAGAACCAGAACTCACTAGGGATGGATCTTTCCTTTGATTTCATGGTAAAAAAATAAATACATAATGATTACTTGGGCCAGGGATTTAGCTCAGTGGTTCTGCCGCCTGCCTTGCAAGCACAACGGTACCAAAATAAATAAACAAGCAAGCAAACATAATGATTATGTAACTGTAGTCTTAAATAAATTTAAAACATCGAGGTTTCCCCAAAGCTGTTTACTGTGAATGGTCCAGAGGTGAAATTGATGATTTTATTATTTAACAAAATAATTTTTCTCAGTAACAGCAAATGACATGCGCAGCAACCTCCTAACCACTGTCAGTCATGAAAAGCTGGAGAAATCACTGTACCCTCCTATCCAGTAATTTTCAATCAGTGAGGAAATTGACTCATACATAAATGGTCGTGAGCATTGAAAACATATTGCTTGTGCCTCAAGGAAGAAAAGCTCATATTGTGACCGGGAGATTTGGATTGTGAGTCAGAGAAAATAATCACACACTATTCTGTCTCTCTTCTAAATGCAGCACCAGTTGAAGATTCTGAAATAAACAGCAGGCAGACAGAAGAAGACTTCCAAGACCATTCAGAAGGCAGTGACACCAACATAAGTTCCCCTCCAACATCTCTATGTCTAAATGCCACCCAGCCTAACAGTTGCATGTTCATACAAACAGGGACAGGGGAAACCAAGAGACCTCTAATACAACTCAAGGAGTAAGAAAGAGGAATAGAAAAAGCAGCTGCTTTTCTTTCTTTGTCACCTCAGTCTTTCCGGTTATGTTATGCCTTTGTCCCCAAACAGTGTCATGGCAGGGGGAAGTCCTAGGAGGCACAGGATACAGAGCTCTGAGAAAAAAGACTGATCCTCTAACATCAGTAGAGCTACACTCTCAAGATGGAAGTGACTGATTTTGTTTTTGTTTGATTTTTCCTTGTGCTGTTTTACCCGGGCAAGTTTTTAGGAAATGACCTGCAAGGCAGGATGACTATTAGGTTTTTTGGCTAGATGATTGAAAAAGAAGCTAAACCCTTCAAAAACAGGAAATATCAGGGAAATTAAGAAGATGAAAGAGATGAGGGAGAAACCTTGTAAAGCTGTTTACGAACTCTGGAGTTCAACTACTCCATGCTGTATGGATCTGACCGTAAACCAGATACACACACCCGGAGAACTAAACTATGGACAGACCTTACCCAAGGGGGTAAAAGGGTCACAACGCATGTAACCCTGCTGAGAACTCATGGCATAAGTCCAAAGAGCCTGAAAACGAATTAAGACAGAAACTATGATATTCAAACAAGAGTGAGACTTATAAAGTACACTCAAAAAAGTCAAAAACAATTCAAAACTGCACAGTATTTGAAGAACCAGGAAAATCTCATGTCATAGATGAGACAGCAAGACCAAGATGACACAAATACTGAAATTATCTAATAAAGACACTAAAGGAGCTATCATAAAGTTCTAAGTAATTGGGAATACCCTTGAAATTAAGTCTCAGCAAAAAAAAGACATAAGGAAAAGCTAAATGAAAATTTAAATTCTGAAACAGTAACAGAAGTATGTCTTTATTAATTTGTTTTCCCTTTTTATTAGTATAGGATTGTGATATATAATAAATTCATTGAGGTGCTTATGTAAGTAACAAATTATTTAACAGTGCATTACATGGACAATAGCAGAAGGCAGATAGACAAAGAAACATTTAGCAAATGTAATGACTTCTGGATAAAAATGATTAATCTGAAAAATAAAGAAAATCACTAGAAAAATATAAACAGAGCTTCAGATGGGATGATACAAAATGTCAAATATTTGCTTTATGAAAGGTGCAAAAAGCAGAAGGAAAAGTACAGTGTATGGAAAAATAATTTGAGAAATAATGAAAGCCAACTTTCTAAATTTAAGAGGAATTTAATATACCTACAGTTTCAGCAATCTCAGAAAATTCAAATCAGGATAAACTCAATGAAATCCATGTCAAAGCACATCATAATGAAACTACTGAAAATTATTCTCCAAGACAAATACAGATATCAACCTAAGCAAAATGATGATACATTACTTCTATGTTTACAAAATTCAAGTGTCATTCTTCTATTTCTCATCAGAATGCATACAACTGAGAAGGAAAGAGAATAGCACTTTTATAGTACTAAAAGAAAATAATTGTGCACCAAGAATTCTGTAGCCATAAAATTTCATTTAGAAATAAAAACAAAGCAAAGACATCCTTATGTGAAAGAAAACTGAGAAATCTTTGCCTCAAAAAGAACTGTTAAAGAAGATCTTCAAGAAAAAAAAGAAAGTCATTTAAAAGAAATATAAGAATATCAAGAAAGAATAAAGATCAAAAGAATTGGTGTCTGGATACATATATGGTATTTCCCAACTACTGACTTTTAAAATACACTTCACATTGGAATGTAAAATTATAACAGTGTTTAATGATGTTTTCAATTGATATGTATAATGTTTTTTAAAACAACCACGTAAATGAAAATTTTAATGACAGGTTTGAACATTATACTTAGAGTGGGAAAATGTTTATTCCACATTAACAGAAAAGGTAAATATTTATATTGCCCTCCCTAGGAAAATCATTACCAAAATTACAGGGAGATAAAGTAATTGGCCAAATTCCAATATATTTGTATCTCAGGGAATAAGGGAGACCCCAAAACTGGAGACAGATGCAGAGACTGCTGGGTGGCAGAATAATCAGCACACATACAGGATTCATCCATTGTATTTGCCACATATATGGGCCCAATCTGTGGCATCCTAGAACCATTACAATACTGACAACAAAGATCAAGGGTCAAAGGTCACCATAAAAAATGTAATAATAATGGAAAAGCTTGAAACGGTGTGAGAATTAACCAAATGTGACACAGAGACAGAGTGAGCACATGCTCTTGGGAGAACAGCTCGCACACACCTGCTCAAAGCAGACCTGCCACAAACATCAATTTGTAAAATACAGCATCTGCAGAGCACCATTATGTGACACACAGTAAAACAAAGTACTCCTGCATACTATAAAAACATTTTTTAGAAGCTCACTAAGACGACTATATTAATACCAAGCAATTAAAACTCACTAAGAAGAAGGGGGCATTATGTAATGATGCCAGAGTAAGCTCATCAATAATAATAATAATAATAATAATAATAATAATAATAATAATAATAATAAATAATAATCCTAATGACATATATGCCTTCAAATAGAACTTTAAAAAAATACAAAGCATAAACTGACCAACATGGAAAAACAGAGAAACAAATTCACAATTATTCTCAGAGACATCAATGTTCACCTCTCAGTAAACGATGGCACTACTAAACAATAAATCATTACAATATGAAACTCAACAACACTATTAACCAGTTGGAACAGTCAACAATTTTAGAACACTTCATACCACAACAGCAAAAGACATTCTTCTCAACTACACACAGACCATTCATCACAATAGACCGGGTCATAAAATAAGCTTTACCAACTTTACAATAATTTAAATCACACAAAGCATTTTCAAACATAGTAACAGAAGAAAATTAGAATGAAACTAAAGAAAGATAGTAGAAGAAAAATATCCAAACATTTGGAAATGAAATAATATACTTGTAGATAATCCATCTAACAAACAGTATCTCCCCAAGGAAATTAGAAAATACTGTGCATTTATTAAAAAACAGTGAATTTATTAAAAACGGCATATACAAGGCAGAATTTGTAGACTCCAGCTCAAGAAGTGCTGCGTTACATACGTAAAATAAGTAAATACATAAATAAAACCTTTCGTGTGTTGTAGTTTAAGTCTAGAGAACCCTCCCCAGAAGTCTTGTGTGTTCAGAGGCGGGCTTTTGGAAGGTAAATGGAGTATAAAGCCCTATAGCTAACTTGTTGTTAAGACACAGTGGTTGTTACTGGGCTGCTGCAGTGTGACCTTGAAGGGAATATCTCCCAACCTGGCTACTCCTTCTAAGTTTCTTGGCTGCCATAAGGTGAGCAGCTTTCGTCCACCAGACCTTTCCACCATGCTCTATCTGCCTTGGAGCCAGCCGTGAACTAAAATCATGGGCCAAAATAAATCTCGCCTCTTTTCAGTTGTGAGCCTTGGGTATTGAGTTCCAGTGACAAGCAAAGCAACTAAGATAGACTTTATTTTTTGTTTTGTTTTTCCTTTATTACCCCCAGTAATGGGGATTGAACTCAGGACCTTGTGTTTGCCAGGCAGGTAAAGCACCACGGAGCTACAACTCTGGCCCAAGACAGACTTTGATACTTGAGAAGTGGGGTCATCTCAATGACTACACCTGACCATGTGGTCCAGAAGCCTTTGCAATTAGTTTGCAGGGGACTTTGAAAAGGTTTGGATATGCCAGCTACAGAAGCCTTAGGATGCTGTAAGCCAGGCTTGATGGATACTAGTCAGAGCTCAGAAGACCAGAAAGCTGATAGAAATACAGACAGTAAAAGCCAACCTCGGGAAGTTTCAGTTGGAAACAAGAATTCCATTGGCAGTAGAGCAGGAAGTCATGTATTTTATGCTCTGGCAGAAAATTTGCCTGCAACTTGAACATGTTCTGAGATGTTGCAAGAGACTGACGTTAAGAGAGGTAAACCAATTCATCTGCTGGAGGAAATTTCAAGGGAGCTCAAGATTCAAGCTTTGGTAAGGGTAATGTTGGCTGCTTTTAGCCGTATCTACCATAAGAATTATGATGAAAGAGCACAGCTGAAAAACTCAAAGAATTCTGCATGTGGCCTCAAATGAAGTACCTATAAAGACGGTGTCAAGGAGAGCTTGCATTGAAAGAGAAATCAAGTACTTTGCATCCCGACAAAAGGAAATGTGTCTTGAAGGCAACTCAAGAATCAGCAAGACCCCACACTTCCCTGACTCACAGGTGTAAATGAGTAAAAGTAAACTTCTTTAAAAGACTTTGCTTCCGGAGAATGCAGCCCAAGGGTGCTCTGCCTGAGGGGGCTGCCTAGGAAATTGGTTCCCCAGGATTGGCAGCATAGTCCTCAACTCTCCAGGCATTAGAAGGCATCTGTATCCATGATCCAAGGTTACCTGGCTACTGCTTGAGCTGGCAGCCAAGTGTGACATCATCCACATGGTGCAGCTTTTATTGGCAGGCAAAATGTAAGAGTTCTGAGACCAGAGAGGTTTCTACCCAGATGTCAAAGGAAGGCCTAGGACGCCAGGCAGTGTGCCCTTGAGAGATTGTGTGTGAATCCTTGAGAGTGAAGCTGAAAGAACAGTGGCAACAACAGGAGGTAGGAGAAACTAGAAACATGGATCATCTGCTGAGAAAAGCTGTAGGTAGTGAGCAAAGCCAACCTAAGAGAGAGACTTTGCAAATAACAGTGCCAGAGAGGCTGGTCCCGCCAAGCTCACCGGAGTTTACATCACCACAACTTGTCCCAGGTGCTCAACGTGGATACACAGGATTTAATTTTTGCCCTGTGAGGTTTCTGTCTTGTTTTATTCCCACCCTAATCTCCCTTTTATAGTGGGCATTTTACACTGTACCATTTTACATCAGTTGTATGTAATTTTCTTTTTATTTTTACAGGGATTCACAGCTAATAGTTTACAGTGAGTTTCAGGGGAGGCTTTGGAGTTGGAATTTTCAGCAGTGGAAGGACTGTTAAAACTTTGGTGGCTGTGAGAGACAGACTAAATGCATTGTGCATAATGAGATAGATGTGAGCCTTTTGCGGATCAGGGATAGAATGTTATGGTTTAGGTCTAAACTGTCCTCCCAAACATCCCATGTTTTTCAGAAGTAGGGCTTTCGCAAAGTGATTAGATTGTGGGAGTGATATAGCTGACCTGATGATAGGTTCTCCTAGTTAGAGATGGGTTAATGGGGGCATGACCTGGAAGGACAAATCTTTCTCTCTAACCCTTCCTTGTCTTTCTGCTTCCTAGCCATGAACAACTTTCTTATGCAAGGCCCTTCCATCATGATTTTTCTGCCTTGAAGCCAGCTTGCCATGAACTGAAAAAGTGAGCCAAAAGAAAACATCCCCTCCTTCAAGAGAGGGTGTTAGATATTGTGTCCCAGGGACAAGGGTACTGGGGAATGATCTCAAGTTAATAACAGAAGCTTCCATTTTAAGAACCTAAAAAAATAATAAAAGAATAAGTGCAACCATAAAAAAGAAATAAAAGAGCAAAGGGAAGAAGTTAATGAAATATAAAATACAACAATGATAAAGAAAACCAATGTTATCAAATGCTAGTTTACAGATTATTACATTAGAAAAGAAAGAGGTTATAACAGCATAGACTTGAACACTTTAAAATAATTAAAAGTTTATTGCAAAGGATCAGATGAACGCAATTACTTGAATAAAACTAACCAGCTCCTCAGAAAACATGAACCATCAAACAAATTGGATACCTGAAGAGTTCCATGACTATTCAAGAAATTGAATTCTGCTTAGAATCAACAGAAAAAAATTTCAAGCTCTAATGCTTTTTTCATAAATCTTACCAAATATTATAAGAACAAAAAATATTAATTTTAAGAATGTTTTTGAAAAACAAAAGATGAAGCAATAATTCTGTATTTAAGCTGTAAGATCCACCTTCCTTAATATGTAATGCAATAAATGATTCAAGAAAAGAAAACTAATAACCAATATTACTCAAAAAGATAAAAATCCTATAACAAATGACAGCAAACCTATTTCAACAATAAACACTACACCTAAGAGAGGCTTATCACAGGAAGGCACTATGTGCTCATCATCTAAAATGAATGAATCTATCATATGAATCTTCCAAACAATGTGAAACCTACAGGATTACATAAAGTGGCACAAAAAAAGAATTTTAAAAATTAACATTCATTTATAGTAACACTCATATGTAGGAAGAGAAGACAACATCCTAAACCTAATATAAGGTATATTTTTCGTAATTCCACAGCTAACATTATATTTAATGGTGAAACACAGAATGTTTTCCCTCTAAGATCAAGCGTATGACAAGGATACTCACTCTCACCATTTCACTCCATGTTACACTTGAAATTTTAGCTAGTGAAATAGCTAAGCACAAAAGTTATTCAGATGGATAAGGAAGATGACGGAGAAAATTTCAATAATCCACATAAACTTCTCGGATTTGATTTGGCTTTGATTAGGATACAAGGTCAAAACCAAAACTCGATTCTATTTCTACACATTAATGATGAACAATTACAAACAGAATTTTAAAAGCACTTAGAAATTCCAAAATAATGAAACATTTCAGTATAAATATAATAAAACCTGCACAGTAGCTGTATAGGAAAACGATGCAATATTGATGAAATAAATGAAAACCTAAACGGCACGATGCAGCATGTTTCTAGACTGAAAAGTCTATCCTGTAAAGATGTTCAGGTTCTTCAACCTCATCTATAGGTTTTAACACAATTCAAAACAAAAATCTAGCAGGATTTTTTCTAAAGATATAGACAAGTTTATTTTAGTGTACAGGAAAAGGTAGAAGGAAAATATAGCCTGAAGAAATCTGAGTAAGAAAAAGTTGGAGAAACCACAGTTCCAGATTGCAAGCTTGCTATAGAGCTACAGTAATCAAGACAAAATCATTTTGGGAGAAGTGGTGGGAACCAATGGCAAACATTCTGCAGGCATCTGTTCATCGTCACTGCAAGTTTAAAAAGTTCGCCATCAATCAAATCAATAAAGGCTCCACAAAGAACAAATATGGCTATTTTGCTCTTGATAAAGGTACAGAGGGAAATCAGTGAGAAGTCTTTTCAACAAACAGTATTAGAATAACTGGGCAGTCATGTCAAAAAGGCAAAAGAAAGACATTAATTCTCACATCACTTAGAAAAATTAACCCAAAATGGATTACCAATCCAAGTGCATAATACAAAGCTACATGTCTTTCAGAAGACAAGGAAATCTTCGCGACCCCTGAGTTAGGCAAATATTCTTTTAAAAGCAGTATTATTGATTCAACTGAATGCATCTTTTATAATGCAAGATTAGTGATGTGTTAATCAGTGACTAATTTCAATAGCTTTATGAAGATATAAGACATTAATTTATGAGGTCTAATTTGCATAGAATCTAATTCAGCCAAATTATGCAATTCAGTGGCTTCTATTGTGTGGAGTGAATTGTGAAACCATCACCATAATCTAACTTTAGGACACTTTTGTTGCCCTGAAAAGTAACTCTGTACTTGTCTGCAGTCCTTTTCCATCTCTCCGCAGCTCCTAGCGCTGGGAATCCACTATTGTCAGATACAGTCATTACCTGACCGAAAGCTTGATTTATAAAATCCAGCATGGAAATACTGGAACTCGGTAAAGTATAAAACCTTCTGCTCTACAGGAGAATGAAAAGGATGGAAGGACACAGCAGCAGACTATGAATATAAAATTAATCTGAATGCAGGGTATACAAAGAACACTCCAAACTCAACAATCAAAAAATAAACATTCACAACCATAAAAGCAGAAAATTAGAAATAATAGGCTGAGTCATCAAACATATGCTGCAGAACAACTAGTGATTCAAAGAATATATTACAGGGGAAATTTAAAAACATCATAGGACCCTCCCGAAACGAAACACAACATTCCAAAACCCATAGGATGCAGCAAAAACACCTCTCTAAGGAAAGGCATTTGTGCATATTCAGGCTGTACCCAAGAAATGGAGCAGGCTGCCCAGGGGCCACAGAATTCCTGGAATGGACACAGGACAGCCAAGGTCAATTAAGTCTCACCAACAGGCACTAGAAGGAAAGGGTACAGCCCAGACTGACTGACGGGAAACAAAAGGCTTTCGTAGCAGCAGCAGGATGTACAAATAAGGACCCATGAGGACTGGCATCAGTATGGCACACATGGAAATTACTAGAAGTCTAGTGGTGGTGGGAGAGACAAGGAAACCTCCAGAAAGTACTTCAAGTGTCCTGTTATAGACAGCCAGAAGACAGCACTTCACAGTGACCTTGCTGTACCCAGTTACCACAGGGACGGGGACTTAGAAATGACAGCATATCAGCAGTGCCATCACTAGCTTGCTTTGTTCCCTTACAGAAATGGCTGGCATTCCAAGGGACACCTGAGTCTGCACATGTACAGGAGAATGACTTTCACAGGAAACAGCAGTGTGCACAGTTCTCACCACCCTGCAGAGAGCACTCATCCAAACACTGCAGTCCCTGTCCATTTACAGGGTCCCAGGACTTGGCAAACACCTTGAGAGTGCAACAGAGCAACTCAAGAGACAAATGCTTTTCTTTTTTCAGGAAAGATACAGAAGTTTATAGCAACAAACACATTGAACTCTGAAATAAACAATCCAAAGTTACTCTTCAAGGAGCTAGCTAAGAGAAGAAAAGTTAAGCCCAGTGGAGGCAGAAGGATGAAAGTATGAAGACTGAACAGAAAGAGATGAAGAAGAGCCTAGAAACACACCAGAAAATATCATAAAACTAAGGGACCATTCTTGGGAGAGTTAAAACTGGTAAATCTTTGGCTAGACAAACAGAAAAAAGAAAGAAGAATTGAATCAATGACAGATGAAAAAGAAGATATTAAAAACAATACACAAGTACAAAGGGTCATACACGCCAGTTCTAAAAAATTATTTGCCAACTAACTGTAAAACCTAGACAAAATAGATAACAGTTCCTTACCATATAACCTACCAAACTGAATCGTGAAAAGCTTTGAAATTTGAAGAGAAATTATAAGTATGGGCATTGAATCAATAATTAAAATCTCTCAAGCTAGGGATAAAACACTGAACTCTGGAAGAGCTAATTCCAATCTTTTTCATATGTTTGCCAAGTAACTGAACTGGAAGAAAGGAGGGGAGAGAGGGAAAGGGGAAGGGGAAATAAGTAGAAGATATGCCATTTGCAAGAAAGTAATAACCTCAGTATCAATTACACAGTTTGGTCCTTATCACACCAGAGAAATGCTGTGTAACAGGAAGAAAAGGTCTAAAGGTATAGGGAAGTGGAAGGGCTAGGGGAAAGGTAAGAAGGGAAAAGAAAAAATAAGAAAAAGGAAAAAAAAAATGGAAACAGAGTCTTTGTAATAAGGAAGGGTGGTGGTGGTGAAGGAATGCGGAAAAAAATGAGAACCAATATATGTCATGTAAAGGTCCAAGATCCCAGGGATGAATGTAACTGTACTGTACACCTAGAAGGTACCAATAAAAAATTATGTTGGGAAGAGAAAAATAAGTTAGGCTGTTGAAAATAAAGACCCTAATAATCTCAATGAATGTAAACATTCTATGTCATACACATGAGATAAGGCGAATAATACCAACAAACATGAAAATAAAAGGGATTTGGAGGAGGAGGGATTGAGGGAGGGAAGACAGAGGAGAAGGGTACTAAAAACAAAAAAGAATTGTATTATATACAAGTACCCACTCCTCAAAATGACTATAAACTACAAGTACTGCAAACAGGTACTAATGAAGAAAAAATGTACTAGTACCCTAAAAGGGTCATTCATCACAATCAAGTGGGATTGATGCCCCCAAGGTTGGCTTCACGTATGCAAATTTCACAACATATATATGCATCAGAACTTCACAATGGACTCTAAAAGTTTATATAATTATTTCTCAACTACAAAATGGAATAAAACTTGAAGAAGCAAAGTAAACCTTTCCATCAAACGACAAGCAAATGGGGATCAAATATAAAATCTACGCTCATCTTTGACTTCTACCTGGGTACCTCCCCCAGGACAAGTAAGAACTTACTCCCTGTACCCTCTACAATCCTGCACTTTTATTTACTTATTTAATATACACTTATACAGCACCTGCTAGATGAAGAAGGAACAATCATTTCTGACCTAGATAAAATGGAGGAACGTGGATAGTTCTCAAGATGAGGTAACAGATAAACCAAATACTGAGAAACAGAATTGTACTGAGAGAAGATGGCAAGAATATGTTGGGCATCTTCCTGTCTGAAGGTATAAAATTATCCACTGCCTCTGAAAAAGGCCTAATACTGCTGGAGACTAGAATAGAGGTAATTTGTTTACGAGAACAAAATGTTAGGCTAGGAAGATGTTGCAGAAAATTGCATGTGCCAGGTAAAGAAATTTACACATAATTTATGTCCTATCTCCTTGCCAAAAAAGATCGCCTCATATCTTGTTTCTTGGCCTTATCAAACAGACCTTATTTAAAAGAGATTTCACACCAATGAAGCCAAAACTTAAGTGTTAAAAGATGAATTCCAGCAAGCACTTCAACACTGATTTATCATGTGAACTTTGGCTATTTAACTTCAGCATTTTCTTTTAGCGTGTGTAACACATAAGAATTTTTTCCAGACTTTCCTATTTCATGAAGCCTATCTGACAAATACTACCTCAAGACTAATGTGAAAGGCATTTTTTTAACCTATAGCATAAAATATTATTTCAAAGTAGGTTCCTATCTTAGCATTTAGGGCAACCAGAGAACTCACTAAAAATGCAAATTCTCACATCCCACCCAAGACCTACTGAGTTACAGATGCTAAGGTGGTGGGTAGAAAAATGCATTATCACATCTCCACCATTAATGTCACATTTGCTAAGTTTGAGAACCACTGACGTGAAATATTACAGACATGTCCTCAAGGGCTATAAAACTCAAACTATGCCTTCCTTAGCCCCTTCTGACTACTGCAGTCTCCCAAAAAAACAACATCTTATCTGTAGCCAGAAAATCGGGTATTTGTTATTGGCATTTATCTTTTCACAACTCATGAAACTATTCGAAGTTTATTCTTCTAGGGGAATAATTACATTCGGAAATATTCATCAATCTGTATCAGCAGGTGCAGGAAAAAATAGATAGGGAATTTTTCTTTACTGGTTTGTATTTCGATAAAGCAATTTTGCTTGACAGAATTGCTGTCAGCACACTGACCCGCAGTCCATAAGAAATTTGTGTCAATTTACTCAATGAATGATCTCTATCGTCAGCATTCTCCCCTATACCCAAATGTCCTTAAAGCAGTATAAATTCCTGCTGAAAGGATAAGCAATAATGGCAGTGTGAATCTGAGGATGGAGCACAAACGACAGGGAACTGGGGAGGAGACTTTTCTTTCTCTGGCAGAACAATGCAATATGCAAAAATATATTTCTATCATCACAATGAACAATGAAAGAGACTGCCTGTTGCCCTGTTCAACTGAACAAGCTGGGAACAACGACCTTATTAATTTTTTTTTATATCTATATTCTCTTTTGCGGATTCAGATTAGATTTTCCTATGGCTCACACGGTTGAAGTTGTCACTGTCACCGTAGGTGTTAATACCCATTTTGTCCTTTGAAATGAAACTTACTTACAGATCAACTCTCTAAGAACATGCTGTAGGCGAGGATGGAGGGGAGAAAGCAACTGTCTCTCAAACCAGCTCCTATCCGGGAGGGAGAGGGAGCAAGTGTGCCTACCAAGCTCGGAGTTTACACACGGCCTGAGCATGCACTTCTAATTTCATTGCTGGGTTTCAGTTGTCTCATCCAAGAAAGAATGATGCATGCCTTCTATGGAAATGGGTCCCACGGCTTCCTTTCTGTAACCCATCATTTCCTTTTAATAGTCTTTCACTGTTTTCCACAAAAACGTTTCCACCTTTCTGCTCCCATTAGTCCTCTCTCCGGGGGGAAAAGAAACTGCGATGAACTCCTTGCTATTTACGGGAGAAGTCAAAAATTCAAATACAAAAATTCAAATTCAAGGATTAATAAAGCTGCCACAGTGCTTGCTGAGTATACAAACTATTTGTATTCAGTGTTTGTCTTGTCATGAAGCAAAACATCTGGTTATAAAAGTCTACAAATGTATTAACATTCACGGATAAATCTATAAAACCATGCAAATCCACAAAAAGCAGATAGAACACCATGAGGAGTTGTGAAGCTCTGAAGCCACCAGTTGGCCAACCACAGTCCGTGTGAGGAATTTTACACACACCCCACTCCCTCTTCCTTTTTTCTCTGCATTCTTGTTTTATTATCTGTACATCCTGGTAAAAGCACTAGCTGACTTCACCTTGCCGTGAGATGTATTATGTAGAAGGTCACTTGTTATACCTTAGAGGTAAGGACTTACATGACATGCCATTTCTGGTTTATTCTGTAATCTAACATCAGGGATTGTACCTTTACAGCCTCTTTAGCTCCACCGTAATTTAGGTCTGAGTGGAGAATATTTCTAAACCAGCCTCAAAGAAAACACTACTAGAAATGTACTTTGAGTCATTGAGTTAAAAAACTATGGGGCCAGTGGTTCTGCTGCCTGCCTTACAAGTGCAAGGTCCCAAGTTCAATCTCTGGATCCCTGGTAACAACAACAACAACAAAAAGATTAATGTTAAAGAACTATGCATCACCAAGTGCCTACTCTTGCCAACATGTAGGCCCTAGTCAGAGCCGTCTCTACTATAATAGATCCCCACTCATATTCTCGTGAAGTCAAGACCCCTGTGTCCTACAGACATGAACATCCACTAAGACAGCATTTAAAAATGGAAGCTTGTAAGATAGGATTTTCCTTTGGAAAAGAAAATCAGGCAAGAGACAGAGTGGGGAAAGGCTGCCCGCACTGAGAGATTAGGGAAGAGGAAGCCACACAACGTTTCAAATGCACATTTTTGCCTAAAATGTTGTCCCTTTCCCAAGTCCTTATTTACTGGAAGTTGTTGCTGGGCTATGATTAAGCACCCCGATGGCTAACTCTTCCCAGTTAACAAGACTAGCAATCAGTCCTCTTAGAGAAGTCTGATTGCCCCCATTGTGAAGGCCTAAATATCCCAGATGGCTTTGCGCAGACTCTTGGGTTTTGTCCAGCTCCGTGGACAGCCCCACTTATTCACCCACAATAGCTTGTGTACCAGTCCCTCTCAAGAGTATTATTAAGCATCCTTTGTCTAGCAAGCAGCTGACATGGTTCTTGGTATACATTTTCCCCTTCTACAAAGGGACACACCAGCGTTTTAGGTGACGCATCCACTCTTGCGAGCCAAACCAAGCTATACACAAGCTCCAGATGAAGCAAATAAAGGCAAAGACCACTAAATAATTTCCATCAGCTGTTAACAGAGCCTCCAACTTGGCATCTTTCTTCTTAGCCTAGTGACTGAAAGCTTTTGATGAGTCATGATTACTGCTACTCTTTTCAAGCATCAGCATCATTAGGGCGTCAATGCAGAGAGAAAGAAGATGAAAAAAAAAAACCAAAACAGATCTAAACAGTATCATTGGCGAGGCAAACATTTCCAGAGGAGCAAAGAACTGTTGTGAGAATATTGTTGAGAGAGAAAGAATGAAAAAAAAAAACCAAAACAGATCTAAACAGTATCATTGGCGAGGCAAACATTTCCAGAGGAGCAAAGAACTGTTGTGAGAATATTGTTGAAAATAAATGTTCTTCTGATGACTTACGTGCTTCAGCAGAGAAAAAAAATAAGAAGAAACCACCTGGTGATGCAAAGGAACTCTTCTTGTCAGATCACTAAAGCAAGCTCCAGCGCTCCCAGATACTCCCAAGAACCTCAGAGCCAGTCCGGCCAGTGGCAGTCTAACCCCCTCTAGCGTCTGCGGCTTTGCAAAGTGAATCAGCTTCCCCAACGGCTTCTGTAAATCCCTTCTCAAACATCCTTGTGGAAGAGTCCACTTGCATTGTACTTGTCATTCAAGGTGCTGATAAAGTACTTCCTAACTCCTCAGATGCCTTCCTTTAAGCCCAATCTAAAGTAAGGT
Organism: Fukomys damarensis; assembly: GCF_012274545.1. Lineage (NCBI taxonomy): Eukaryota > Metazoa > Chordata > Mammalia > Rodentia > Bathyergidae > Fukomys > Fukomys damarensis. The sequence continues at coordinate 6,548,556 of NW_022900921.1, read as the reverse complement.
CCACAAAGTTACACCATGAGTTCACTCCTTTAACAGACCTACACCATATTTGCAGACAGTCTCTGAGTTAAAGTAGATTAACCCTTCCAAAATTGTGCAGATTATGTAGTTATCGTCATCTGACACGAAATTATCAAAATTACTTTCAGGTCTAGTCAATCTGTCCACAAATACAGTTACAGACAATATGCTATTACTAAATTACCACATAACACTGAATAAATGCTGCCTCCTCCCTCAAAACTCTCCTGTATAAAATCACAGATCTGAACAAAATAAGCTCCAAGAATTCTACAATTCTAGGCAATATCACAATTCTTTATCATGTCATTTTTAGGCCTCTCACCCCAGTTTTCTGACTTATGAAGATAACACAATCTCTTCTAACTCGCTAATGAAAAAGCAGACTATTAACATGAAACTCCAGAACGATTTCTGTTAAGCAACTCCTTTATATTTTCTTTTGGCAATGGCACCTTTTGGCACCCACCACCAATATTTCACACCTACAAAGTTAGAAGTTTCATGCCTCTAGTGTTGGGCTGTCTGGGTTCGAATCTTGGGTCTGTTACTTATCAATTACGTAACTTTAACCCACTTGCTTATAACCTCTCGGAATTGATTCTTTTAAAATAAAAAGATGACGAGGAAGGGGAAAGGGGGAAATCTGTTGAAAGGATTAAATTCTGACAATTATCCAGCGCACTTATTGTAGTCTCTAACATTCGACAAACACATAACAATGACAACCATTAACTGTACAGATGACATCATCAACACGGTGGTGGGAGAGTTAAGAATAACAGGAACAACTACCTCAGTTCTGTTGAGTGTCGGTCACGTGTGGGGATTGTAGTCAAGGTCTTACATGTTTTGCATCCTCTGTCTTTTCCTGCACCCCTCACGTCCACTTTTCTTTATGAATTACCATCTTGCAAAGAAAAATCATTTCAAGATTGCTTCGTGAACACAATTATAATTAGAAAGTGCCTTCATATGCCCTTTCTCGTTAGATTGCAGAAACAACTGACAGGTATTTCTTGAAATCAATTTTATTCCCATTTTGCAGAAGTAAAAGGGAGATCGCATGTTCTTAAATATTCTAGCAAATCTTCCAGTTCCGAGTCTGGTATTTTTCTTATCCTGCCCGCTGTTTTCTGTTGCAGACTTGCCAGGTGAGCAAATGGCACAGGGCTAATTACTGATGGGCACTGAGATGGAACGGGGCCCCACTGGGGAAATCCGAATTCATGGACAGCTGGACGTCTTTTGAATCCTCCCCCTACGCAAGCAAACTCTTGCCAAGGAGTTATGTTACTCGTCAGACGCCAAAGGGTTGAATTTTTATGTAAACTCGATGCTGGGCTCGCCAAAGGAAGGTGAATCAAAATTGCATGAAGTGTGGAGTAGGCGGGAGTGGGTGGACAGAAGTCTCCCCACTGACTTGGCCTCTGCAGCATGAAAGAGAAGGCCGAGCCTCAGCAAGCCTTGTGTAATTCCCAGAGAAACTCACCTGACGAAATATAAACCTTCTGTGTACAGGGAAACTCACGAGGTTACAAAGGCTTGAGAAGATGATCATCCATCTTTTTTTCTTTAAAGGAAATGTGAGAAATTGAAAGTCTTGACCCTCTGTTCATTCAAAATATGTTCAATGCCCATTTCATATCCAGCTGTGTGGCTGGTGGTGGGTATAACCAGGGAAAACATACCAAAGAATGTATGCTCAAAGAATTAAAAAGTATTAAATAGCAATGCTGGGCTAAAAAAAATGGTAAGAGATGGTCCCAGTCCTACGGAAGTTAAGCCTCACAAGAGAGCAGATACTAATGACAAACTACAGTGCTCCAGCACTAGAAACACCACAGGCTGGCTCTGGGAATTAGAACACAAATGCTGAAGCATCATAAGAGGAAAGAGGAGAAGACAACGGGATGGGAACGGGCACAGAAGACTTTTGAAAGAAGGTGATGCTGCACAGATCCTTAGGTCCAGTGAGAACATTTGAGTACTGTAGTGCTGTGGCTTAGTATACTGAGGTCCCCACAAAAGCCTCAGGTAGACATCCACAGGCCTTTTGGGGAGGTGGCTGGACCACGGGTGTGCGATGCTGGATTAAGGTATGTGATACTGAGATTGAGTGTGTGTGATGACTAAATGGGCTTAGCATAGTTCTGGGTGTGAATAGTGGAAGTCTCCCCCTGGGTGTGGGTTTGTAGCCTGGATGGCATATAAAGGTAGGCTTGCTGCTTGCTGCCTGCCTTGCCATAGACTATTTCTCCTCTGCCATGCTGCCCTGCCTTGGAGGCAGCAGACTATGAACTAAAACTTCTATAAACTAAGGGATTACAGAAGATTTATTTGTATTAAAGATACAATATATGTATTAAATGTTTTTGTGTATATATGTGTGTGTGTGTGTGTTAAAGACATATATATATATGTATTAAAGATACAATTTGAAGTATTCATATCAGATCAGCACATCCAATACTTTATATTATTCTCCATGTATTCAGATCATCTCCAGTTTTATTGTGATATATGAGGAGGCATCATCTTCCAGAAAACAATTTAATTGCATGAGTGAGCAAAGAATCACTCCTGTCTGCGCTGCCATGGACTGTTTCTGCTCTGCAACATTACCTTGCCACGGAGCCAGCGACAATGGACCGAAACCTCTGTGAACTGTGAGCTAAAATAAACTTTTGCTCCTCTGACTCAGGGTATCAGGTATTTCGTTCTAGCAGTGAGAAAAGTAATTAAGACATGTAGTATTTCAGGAAGAGACGAGACTCAGAGAAAGAAATGTGAAACATTTCAAAGCACGCTTCACAGCAGAAGCAAGACCGCACTCCAGACACAGTGCCCTTCACTTGTGATAACTTCCCGGGAAAGCCAGGGAGAGGCAAATGGGGGCGCAGAGGAGGAGGAAAGTGATTACTGGCAACATGATAGAGCAACAGCAGAAAAGGGAAGCAGTAGAGGGCAGCGCTAAGGAGCTGGCCCTGGGAATCACACACTCCCAACTTCAGATCTTAGCATCACCATTTCATACATTTGTGAGCCTAATTGATTCCTTCATTTATCAAATTGATTAATTCAAATCAAGTCTCTGAATCTTTGTGTCCTCAACTGTGAAAGTAGGTAATACAATTAACTTAAGGTCGATAGGAACATATTAGTAAGCTTGTTCATAATCTTTTAAGTGTGAAGGAAGCGTAAGGTTTAGAGGGAAAATAAAACAGAAGAGAAACTCTTTACAGATATCTGGGAAATACTGGACATTGAAGTTTATGAGAATAAAAAGCAAACAAGAAAGAAATAACTCAATTTGAGTTGAATTATTTTATTTGATATTAAAAAGGGAAAAGAAAAAAATGTGAGAGAATGAAAAGATGAATAAAGTGTTTGTAGATGGGGAGGGGAGGAGGGGGTGAAGGGAGGGCAGAGGTAAGGGGAAAAAATGAGAATCAAGACTTGTCATGTAGAGGTACAAGATCCCAACAATGAATGTAACTGTACTGTATCCCTAAAATGTACCAATAAACTCAATTAAAGCTGAAAAAAAAATGAAATAAATAAATAAATATTTTGGGGAAAGGCTCCTTGTGAAAGGCACAAGTTGTACACCATTGCAGCTTACGACCAGTAGGGGGAAAAAAATGGTCCAAAAGCCAGGCTAGGGGCTGGAGATGTAGCCCAGGGGCGCTGCATGTGCCTGGCAACTGCAAGGTCCTGAGCTTGATTCCTGCTACCAGAAAAATTTTTAAAAAATTAAAAAATGAACTAGTTTATCCCTATGTTTTGAGCTCTTTACTTGGCAATAACTCTTTAGTTATTGCCAGAGTGGTCACTGGCCAAAACCATGTGAGTTTGCACAGGAGGCATGAATTTTTACTGGCCTTGGCCAACAGGGGAGAATAAATTACACTAGAGGTGCCTGTATAGAGAAAAAGCACAAAAGACGAGCATCTTAGGTGATCAAAACCATTCTCAATGCTCTCCTTTCCACTGAAACCTTGAAGTTATCCTTGACTCTTTCCATCTTACCCTATCAGAAAATACCATCTCCCCCACTTTTAAAACGTGCCCAGAATCTGCCCACATCTGTTCACCCGTGACACTATCACTTGTCTAGGGCTCCGTTCTCTCTCACTGCAGCCAGCAATGGCTCTGAAAAGGACTCCCTTTTACACCCTTACTCCTGTACATCCTGTCTTCCACAACAATTAACCACATGGCTCCAAACCGTACTATACTGGGTTACCCCTCTGCTCAGGTCTCACAGAGGCTTCCTGCTCATACCTCTGTGTTGTGACCCCCTCCCTGGCCCAGCCCTCTCCTTTTTCCATTTTATCTGGCTATCCTGGCTTCTTTGCATGTTCCCAAACACCTCCAGCCCTTCCCCATGGCTTTACACTTAATCTTTTCTTCTGCTAGATGGCTTATACTCTTAAAATCTTATTCAGGTTTTAAGAAAGAGTGACTTCACATTGCTTTTGTTGTATCTCATTTATCACCACCCAAAACAGTACATACATTATTTTCACTTATCTATTTCCTCCGATCAGACGGAAGCTTTGTGAGGACCAACACTTTGCTTTATTCTCTGCTGTGTTTCCAAAGCCCAGTACATAGGCTCAGTGTTTTGGTTGAATAAATAACCAGAGTCTGTGGGAAGCCAGCCATGAGCCACTGGCTTTTTGAAAGACAACATTTGTTCCTTTTTAAGGACTGCACATGTTAAACTTGTTTTGACCCTGCATGGGAGAAACACGGACAGCCAAAGATCTGTAGGAGTCAGGTGTTGTTAACTCCATTTTGTTATGTTAAAGATCTGATGTTATCTATAGGAGCAGGTATTGAGGTTACTATGGTAATCCTAGCCCATAATAGTTCGGTCTTTTCCTTTAAAAGGCTGATGCCTGCCTGCAATAAACGTTGCCTTGATCAGACTCTTGTGTTGGCGTCCTTCCTTTCTCTCTGCCCCATCTCCACCCCGCTGCTCTTTCAGGTTTGAGGCACTGCGGGACAGTGCTCTGCGTCGCCGGTTCGCGACAAGAGTCCACTATAGGATTTGAATGTGGTAGCTAATCTCTCAAACTACCTAACTCCAGCCTCAGAATATTAAAGACCCACCAGCCACATAATGCAAAAATCTATTTTAAGGTATTGCTATTCATTGACAATGCTGAAATGAAATGCCAAGAGGCTGAAATGTTTATTAATTTACAAATCAATACTGAATGGAAACCATGATAGTAAAGACGTCCTAGGTCATTGGGTTTCATGAACCCTGTCCTGCTTTTATGAAAGGAATCATATGCACTGATCTTACTTTATCTTGCAAGTATGACAATCTCATGAAACCACTGAAAATTGTGGAGAGACAAACTGGCATAAAGCCATGGTATTTTGAAACTGCTTTATATTCAACTTATCATATGATTGGGGAAAACATGAAGGTAGCGTTAAATCATCTTTCTACAGATATTCTTTGAGAACGGTGCAAACTTCATATTCTACAAAAAGTGAGTATAAAGAAAAATATTAAGAGAATAATTAGTAAAGGTGTCACTTGGCTGTGATAAAACTTGTGAAGATTACTTGTGAATTACTGAAGTATAGAAAATACTGACATATAGTACTTCATTTTGGCCTTGCAGTAATCCTGCAAAGAAGGTACTATTAACTCCTTTTTTTTGTTTTTAGATTAAACATAGATATTTGGAGAAGCAAGATTAGGTGGTTATGATCTCATAGCTAGTGTATTGTACAACTGTGACTAAAATCAAACTTTATGACCACATCTTTTGCACTCTTTTAAGCTACCACAACTCAAGGTCTTTTCTATCTCAAAGCCAACAATAGCCATGAAGGACCCGAACAGGATTACAAATCAATAATACATAATTTGGGTCTAGTCAATGCTGCAATTTTTATAAATTTATACTTATCACCAATATTTTATACCAACCAGGAACTACCATATAAAATGCATGTTTTGCTGCACTTGAAAAATCCAGAAAGTCAAGCAACAAACAGAGACAAAACTGAACCCCATGGATGTCTATATGCTCTCTAGACATCCGCAGGATCTCCCGCCAGCAAACTCCATGTTTGGAACCTGACTGACAGTTATTATACACATCCTAAACCTCGAGACCTCTGTGCTATGAGAGTCCATTTACACTCACTAGGGTTCTGGTTCTTCTCTTAAAAACTGAACAGAGAGACAAGAGATAAGATTCGCTCAAGTTAAATTAACAAGTCTATACCTGGCCAACTCAGGGTCTGGCCAAATTTGGTACTAGATAAGCACTAGTGCACTTTGGTTTACTCTGATGCTTGCATGTATCCCCCTGCCTGTGTGAAAGAGATGCACTTGAAAAAAAAGTCTTTCCCAAATATTGGCCCATGGATCCCCTGCACCACAATCATCTAGAAAGCCTGTTAAATTGAACATATTTTAAACCTCAGCTCGAGATGAATTAGGCTAGCTTGGTGAAAATCCCTAAGTCCAGCTCTCTCCCTTGGACCGCTCTGAATGACTCCCTCCTCCTGAACTGGTTCTAAGAGGCTGCATCTGCACATAAAGCATTAAGAAAGGGATCTTGGGATTGCACAAGACAGCAGCCCTTCCTGAGTCCCACAGGTGGGTTTTCAGGCCAGAGTGGGTGAAATATAAAAGTAAAAGGGAATGGTAAGAGATGCACAGAGACCTCTGCAGGGAGACAGGCAAGAAATGGAACTGAAAGGGGCTCAGCAGCCATCCGTAGCCAGCAATTTCTCATAGGTCCTAGGAGCTGTGAGGTTTTGGTCCAAGGGAGCCTAATGATCTCACTGCAAGGCTAATGTTTACCACTGCTTCAAAACAAAGACTGTGAAAGTGATAAGGAAGGAATCGGCAAATGACACACAGAGAGGCAGCCAAATGGAAGTAAAATTTAAAAATTCACTCCATCGATGGAGATCAATCACATCTAATGGCTGTGCCCTGATCGACTTCCCACTGGGTTACAGCTCCTTACAGCCTTGATTTCATTCAGTTGGTTCCATTGCGTTTTCACAGTTGGCATTGCTGATACTCAAAACAGGGTGGGGAGGCAGTTGAATTTCAACCCAGATGCATCTTTGTTAGAGGAGGTTACCTTTAAGAGTTATCTATTCTAGCCAAGGGGAAGGGAGTGTGTTTGCTCAACAGAACTAACAATGGTTCTTTTCATTTACAAAACTTTTTAAGGAGACTAGATGACTCTGGGGCCCCTTGCTTCTGAACTAAACAGACCAAAGGGCAGAAGTTATCTTACACTGAGACATTTTCCAGGTATTTTGTTATTTAAATCCTCCCTATCAAAAGTACATCCCAAAGCACTTTAGCCACACTGGTGAAAATATTCTTTGTTTTAAAAGGAAAGGAAATAATCCCAAATTGACCAAACAGGAATTCTAAAGCAGGTAACCCACGCTGGAGCAGACAAGGGGAAGGGTCCTCCCCTAGCAGGCGCTTAGAGACCGTGAAGCCGGGCATGGTGGAGAACGGAAGGAAGATCGGCTAAACATTCTGACATCCGCTCCAGTGCGAGGTGTCGCAGAACTAAAGAGTGAGAGAGTCGTACGGGTCTTTTCATACTCCTGAGATTCCAGCTTTCTATTTTCTGTTTGAAAAGTAATGGAAATCACAACTGCGAAAGTTGGAGGCTGCTTGCCTGCCAGCCATGGAATAAAGACAGAGCTTGCCTTTCACGCACGGATGGTTTTCACCCCAGTAAAACTTCAAGGAAAATTTGTAAAACAAATAAGGCAAGCCCTAACTGCCTTCCTACTGCTCTGTGTTACGTCAGCCTCAGCCTGTGAAAACACTGAACCGGATTCTTTCGCTCACTCCTTAAATATTCAACAAGAACAAGAACACGATCTGTTTGCCACGCAGCGAGTTAGAACGCAATCCCTTTCCACACTCCTGAGCGCCAGGAAGACATCTCCAAAGAGCGAGGCCTCACAAAGGCAGCATCGCACATTCAGCTCCCAACGAGTGACCGTGCACTGCCCCCTGGTGGTCAAGGAAAGGCCACAGGAACGCATCCAGAGCAGGAGTTACTCCCAAGGAGCCCCGGGGAAACAAGGGGCCAACCCACGGCCCTGGGCGTGATGGATGGTGTGGATTTGTGAGGCTGTTTTTCTTCCTCTGCTCACCAGGCAAATGCAGCGACTTCCACTAGCAAGCTCCTTTGGCAAAGAGAAAAAAATCTCAAAACACAGCCTCCTCCTCTTAGGCACAATCTCTCCTGTTGCCACTTTCATTTACTTATCCTAGGAAAATTCCTTCAACAAACATGTACGGAGTGCCTTCTAAGTGTGACGCATCTTTCCTGGTGTGGGGACATCTAGGGGAAAAGTGGACATCATCTTAGCTCTCACGGTGTTGATAGTTTTGTGAGTGCCGGGGATATATTTACAGGGAAGGTAATGGCCTTAACTTACTGATTGAGAGAAGAGTACCCAGTTTATATTTAATTCTCCATACAGATGGAGAAAAACAGGGCAAAAACAGCACGGTATCATTACCATAGGCCATTCTGCCACCCTCAGTCATATACTGCTCTGTTGCAAGGGCTCCAGAAGTCCATGAAAACCACCCCTTCATTCACTTGGAATAGGAACAGGATGGTGCCAGGGACAAAAGTATTAACTTTGGGCACTCCCTCAGGATGACCCCCATTCTACCCAAAGACCTGTGCTGGTTTGAATCTTCAGGTGCTCTTCCTAATAGAGATAAAGCTAATTTGAGAATGTGTGGTGAGATTTTAAAGGATTAAAAAGTAGATGGGTGCCAAGGCAAGCCATCCTTGGGAGAGCTTCAAGTAGGCAAAGAGGACAGACTTTCAGAGGTGGCCACAAGGACTTGTTCCATAAGCCGGTGCTGTTCACACCCCTGCTTCTGATTTTCATCAAGAGGGGGAAATGTGATTTTTTTTCACACAGCTGCAGAACAAACAGAACTGTGACTTTCACTTCACATTGTAGCTTTGCGTTCCTTTGAAAGCTCTGGCACATTCCAAATCACCACATTTTCCCCTTCTGTAGCACATTATGGGAACAAGCCACGCGTTATGCTAAGCAGGCTCACAGGAGCACACGAGACCCTTGTCTTCCCGATCCTGATGCTATAGTTGCACTGACAAATTCAAAGCCGTGCTCACTACCCTGGAAAACACAGCCCTCAGCAATAGTCCGGGCAATAAGTATTTTGTTACTATTAATCAACATTAAAGTTAACACCAGCACTATTACTATTAGTTGGAGAACAGCGGCCCACGAAAGTCCTCAGGCAACAAAGGAAAACAAACATTTCCCATTTTTCAAAACACACCGATCTTTGCGTGCAGACCAAACAACGCAGGTAGAACAGGAACGTTCAGCTACAATCTCCACTCTTGTTACTCTGATCGAGTCTGGTCCCCACACCGGAAGAGAGGAAGGCCAAATTTACAAGGGGAAAGAACTGACATGCGGTCTGTCCATGGTGAAGAGAGCGGACAACAGTGTGGCGTGCTCCTGAGGCTGTGCAGGTAACGAAGCGCTAGTCCTTGTGTATTATCTTTTCCCTCTCCCACATCTTTCTCTGATATTCCTGAAAAACTGCAACCAGAGTGACAAGAGAGTGTCTCCTCTGTCGCTGAACACTATAGTTTTCAAGCAAACAAGAGACAGTTATGGAAACAAACAAAAAACAACAAAAACCAAGCGTGCAGATGTGAATAAGAAATTACCCCAGATGGATCAAAGGCCCTTGGAGAAAAGACAGACGTCCTTAAGCTGGAGTATTATAAATTTTATTAGTGCTCCTACAAGCAGTTTACATATGGAAAGAGTTACTCAGTTAACATAATGAGATTTGGGGCCATTATCATCTTTAAATAGGAGAAAGGCCTAATGGAGGCACTTAATTAACAATCTAAAAGTCCTACCGGGATTCCATGAAATTTGCATTATATCCCTATTTTCAAAACTAAATAGGCAGGGACTTAGAAAAGTCACTTCACCTCTACAGTTCTCCTAGCGTGATTAACCCCTTTGGCCATGAGCTCCAAAATCATTCTTTTTTCTTTTTCTTTCTTTTGGTGAAAATGAAAACAAATGACTAGCTAACCCTGGCACCTGGGACAGACACAGCGAAAAGGTCCATGTAACATTCAAGACGGTCAAGAAGAAAAGTCGCCTTGGTCCTTTGGCCCTCATTCCTGGGTAGCAGAGCCCATTTTCCTTTCCTGTTTTCGAGAAGCCTGCCACGGCTGGTGCTGAGTGATCCCTTCAGTGGAGGATACGCACTGTGGTAAAGGGGACGTTGTACCAAGAAAGGAGAGATTATGAAGAAAACTCATCACCACACTCACACATCTTTGTAAGAATGCAACCTCCTCTCGCTTTCTGGACCCTGGGTCTCCACGCCAGTGAACGGCTGTTCTGGAGAAGAGTCATTTTGGGGAATCTCTGTCTTCTACACCAAAAAGATGCTTTTACTATTTTAAGCAAAATAACTTCTTTTTTTACCCCCTTACACAGCTGGACAGTAGAGAAACTGAGAGTCCTTGATTCCCAGATGTGGAAACATGGCAGAGAGACAAAGTCACCTGCCCCAGGCTCAGCACAGGTGAGTGGCAGCCAGCCAAGCCTGGGGCCAGCTCCATACCTGGGACCTCCCACCTGAGAAGCAGATGCTCTTGGTTGGTGTTCAGCGTCCCCCCACTGCAAGCTCTCTCTGCCATCGAAGGGGCTTCGGGGACACTGTTCTACTGTCACACTGGTCACCTCTCACCCTACAGCATGTTTCTCATTAGTACACGAGGGAGGGAAAGAAAGAAGCGACACTTTAAAGCTGGGGCAGAAGAAGGAGGAGCGAGAGAGGGATTAATTGCCTCCCAGCTGTCAGAACAATAATTAAATTCAGGTTGTTGACTCCAGCCTTGCTTTGATTATGTGAAATGAATCTCCAAATACAGCCACATTTCCGCTGCATTTTGCTTTTGTGCTAAAAAGAGGATTACGCCTAAAATACATGCAAACACAGAGTGGCACATCCGTGGCCAGAATCCAACCCTCAGCAGCCTCTCCCTGCTGAGCAGGGTTAGGGACTCTTTAAATCTCAGAGCAGGGAGCGCACGCACCTCAGCTGTTCAGTGCCCTGGGTTCGATTCCTGGGACCCCCCCCAAAAGAGAGAGAGTTCTAATCTCAGACAAAAATACAGGACTTGCATGCATGCAAGACCACCTTTGGAGGGAATATGACTAAAGCTTTTGAAAGATGTTTTAAAACAAGAGTCAAGGAGGTTGTCCACAGGCCCAGTGAGTTTATTCATCCCAAAGGGAAGATAGAATTTACACCAGTGTAATTGTACTGCAGATCTGGAATCCTTAGGTTCTAAGTTAGGCACCCTGGATCCTACCATACATTCTGACATTCACTCTTGCTGACTACAGGTCCAATCAGCCTTTAGACCTTAGGTAAAAACCCCCTTTTCCCTTTTAGGAGAATAAGATTAGACTGCAATGACTGCTTCTTAGTCCTCATACCCCTTGGTTCTATGACCTGTCCACTCTTCATGAAAATCCACTCATGTCTGTTTAATTTCTATAGAAAAATTTTATTCACAATATAATTTGGCAGCAATTGCCATAGAGACGATATATTTCGGAGTCCTATTTAAAGTCTAAAGCATCCAGTAGCAAGAACTCAAAGGCCAGCCTCCTCCCAGGGGACAGTTGGCTGATGTCAGTCCTTAGTTTACCACACGGACCCGCTGGGAAATACGGGATTCTTTTGATAGATAGGAAGGAGAGGGGGTGCCCTGAATAAGAGTCAACGGACTGGAGAAAAACTGACACACACAGTACCTTCTTCCAGACCAGCTTTGTCCAGCAGGACTTGTTGACGGGATAAAATTTCCTTGCTTGTCTGCAAGAGAAGAAGGCACACTGACACAGCAGCATAGAGCTGGGGTCTTTGTCTTTTCATCAGAAGAGTAAGAACAAAGAAGACTCCCACACAGAACAATTGCAAGCATCCAAGGAGATAAGGGCGCAAAAGACTTCAAGTACGCTATTTCACTGGAAAGATAATGTTGAGCAATTGTAGGATTGAATTGAAAAATTAATAATAACTTTTACAGAGGAATGAATATAGGCCAGACACTGTACTCAGTGCTACACTTGCATTACCTTATTTAATCCCTTATCAGCACTGTGGTAGAGATACTATCCCTCCTCTCTCCTTTCCATTCTGCTGTTTTGCAGTTTGAAGTATAGAGAGGATGTCATTTACTCAAGGGAAAGCACTTTATGAAGTATAAATCATACTTCCAGGTAAAAAAAATTTTTTGATTCTAGGAACTGCACTGTTCACTATCCAAAATCCTATAATGTCAGTGAGCTCCCTATTCTGGACACGTCCGGGCAAAGTATAGGGAATCAAGCATCACAAAGGCTGAGTGTGAAGTCTTCGTAGAAGGCGGGAGAGCGCTATTGTGGAGATTTCTGGCTCCTATTTTAAGAGAACGTTCTCTAGTCTTGGCGTGGGACCCTAACAGCTATGTAACCCCTAGTTGGCCAGCACATAGCAGCACACATTTCTTTCTACCCACCTCCAAGATAAGATTAAAACAGAGTGTACGGAAGCCTGGTACAGACAAACAAGATAGCGACTCAAGGCCTCGTTAGAACAGAACAGCCTGAGGTCTGCAGATGAAAGGCCAGGTGCACCGTATAGCTGACTCCTTTAGACAGATGGCAGAAAACCAACCCCCGACCCCTGGCCCACTTGCTGTGCTTGCAGTCCTCTTCCCTTGCCTTTGAAAAACTGTGCTGACCCCTGTGCTGCACCTCTCTGAGCTGCTCAGTTCTGGGAGGGCCGTCTGGCCAGACTAATAAAAGCCTATTTACCAACGAGCCTGGTGTGTTCCTTCCTGGGTGACTCTTGCTGCTCGTTGAGCTCCCGGAGCCTCGCTGAGCTATAGGTCCAGCATCTTGGAGGCCCTTTGGGCTGTTCAAGGCTCCCCGAAGTAAGGCTCTGGGTCTTGCATCCGGAGCCATTGTTGGGTTATAGGACTCAGCATCATGAAGGCCCTTTCGGCGGTTCACGCTCCTCGGAGTGGAAGTGAGACTTTAGGTCTTACAATGGAAGACGGATTTAAATGACAGCTGAATGTGTGGTATTCCTTAATGGCTGAGCACTGTGGCTGCTGGAGGCTGAGCCATATTCTCCAACATGAAAATCGTCATGAGAATTTATCATTTTTTCTTTTTCAAGCCACTTTACTGAAGTACAATGGACAAACACAAAGCTGTACATCACTTGCCTGTGTATTTAAGGCTCACAACTCCGCAAGTTCGGAGCTAAGCACATCTGTGAAACCATCACCATAATCAATGGCATAAGCTTAACCACTGTCTCCAGAAGTTTCCTCCTATCCTATTATTTTTGTGTTTGATGAGAATGCTTCCCTTAAGAACTCTCTTAGCAAGTTTTCAAGTTACACAGCACCGTATTGCTAAGCCGTAGCCAATGATGTAAGGTAGATCTCCACGTGGTTTACCCTTTCATTTATGCTGTATTTTAGTTTCTCCTATAACTCTAGCCCCTAGAACTGTCATTCGACTCATTTTTACTTAGGAACACTTTTGATTCCTCAAATAAATGTTACCACTTAAACATTTGTCCACAGTCTCGTTGATGTCTCTCAGCAGAACATCCCCCAGCTTTGTCAACGTTGTTACAAATAACAGGACCTCTTTTTCTTTAGAGACTAATATTCCATCTATCCACCACATCGTCCTTATTCATTCACCTCTTAACGGAAACCCAGGCTGCTTCCACGCCTGGGTCGTTGTGAGGAATGTTGCAAGGAACACGGGAGCACAAATCATCTGTTCAAGATTCTGATTTCAACTCCTCTGAATACATATACAGAAATGGGGTTGCAGAGTCATTGAGGGCAGGTGTTCTGTTTGTAGTATTTCAGGAAATTTCACACTAGTTTTCACAGCGGCTGCAGCAGCCTACATTCCTCAGCAATGTGGAGAATTTTCCCTACACCCTCAACACTTATCTTTTATTTGTTATTGCTCTGATGCGATAATCTCAGTGTTTTCATTTCCTTGATTCTTAATTTCTTGATTCTTTGCATACACTTGTTGGACATTTGTACATCGTCTTTGCAAAAACATTGAGTTCTGTGTCTCATTTCCCAATTAGGTTATGAGGAGAGATTTTTGCTTATTATTGTTTTTGCTTTGGGTTTTTTTTCTTTTAACTACTGAGCCGAGTTTCTGGTAAGTTTTAGATACTAACCTTTTATGAGAGAAATGTTTGTGAACATTTGCTCCAATTTTATAGGTGGCCTTTTCATTTTTGTTGACTGTTTCCCTATGCAGCTTTTTAACTTTACCTTCCAGGTCTCCAAAAATTGCTCCCTTGCCTCTTGGTTTTTCAGAGTATGCATCCCCCCATCTGTTACTCATTGTCTCATTCTTTTTTTGTAGCACATCCACATGGTTTAAAGTGCTCACCCCCATCCTCTCATTAACCCCATTTTCTTTCCTGTAATCTGCAACAGAAACATAACTCATACACTTCTTTGGATCTGTGCTATGGGACTTGTACATATGCCACTGGTTAACATGAACAAAAAGACAATTAATCCACGCAAGTACCATTAGCGCTGTGAAAAGGGAAAGCCTATTGTTCGTATTTTTAGTAGCCATAAGATCAACGTTTATGCAACAGGAATTTTTCCTTTGGATACAAAGATAACATCCACCTTCACTTTCAACTCATGACCTGATTTTAATCAGCAAGGATTTCACAAGTACCTATTAAGTGTGCAGGACTGTGCTTGAAAATACTAAACTGTGGGAAAAAATTACCCAAGAAACTCATTTTTTGTGACATGGTGGGGAAACAAATTATCAGTATGTGAATTTCATAAATGTACTTTGGTAGCTAACTGATTATGTCAACCTGAATAAGAAGCACACAATGAAACTGATCAGCATAGTTATGGGTGGGCCTGAGGGATTTACTGAAAGGATTTCTCCAAGACTATCCTGGGTATGAGTGACAGCAACCAATAGCCTTGTCACCTGAATGGAAAGAAAGGGAAAGAAAGGAGGAGGCTCACCTCTGCTTCTTTGGGGGAGCTGCAGTCTTCACCTTTACCTTGGGCGTCATCTCCTGGCTTCCAGCACAGACCCTTCAGCCTC
Organism: Fukomys damarensis; assembly: GCF_012274545.1. Lineage (NCBI taxonomy): Eukaryota > Metazoa > Chordata > Mammalia > Rodentia > Bathyergidae > Fukomys > Fukomys damarensis. The sequence goes on along the minus strand of NW_022900921.1, from coordinate 6,533,295 downwards.
CTGATAGGGACACTGCCCTGAGTGCCAGGCCTTCGAGTGGTCCTTCAGCTCTCTAGCGCGCAGGTGAACCTTTGGTGCGATCCCACACCTGACTCTGTGGACGGCCACTGTAAGGCAGTCCCGTACTTGCTTACATGCTTTGATACTGTACACCAGATATGCTTCTCTAGTAAGCAAATGACACAAATGCTTTTGACCTCAAAATTTTAAAAAATAAAGTGGCTTTTTTAATGCAAAATTTCTGTAATGCATTAACTATTTTTCCTTTTACTTATACAGAGAATACATTTAATTAGATAAGCCTCTTTTTTTTTTTTTGGTACCGAGGATCGAACTGGGGACCCTGCATTTGCGAGGCAGGCAGAAACACCACTGAGCTAAATCCCCAGCTTAATAAGCCTCTTTCTTGATAATTTAGACCTTTCTTAACTTCTCTGTGTTAGTTACAATGTTATATCATGACACTTTCATTCCCTTGAGAGCTGTGGGGCTTTTGCCTTCACACTAAGCACCTGATAAGATTCCAGTACTTCTAGAAATTTTGAGCCTTTACATCTATGTATCCTTCACCACCATGCAGCCACCCACACATATAACTCATTCTGACATATATTATTTAGTTAAAGGCCCTGCAGCGATTGCTTCTACTTTTACCTGTGTATTCTGTACTGCTACTCATTACTTTTTAAACTCTGGGGAAGAGGTATGGTAGTCGGTCCACAAACACGACTGCTGACCATTCATCCCTTCAGTGGGCGTCAGTATTTCAGGCTGAGTCAGCCCCCTCCTTGCTTGCTGTGGCAACACCTTGCTCTGGAGCCGAGGCTGTGCAGTTCTGTGTCTGACAGCTCCCCTTTCACTCTCAGAAGCTGGCTTCTGTGTTGTAAGGAAGCTGAGAGCGCACGGACAAGTAAGGGGAAGGCAGGAGAAGAACCAAAGCCAGGAAGCCGAGAGCTTTCTTAGGACTCGAGGCCTCACACCAGATCCCAGGGAAACGGAGCCACTCAGAGGACCTCAGCCGACACCGCCACAAGAGGCACAGCCAGCTGGGTCCCGTTAAGCCACAGATTTGGGAAAAGTAAGTGTCAGTGACGAGAGCAACTAAATTCTGAGGTGTTTACACGGTGACCAGTCACTCCTATGCATTAAATACGTCCTGTTCAGCAACAGACTCCGATAACTATTTAGAACTACCAGATAACTGTCTCACCCGCCTCGTTATGAAGTGTGGTCACAACTACAAGGAATTGTGCTGCCGAGTGACATATGACAGAAGACCAGGGATCTTTCACAAAGAAGTGGCAGGGTGAACCCTAGGGACAACGCGTGTTACGGACGATCACTCACTTTTGAGCTATCGCTGAGAGAAGGTATGTTTTGACACCGTGGATCGCAAACACAGCATTAAAACAAAACCGTGTTGATTCTTTCGAGTTTGGAGAATACGCCGTTTCAGACTCTAGTTTAAGAAAGGTCACCAGAAAGGCCAGCCACGGTCTATGGTCTCCTCTTGCAAAATATTTCTTCAGTCAAGATCTAGCACCACAGTGATGGTGATTGTGTTTCACGGTCTTTGTGGAAGTGTGCAAATTCAGTTTGTATGCAAAAACTACACGATGCACTCTGCGTTTTGAACGGGATTATTAGGGCGCGTAAGAAATGATGTGCTTAGGAAACAGTCTGACAAATGGCTTCACCCTGCATTACGATAACGCGTTATGTTCCACATTACTTCTGGGTTAGACATTTCCAGCAAACAAACACATTGCAAGGGGTCCTCATCCTCCTTATTCCCAGTATCCGGCACTGTGAGACTTCTGTGCCTCCCCAAAGTGAAAAAGGTCATAAAAAGTAAACATTTTCAATCAACTCAAGTCATGGGAGCAACCGGACAACGCAACTCAAGACATTGACAAGGGCGGACTTGCATAACCGTGTCAGAAAATAGCAAGAACGGCCAGGGAAGCATGTCTGGAGTGAGGAGGAACATGCGAGGGAAATAATGGCAACATGTTTTAAAAAGAAGAGAAAAAAAATTAAACCTTCACCATTCTTTTTGGTCATGCGGAGACGGGCCGTGCTTTACCTTTTTTGTCCATAACCTACACTTCCCATCCTGCGCCAAAGAACAGTGATCTTGTCTTAGGTCTGTGAGGCACCAAACACCCCGAGTTCAGCTCGACCCCTCTGCATTTAGCATCGCCCTTACTCTTCCTGACACTCCCTTTAGATGAAGAATGTCTGCCTTTGAGAGCTCAGCTTAGAGACACCTTATTCTGGCCAATCTTGCCATGTTTTCCCCCCTGGTTTAGGTTTGCCCCACACTGCTGTTTGGCCCCATAGCCTCTTGCACTACTCCGTCCCTGTTCACTACACTGTTTGGGAGCCTCTTTGCACACACATTCCATGCAAACACAGAAACAGGAATATTTTCTGAGTTATGCAGCCTTTACAAGAGACATAGAAGCCACAGAGAAGCATAAAACCCGAAGAGGAAGCTGTTCTTCTCACAGGGCTTTCTCGTCTGTTCAGACTGCTGCTGACCAAAATGCAAAGTCCTCTCCTTACAAACCCTCATCCCTACCACCGGCCACCCACTAGGTTTATCAATCATGCATACTTCATTTCAACACCTTTTAGCTTCCAGGGAAAGGAAGAATTTTTTGTCCTTGGGGCATATACAGAGCAATCTTCCTTTACGTAAAGTAACCTCTCTCTATTCCCAATCCGTTCATTATGAAAGATGTGTCAGTGATGACTATTTGTACAATTCAGTCCCAGGGGTGATTCAGACTTATACAGGAACTGGTAAAAAAAAAAGGGGGGACCTAAATTCTGATAGAATTTTAGGAGAATTCTAATAGTGGCTCAGATAGTGGGGTTCGTTATTTAATCCCCTAGAATCTTACCTTGCAAGTGTTCAGAGAGCAGACTGGGACCTCATGAATGGAAAGACATTTCATATCATATTTATGATTCCTTCTTAAACTCTGGAAATATCCATTGTTTGTGTGTGTGTGTGTGTCCGCCATTTGGATCTGAGACAGTATTAATTTTCCAATAAGTCAAGCAACTTCTTAAATGATTTCATCATCTTCATTCCTGATGCTCCCTAGGTAGTACTCAAGAAATAACAGCTGAAAAGCATTTTTAAAAATCGGTTATGCTACTTCTCTCCCGAAGCTTCCACCAGCTTCTTGCTTCATTATTAGTAATGGCCAAAGTATTCAGGATCTGCCCCCTCACAATTGTGATGTCCCTTGCTTCCCTTACCCTCTCCTCTCTTCCACTTGTTCCTGGCATGCACTGAGTTCCTCCCACTTCATGGCTTTTCAGTGGTTATTTCCTCAGCTAGACACATTCTGCACCCTTTCCTGATTTCCACATGGTCCGCTTCCTTCAAGTCTGTGCTTAAAATTCCCCATTTCCAACAAGGCCCACCTTTACTGCCTTACTTAATGTAACTCCCCCTTTACTGCACTTCTAATGTTAATTGGGTTATGGAGTCCAGGAGTGGGTCCCAGGTTTTCTTGTGCTGTGAGTGATGAACAAGGAATCGGACATAGCATTCATGGCAAGGAGACAGCAGCAAAGTTTATTAAAGTCACTGTATGCTTGGAGTGAGTGGGCTCCCACCAACAAAAAGAAAACAGGTGCCAGGGCCAACAGAACAGGGCAGTGATGGCAAACCTTTTAACCCTTTCAATGATGACAAAGGGCCCACTCTGACAGATGTGTCATAGGCTCGCCACCACTGGCATATGAGGAGGGAATTAAGTATCCAACCAGCTTGGAGGCACCGCCACTGGGGTCTTTCAGAGGATGATTGACAGTATGGTGGTCAGGGTGCCGAGTCATGGCAGCTGTGTTTATTATGCAAGTCCTTTCCCAGAATGTGCTGAGTTATAATTATATGCATAAGATCAGTCCATGTATACACTTTCAGTGCGCTCTGGGGAAGAAAGGTCACAGTAGGTCGTGCTAGTGTTTTCTAAGGCTTGGTTTGGAATTTTACAGTCTTTGTTTCCCTTATCTCAATCACCTGGTAGCAAGCCCTGCTACCAGGTGTCACCCAGGTAACCATGTGTGGAGGGGACAGGCCCTGTAGAACCCAGGAGTGTTCTCTGTCTTATTAAGACTGCTCTTTTCTCTCCCGTGGTTCTTATATAACTTACAACATAATGTCTCCAAGTGTTAGGTTTACAGTCAGTCCTACAAAGAATGGAGCCTTTATGAAGACAGTCAAGCAATTCTGTTTCCGCTGTCACAAGTCTGTCACCTGGAAAAGGTTGCTCGCTAACTATTGGTTGAATAAATGAAATAGATACGGTCTACTTTGCACTTCCACCAACACATTCATTAGCTTTTGCGGGGTTTATAAAACCCATGAGACCAAACTGCAAACTTCCAGTTAGTCCCAGCTAAGGTTATTACGTCTATTCCTGTAACATCCTTGTTAATAATTAACATTCTGCTGTTTCCAAACTCATCTCATGAAATTCTTGACTACCTTGTAAATCCTTCAAAGATCCTTTGCTATCGGCCTCGTGCCATCCATACCTTCTACTTCTTCACGATCTTGGTTCCTAACAAACTTTTTTGCCAATCTCATTCTCCCACCTGCGATCCGGTAATCTCCTCTGTCTACTCTGTGCAGAGTTGTTTATTTAAGATGTCATACAGTAGTCAAAGAGAGAGAAAATGGTGGCCTAAAGAATGTGGATTTTAAAATATGAAGGTATTTAGAAGTACAGAAGAGTTAAATAAGTGAGAGGCACTGAGTACATGTAGGAAAACAGTTGACGGATGGTGAGATGGTAGCCACGTTTCTTTACACAACAAAAGCGCATCTGTCACCAAACCTTACTGAATACATAACTTACAAAGAACATTTCAAGTTTTAAAGACCAAGTAGCATATTTAGGGCACAATCCTGATGGTCAGGAAAATGATTTTGTTCTTGATTCTGCCATTTAGACTCTGCAACCTTCCCCTATTCAAGGGGGTCAAACGTTTTCTTCCCCAAGAGGTGCAAACTGTTAATCTTTGAAATATATGAAATTTTAGCTTCAGTGTGGAACTCAGCCTGGTGCTGCAGGCATAAGGAACATCTCCCTTCCCCTCCCCCTCCCCTGTCCCTCTCCCCCTCTGTCCCTCTCTCCCTGGCACTCTGGCACAGGCGCACCTAATACACTGATCCATTTGGCAGAAGAAAAATAGTTACTGAAACTCCTCTTTCAAGATGTGACATGTTCCACGTGAGCTGTCAGAAGGAAAGTTTCCATAATGAAAAGTACTGGCATGGATCAAAGCCATCTGGAATGGCCAAGTTCCCCTCGGGGCAACATCTGACTGGGGAGTCCTTATAAGGGGAAAGCAGAGGGATGAATTCTGGTTCCATGGCGAGTTAGGGAGAGATGAGATGAGAGGTTTTAGAGGATCAGCAGACATCAAGTAAAATGCTACATGTGTCTTCGACGGGGCACAATGCAGAATCTGTTTGTACATCCATCGGTGACTTCCCTGATTCCAAGGCGTCCCCTTCACCTTTGGGTCCATGACTCAGGGACACAGAATCAGAGGTGGTGATCCACTGTTCATATTCCAAAAGAGGGGCTCTTGGGTAGGAAAGTGAAACATGTAAGCCCAAACAGGAAAAAAAAACCTCTTTGCTGTGGATGTTGGGGTCAAGGTATCTCCTTTTCCTCACCTACTACCATCTCCCACAGTCTAAATTTCAACTCTGAAAGACGTAATTCTAGGAGTGAATCCGCTTCCCCGACATCTCCGAACAACAAAATTCACATGGATTGTGGTGAACTGACAACAGACTCCGTGTTGCCTGACAGCCACTCTTGGGTTCTTCTCCACTGTGGACTACTTCTTTAAAATATGAGTTGAGTAAGAAATGGCTATGGAACCAACATGGAAGAAGAGGAAATAAACAGTTCATTTCTTATGTCATTATTCGGGCCCTGAAACTGTTCCTGTCTCTGGACTTTTTTAGACAAAGACGCGAGAATAAATTCTTTTGATTTTGAGCCTCCCATGAGTTTCATTTGGGCCCCTTGTAATAAAAGGATTCTTGATTGATGCTGGACTTTTCTGACTCTGAAGTTAAAGGACTCACTTAGACCTCATCTGGGGTACTGCACTCATGTGCTACTGGATATTAGAAAGAAGGACAGGAGAAGCTGCCCTCTCATCTCCTCCATCAAGGAAAAGGAGGGTAAAGGGCACACACAATGGTCTCAAGGTCTGTCCACATCTCATCCACCTCCCTGGGGCGCACAAGTGGCTCGCTCTTCTCTGTCAGAGGCAGACAAGTTCCCACGGCACATTTTCTCCCAAGGCTGTGTGAAGGTGACAGGATAAGACGCATGTGAATGCATTTTGCCAAATCTAAAGCCAGCCTGGGACAACAATCTGGTGTTCTAATTGGCTCACAGAATGCATTCCAATGACTGCGACTTAGCAACAGGATGAGTTACAAGAAACAAATCGCAGCATAGGATAACTGTCCAGGTTCGGGGCTGGGCTGGGCAAAGTTAAAAGATTCAACAGTCATTTAAGTCAACGTTACTCAGCAGAGGCCAGTAATTAGTACATCTGTAGTACCTATTACTGCTTCACCAAAAGGCTCTGCAGGAAAAAGTGCTTGTGGCATTTTACACTTTTCTCCTTTCACTTAAAGGGGATGCCCTTGGCCCTACACTCGAATGTACCACGACTCTACAGACTTATGCAAACGCTGAAATCCACAGGCTAAGTGCAAGTTCTTGACAATTTTTTAAACTGATGATAGATGACCAACGTGACCGTGCAGAAACACAGCTATTTGCCAGTCTACCGACCATGGGCATTTCATCTGCATAACGACTTGTATCTCCCCACACAGATCATGAGTCTCCGCACTTTAAATGCTTATACACTTAGAGAAGAAATTCCACAGCAAGGATTGACAGCTATAAAGATAGTCGAGATATTTTAAGTCGATTTCCTATTCGGCTCTTCCCCTCCCTCATGTTTTCTGTCAAATACATTCAAGAAAGAAGTGTTTCCAGATCTCACAAGTTAGCTTCCTTCTAGTAACATTTACTTGCAGGGAAAGATGGAGAGGTGGAGAGAAATAAAAATGGAAAATAAAGAATCTCATTAATAATTGCGTATATTTAATTATCATTATAAAATTTCCTTAATTGTTACTCATTTTATTTTTTTTAACTTCTTCTAAATGGAGATCTCGGCTAGCTTAACTTTTAGTGTCCCAGGAGGCAGTGGTGTTTTCACATCGAATCACGCAGGGTTCACAGATGACTGACTACGATGAGCGAAGCCTGTGATCTGATCTTGTGAATTTACGCCATGGGAGCAGATTAATGAAGCAACGAGCATGGGAACGGAACACAGGGCCTGGGGTTGCCTCGGGTTAGAACACGGTGCTTCCCACGAGAAGGGCCACCCACTGTCCTACTTCTGCACAGCACGGCTCTCATCTCTCTGTCCCCTTCCCACGTAGCAGACTTTAGCCACCTTGCTGCGCGTCTCCGAGCATACCAATTCGTCGACCTTCCTGGGGACCTCCTCCTCCTCCTGCTGCTCCACCAAATCCTTTCTATAGAAACATCTCTTTCTCATTTACCCCGATTTCAATCTAAATTGACTGCTCTCAAGTCACCTGACTGTACCCTGAAAGTACTCTCTCTCACTCACATTTCTCTAACTTAGGATATCACGTGTTTACTTCACAACATCAAGGAGAATTTAACTATTTCTTTAATATGCTACTAGTTTGTCTAGCGTTTCTTCTAGAGTTATCTTGCATGATTCAACAGCCAATAGCTCTATGTACTATTACAGTTACACTCGAATTAATTAAACACTAGTGACTCTTCAAGTGCTTAACAGCCACTGAGCTGCTAGCACCCACCGTACTAGAAGACAGAGACACAACACATTTTTATCATCATAAAATAGTTCTACTGGATGATGCTGTGCCAAGACCTAAGCTTTTCAAGGACAGGGTTTACGATCACGTAGCAAGTACTCTGATATTTGTTGAATAGATAACATAAATTACTGAATAAAAGAAGTACATGAATACAGAATAGCTACTAGTAACTAAAAATCTTAAACTAAGACCAGCACATGCAATGGGTGGTTAGCACGATTTGTGTGGGAAGATTCATAAAAATCGCTACATATGGTTGTTGACTGACTTTCCACTCTAGTCTACAAGTTTGCTGTTTCATTCTTACTGTTCTCTTCCCAACACAGAACAAAGGTTGCCTATGGTAAGAAACATAAACTAACTCATCCCTCTGCATTAAACTATCTTCTAGAGAAGACAACATCCAGTTTCTGAATACCCCGTGAATAGTTTTGCCTTTCACACTGCCTCTTGCCCTCTTATTTGGCACTGGGCCTTCCTTTAAATGCACAAACCTCCCTCGGTCTTGAGCAGCTGTACACCCACCCCAGAAAGCAGGGGAAGAGATGGCTGCAAGCTCCGTCTTTCCCCCACTCCCAGCCTCACCTACCTCTGTGTCTAGATCTTCTCTCCTCTCATCAACCCTGGGTTCCTTCTCCTAATTCTCACAAAAAGTTGTCCTCTCCGACTTGAGCACCTCACGGTGTGATTGTGAATATTCGAAATCGTTCCCTATCCCAAGGAGAAATACACTGAACGGGAGTCCGCGAAGTCTTCCTCACTCTAAATCTTACTGGCATCACGGTGACTAGCTAGAATTCCTTCTTAAGAAAACTTTCCCTTGCTCCTAGAATTAAATGCAAGCGTGCTACTTCCTCCACCTATCCACATTTAAAGGGAGTCGCTGCCCTATACTCAAAAGACACCAAAGAACAGCACTCCCAGACCCCTCTAAACCAAAGGCAATTTTTCCCCTCTCACTTCTAGTAGCAGTTCATCTATTCCTCTCCCATGACAGATGTTACTCTCTACCTTGTACCGCAATGATTTATACCCAGGCTTAATCTAAATGAAAGCGGCTCATCTTCATCTATCATCCAGACTTACAAAGAAAGACCACTCGATAAACGATGTTCCCACGAACGAGACGGAGGCCTTCGTGTGGCTTGTGGTTCCCATTCTTAGCCAATGACGGCCACAGGAAACCTTTATCAGGAAGCAGAGAAGGGTAAGAGAATAAATAACGGTGACAGAGGGAATGTACACAAAGTATTACAGGAACTCGAAACGGTAAGATATCAAAAGTATCAAAAGCTTTGGTACAAGCTCAGTTTTTATTCTTATTGACTTATTATAAGAGCAACCGCTAAAGAGACAAAAGAGCCCAGGTTCCAGCGTACCATTTGATTGGATAACAATTTACAGTGCAGGCACAGTTAATACTGTGTTGGACAGACCCTCAGTTTGATGCCTCCGGGTATGGAACCACGGTGAGGCAGGTAGAAAGTGGTCCAAAGCATGTGTGTGTTTCTTTTTCTAAAAGTAATTGCTATCTCACCAAACAATGGCACAGATTTTATCTTTACGCTGGTGTTTCTACACCTGACCCTTTATGGTAATAGTACCCTAAATGTAGTATTTCAGACACTCAGTCCCGAATTAATACTTTTTATTGCTCATAAAGAAATGCACATGAATTGTAAAACACTCTGAAAGTATTAACCCTCTGAGTCTAAGACGTGGCTATCTGAACATGATGTAGGGTGTATGGGAGGGTATTATTTCTTAACTAGGAAATGTAGTTATAGAACTGACCTTGTCACGGTCGGTCAGGGAACCTTGATCACATCTCTGTGTCTCAGCTTCCTTACGTGCAAACATATACACACATACACACCACTGTTGGTGTACAAACATCTATTTGTTTACAATAACACGGTATGTACTAGAAAAGTCTACCAAGCACTGTTTCTTTTCATAAAAAATTAGAACAGACAGTTAAGAGCATTCGAGCAACTCAGTGATTTTTTTCTATTTCACATAGGAGAAACCCATGACTCAGAGCGATGACATTTCCTAGAAAGTGGACACTCAGTTCCCTTTTTTTCAGGTGAAATTTTCCTATGAGGAACCTATTGCTTTCTCAGTCTAAAATCATGAGGTTCAGAGGGGACTGTCCTCATTCCGTACTCTAAGGGTGATTCTGTAACCCAGGGACTTGTCATACACAAAATATTGAATAGCTGCATCAATACAAAAGAAATGGCAACCAGATACTCATAGTAACTGCAGAGACAAGTATAAGAGATCCTTTCTCCACCCAGAAGTAAGACTGTTAGGTGGGTTATTCCATTCCCACTGCCCTAATGATTAGTTCAAGAATGATAAGACTAGACAGTCAATCCAGTGAATAGGGCTGAGGCTTTTAGAGAACTTCCTAGAGAAAGAAATTTTTTCCATCCTCAGAAGCCTGTTGAATTAGGAGAAAGAGAAATCCTACTTTGTGGAGGAAAGACAAGGCCAGGAGGCAGTCATTACGTAGAATCTGATAATAACATCAATACAAAGGAAAGGAAATTTAAAAAAATGAAAAACCGAAGTCCCAATACAACCTGGCTTGGGCTCCGGATCCCTATACCTGAAGCAAGCAAGAACTACTCCTGGCTAGGTGAAACTGTAAGATTCCCTTTTGTGGCTAAGGCCAATTTGACCTGAATTTCTGTTACTTGCAACCTAACAGAAGTTTACTCAGAAAATGTGAGAAGCCAACACTCACATCCAACAGTGTCTTCTCACTTGAACTTTAACACTTTCCACTGCATTACAGTTCTCATTTTAAGGATGGAGAGACTAACATAATAGAAAAACTTGGAAGACATTTTAAAAATATACATTTAGCCTTGAAAGACACCTGTTCCCAGGGTAACAAGGACAAAGTGAAGGGAGGGGCTGGAGGTAAGAAGGAGCAGAGATGAGAACACAATGCAAGGAAATGTATTGTGAGAAAGTGCCCATAAGTGATTGGTACATCGGGGCTCTAAAACAACTCTTATGGTCATAGGCTTCTTTGCTCCATTAAATGCCAAAGACTCACTTAGTGTATAGAAGTAAGGCTCAGATTTAAGCCACTGTCTTTCACTTTATGAAACAAACAGCTATTTTCCGGGCTAGTACCACCGAACAATACACTGCAGGATTTTCCTTCTTTAAGGAAATGACTGACTTCTCTGGGTCCCTGAAACAAAATTAATGTTTAGGATTGCCATGAAGTCAGTGCACAACAATTACACTTTTGGAAAGAGAAACTCACCAATGACTTCTGGAGGGTCACTTTGTCTTCTTACAAGCATAAATGATAACATCCTCAAAGATGGAGAACAAACAAAATACTGGGTCTGTCAGGTCTGTACAAATTTCATGTTCTTTGGAATGTTTACATAATTTTGCATGAATTACAATAATATGAGCTATCTTGATGATAGGCCTCTGAGACAGTAAAGGAAATTAAGAACAGTACTGAATATTACCCAGGCAACAAAATGTAGTTTCAAATAGGATTTTAGATCAAAAGGCAAGGCAAACCTCTGTGCAAGTCCTGCTGCAGCACGATGGCACACAGGCCAATTGCGAATACCGAACAAAGCCGTGCCTAACTGGAAGACCAAGCTGAAACTGTGAAGCCTCACCTGGATCCAAAAGGAAAGCTTATCATGGTTGATTACTGATGTCTGCCAAGGTCACAGTAATGGAAAGTGAGAGATTGAGTACAACTTGTCCATCTTCTCTGACCTAGACTGCCCACAACTAATCAAAGCCTTCAGCTGTATTTCTCAACTCTAATAATTACTCCCAAATAAATAATTATATTATCCTACTACTATTTTGACCAATCATTTGGCTTATTTGGACAAATAATGCTATATCTGTCCACAATTATAGTTTTGCTGATCTTTTCCAGTAAACTTTTCTCGCTCTGTTTTCTTCCACCTAATATAAAGGAACGGAATTGACAGTAACTTATGACTTTCCCTCTCAAGGAAACACATTACCATATTTGACTCCAGGGAGAGCCAAGCTAAACAAATTTTTCAGTACCAGTTCTGCTTCCTCTAAACATCAGCTCTGTATCCTTGTGACAAACACTGGACTATCGGAGCTTGAAGTTCTTCCTCGGTATCCTGAGGTGATCCTTTAGCTGTGCTGAGATAATACACGGGAAAGTGCTTTGGAAATTAAAGAGCACTCTAAAAATACGAGTGCTAAAGGTGGAAAAAAAAATTCCAGAGAGCTTGCTATATAAAGGAAAGAGATCATTTCCGGTTAAGCAGCCCCAAAGTTCTACCTATTTCACTTACAAGTAGTTGAAAGGGTGGAAAAAAAAAATTCCAGAGAGCTTGCTATATAAAAGAAAGAGATCATTTCCGGTTAAGCAGCCCCAAAGTTCTACCTATTTCACTTACAAGTAGTTGAATTCCATTGTACCACAAGGGTGACAGCAGCTCAGGTCAGTACTGTCCCCAGACTCACTTGCTGCCTTGCGCTTGTCACTCCAGTCATCTCACGGGTCGGTTAGGCCGTCGGCCTCAGCTCCCTTCTGCTCCATCTTGAAGAATTGTTACTGTTGTATTTGGGCATCAGCTACGCTGACCCAGTACTCTTAGAAATAGTTAGGTAGCAGGTGTTCCTTGTTCTTCTTAAGTTTGGCAAACACCGCTCAACCTTCTTTAATACAGAATTATTTCTTGGCAGTTTTCCTACATTTGTGTGCTCCATGCCCCTCAAAATAGAACAGACTGTTTAATACTCTTTAGACTTCATTGCAAAAACACTTACTGGCGTTAATTTATCAAAGCAATCCAAGGCACAATTTGGGAAATTGTGTCCCGTAGAATGGGGCATTCTGCAATCAGAGATTTATTTAGGATTTTAGGGGTATACATCATTACACAGTATGGCGTCACATTCTTTAAAATGTCAGTCCAACTTCCAGAGCCTAACGTCTTTCGAATCTGTGTTGGGATTGCTTGGAATGAAATCCCAGGAGGTACGTTCAACACTCATAGGGATTTTCCAAAATGTGTCCTTTCCTTCCTCTTCCTGCTCAACACAGAACATCTCAGTGCAACCCAAACCTGCCCAGCTCTCCTCAACCCACCCCAGGCTGGCTCTTTTTTTACCCCAGCCACCGTGCTTTGTTCCTTGTCGAGACAACTCTCTTCCTATTCTAAACCCCAGCTGTCTAGCGCATTGCCGCTCATGCCCATTAACTCCCCGACCTCCTATCCTACTTTTCTAGTGAAGCTCAGGAACTGCCCAGCAGGAATGATTCTCCTTAGCATGCAGGGAAGGCAAAGGAAGCTGGAAACCTCTGCGCACTACTGGTGGCTTTCTGAAAGATATAGTTTTCCTTGCTCTTGCCCAAATTTAATCGAGTATGCCTTTCCTATTTATCATCCACTCACTAATTATCAACCTGCTATCATGCACAGTATTCCAAGGACAATCACAGAAAGGCCACCTGACAAAGCATGGCTGGCTCAGGTAAGCAACCTACTAAAGGCAAATTACCGTGCACTAGAGATGAACATGATTTCTAAGAAGGACTGCAGGCCCCAGACCCATCCCCACCACAGAATTCTCTGGGCACTAGGGGTAGATTTCCCTGGGTCTGAGGTTCACTACCTAAATTGCAGGTGGAATTAAAAGTCACCCACCACAGGCAGGTTCCCATATCACCCCTTGGGCTCTTGATCTTACAGAAAAGTCCTACACAACAAGGACTTCTAATCACACAAGCCCAGCACCAAGATAAAAATGCCAACAACAAACCAAGGCAAGCACCAGCAGCTCTGCGAAGACGTTGTTCTCCCTTTATTTCACAGAAGATTGCTTCCTGTTGAGTAAATTGAGCGCCAGAGATAGGACAGGTACTTTGGTAGAGGACACAGACAAACCAAAGCACACTGACACCTGCCTCAAAGGGCTATCAACACCAGGGCCACTCAGAGAGACAATTAGGTGCATGGGGACTTTGGGCAGCTAAGCGATTTATCCTGAATTAGAGTCAGCATAAGAAAGCTACTGGTAACTTATATAATTCCTTTCAGAGCAAAAGTTGGTGTCGCTGAGAAAAATTATGGCAAAATGACTCCCCCTGAATGTCTACTCAGTTCTTTAGGTAAAAACAGGCCTTCTTACGGGAGACAGATGATAAAATCGGTCACATGAGAAAAAGGAATTCTACAAACAAGGAACGACACACTGTGTGGAGGGAGACCAGAAAAGAGGTTTAATGATAGAAGTATCTTAATCGATATCCACAACAGGCAATACTTTAAATTGCTAAAAGACTGATCTATTATAAAAAGAGAACACAGGGGCCAGGGATTTAGCTCAGTGGTTCCGCCGCCTGCCTCACAAGTGCAAGGACCGGAGTTCGATCCCTGGTACCAAAAAAAAAAGAGAGAGAGGGAGAACAGTTTTCCCTGTTGCCCTAGTGAAGGAAATACTTTACATAACATGGGCTAACACAGTCTCTTTTAATAAAAAAAAATAATAGTAATATATATTACTATTGCCGCAGTTGTCATAGAATAGGTAGAACCTGTTTACTTTCAAAACTTTGTCAAAATTGACGTGGGAATGAAAAATATAGGTTCTTACACTCCCATTCCTCAACCAAGACCCTGAACAAATCTGTTAATAGCTGTGATTTTCAGTTTCCTCGTCTGCACAAATGAAAGCACCGGTCAAACTAAAGCAGAGCCGCTCACCGCCTGTTTTGGTCAGTGACGATCAGCTCATCCGCTGGGAGTCCCAGAGCACCTTTATCACCCACCTGCTGATTCTGCACCCAGCTGAGCGGGAGGAACGCACTCCACGCTGCTTGCACGGGGATGAAGTCATCCAAGGACACATCCCTCGGGACGTCCCCGGTTAAGCAAAGCATCACTGCCCTACAAACGCCCCTCCTGGAGGGAAAATAACACGATTTCGTGGGGTGCGTCAACGCCCCCGGGAAGGTGAGTAGGGACCAGACCACCAGGCTCAGGCTTCGCCTCTCTCCTTTGCCATCACCGCTGTTCTAATCTTAAACCAACCGATCGCTCTCTCTGAGTCTCATTTCCTGCGTCTATAAAATGAAAATAATAACCCAGCTCCCAGATCTGGGGGGAGACTGAGGGGAACGATGTATGTGGAGAACTCAACATAACCCACGCGAAAGTCTGGCACACGGGGTTCGGGGAGCGAGCGCCGCGCCGTGCACTGCCAGGCTCCACACCCGCCTCACCTCCAGAGAAGCATTTCACAGATTTTATAAGACCACAGCCTTTTAATCATTTGCCTTATTTTGACATCTCGGACCTAGTTCTACTCAGGAAATTATTTTTTTTTACATAAATACAATGTAGCCTTGACTAGACATTCTCGTCAACACTTGAAAAACAATGGAGCACTTAATATTTCTATTAAGTGCATTAGCGGATCTGCTCATGTGATGAGAATGCAGGGAGAAAACTAAAGCCGGTCCCAGGTAAACGCGCCCCGGAGAAGGCTCCGACCACCGCGCTCCAGACCTCAGACTCAGAGCCTGCAGCCGGCCAGCCGGGAACCTGTGTTTTCACCACCAGGCGACTGCTCCCCCCCGATGCACCAGAAGGGGCTTGCGGCTTCTCTGTGGTCCCGAAACAAGTTGCAGCATCTGCACCCCGACGGTGCTGACGACCCTGCCCTCCCTGCCTCCACGTCCTGGCCCATCATGCGCCCGTCCCAAGGCCTCTACTGACTTGAATCGAAGCTATCTGTCCACTTATCACAGTTGCTTTTAATCCCCTATGATGCTATTGTTTTTCCTCCCAGGGATCACTCTGATTTCTCCTTCCCTGGTCTCTTCAACTTGCAAGCAAAGAGGAACCAGGACCTTAGTGTCACTTGTATGGCTCCACCTACCCCACTGTCTGTAACCACCAGGAGGGCGGGATCTACAGCTTTGTATTCCACCCATCTTGTTCTCACGGTCACCTGTCTTAAGCCAGTCTTACAAACTTCTGATGAGTTGAAGCAATAGAATACCTGATATTAATTGCATCCCCTCCCCCAGCAAATCTGGAAACAGACCCAGCAATCTCATTTTGTATACACTAGTCTAGAGCGCCATCTGGTGGCTACCTTCTTGAAAGGCTCACAAGTTCTGTGAAGAAGAAACGGTTCTTGGGAAAAGGCGCATTATCTATTTAAATTTAAATCAGAAGAGCGCTACCCACCAAGCGATCAGTTGTGATTAGATAAACAGAAAGTCCTCAAAACTCGGGAAATAACAAAATTATGGTGTACTTGCCGAAGAAGAAAATGTCGTGCGTACTGAGAGCAACACACAGAGGCCGAGGCTGAAGTCCTGCGTTCCAGCCCCGACTCTGTGCTCTGGGAGAATATACAAGTCTGCCTCTCTTACAGGGCTTCGTTTACCTAATTTTTCACATGGGACCTTGCTGGGCAGTTCAGGCTGGCCTTGAACTAGAAGCATTTCTCCGGCCTCAGTCTCCCAAATGCTGAGATTACAGATATGCAGCTCCACACAGTGCTTATACCTAATTTTTTTAATGATGGGGAAAAAAAAAAAACTGACTTCTAACCATTAACAGAACTATGCCTATTTCTTCTGGAAAAAAAAGCTTGTGCATTCATGAAACCCTGCACCCAAGGGTGGCGAAATAGTTCACTGACTTGCCTAGCAGGTAGAAGGTTCTGGGTTCCATCAAAAAGCAAACTGCACCCAAGAAATGGAAAACACATTTATACATTTGCTCTTTACTTGTCCCCTAAATAGTAGTGCAGTTATTGTTTACTGGCTTGTGGTCAGAGTCGGCAGTCTGCACTCCCCTGGCTTCCTGGTTATTTACAGGGCCTATGCAGATTGCTTTGCTAGATGGGCCCCTGCAGGTGGTGGGGAAAGTTTCTTTTCTTTCTTTTTCTTTTTTTCTTTTTTTTGGTTTTTTGAGACAGGGTCTCACTATGTAGTTGAGACTGACCTGGAACTCACTATGTAGCCCAGACTGGTCTCGAGCGCACAGCGATCCTCCTGCCTCAGCCTCCCGAGTGCTGGGATTCCAGGGGTACACCACCAGGCCTGGCAAGTTTCTATTTTTATATACATCTGTCCATCACCTACTTACAATTCACTGTGTCACACACTGGGCATAAAGCATTGCTTGATTTATGTGAACTTATGTTCAGTGAATGAACATCATTCCATTTCTAGACAATTCCAAAATGTGTCAAAAGAAACGACATATTATTTAAACTTGGAATATGTATGATGGAAACCGAGAAAAACAGGAGGGTTAAAAATAGAAAATGTAGTAAAATGAAGTAAATCTGAGATAAAAAGAATAAACTGGAATATAACCAAAATTTGATATTAAAATAGTCAACATATTATATCACAGAAGTGTTGATGACAGGATCTCTATCTTAATGATCAATTTTATAATCTACAACAAAGATACAATTGCCACCAATCAATCTTTTGGTACCAAGAGATACAGTACTGACACCCATAAAGCTACATGAACACAGAAACGATCGATCCAAACCAAGCACAAAACTAACTCATCATTCATAAAACCTAACCTTTGAAATGAGCAAATATAAATTATGATGACGGGAACCTTAAAAATACACTACATATACTGCAAGGAGAACAAATTCTTTTTAAACACCAAAGTAATATTTATTTAGCAGTAAATATAGCACCAAGAAAAATATTTTTTTTTTTAAATGAAAGTATACAGTAGAGGAAATCCTGACGTGCAGCAACCTCCACAACAAAACTAGAGATGAACGATAAGGCAAAATCCGAACACAGGAAACAGCAGCAGCAGGAACACAAGTAACTCACGGAATCCAGCTGAACAAAGCACAGCAATGTAAACCTTTCTCCTAGCAGTCTTCACGTCACAAAGGAAATAAAAATTTCAACTAGACTTTGCTTCTAGCAATATGATGAATGAGATTCTTTAACAAGGCCTGGATAAATTATAACAAATCTTTTCTCTTTTTTTAGTACATTGCTAAACACCCAAGAAAAACGGGACATACAAACAGCAACAATGAGCTGAGACCATACCATTAAGGGAATGTTCAGCCAGGGCTGCCCTCAGTGCACACACTTACTGACAGAAGAAGGTGAAGGGAACCCTTGAGACTCGTGCACAGGCCTCCCTGAACTGAGCCAGAAACCTCCAAGGGCGACCACACTGGCAAAGGGTCTGCCAAATCCTGGCTCTGGATGTCTCCATCCACAATTCCCTCAAGCATTACAAGTTAGCCTGCTCTCACTTGCATGTGTAGGGAGACAGATCACACCTGGTAGCTCAGAGAAAGCTAAGCTGAGAAAATAGAGCAGTCGCTACTTGGTAGCACCTCCTACAGCCAAGCACAAGCAAACACTTCTGCTCATCGAGCCGGCATTCCTGCAGTGTTCTCGAAGTTCAACCTTAAACGAACTCACTAAAAACAAAAAGCAAAAACCAACACACAAAATCACAAAATGCCAACCTCTCTAAGGAACGTAAATACAAAAACCCTTCACAAGACACTGACAAACGTCACGCACACGTCAGCACAAAGACCATACACCCTCACAGACTCAGCTTCTTCCCAGGCATGCACAGATGATTCATCATACACAAATCGACAAAGATAATTCGTCGCATAAAAGGAACCAAGAACAAAAGCCACACAAATTCAACAGATGCAGAAAAAGCCTTTGAACAAATCCAGCATCATTCATCTCTCTCTCTCTCTCTCTCTCTCTCTCTCACACACACACACACACACACACACACACACACACACACACACACACACAAACCTGAAGAAAATATACATAGAAGAATCTTGTCTCAAACTGACAAATGCCATTTATGGTGAGCCTATACCCAACATCGTATGAGGCGGGGGAAACCTGAGAGCTTTTCCTCTAAAATCAGGAACAAAACACGGATGTCTACACTACTCTTGTTCAATATAGTTCTGGAAACACTAGCCAGAGCAATTAGACAAGAAATGAAAGAGATAAAACGATACGAATAGGAAACAATGATCCTTCACTGGCAAAACCAAAAAAATCTACCCCCAAAGACTTCTCAGAATAACAAAATTCAGCCCTGTAACAAAACACAGAATAAACACGCAAAAATCAACGGCATTCTTACACACTAACAATGAACTCACTCAAAGAGAAATCAGGAACACAACACCAATCATAACAGCATAAAAATTAAATACTTAGGAACTGTCCTAACCGAGGAAGTGAAAGACCTCTATAATGAAAATTACATCACACTGAAAAAGGAAATTGAGGAAAACATTAGAAAATAAGGAAAGATGAGCCTCATTCCTAGTCAGAACAAATGTAATCAAAATGGCTATACTTCTAAAACTGATACACAGATTTAATACAACACCAGTCAAAATCCAATTGTAAAATTCTTTCGGAAAAAGATGCAAAAGCAATTCTGGGTAACAAAAGCAGATCAAGTGACATCACAATCCCAGACTTGAAGTTATACTATAAAGCCATGGACATTAAAACAACATGGTTCTGGCATAAAATCAGGAAGGTGGGCCAATGGAACACAAACAACCCAGGGTCATACAGCTATGTGATCTTTGGCAAAGGCACAAAAACCATACACTGAGGAAGAGAAAGACTCTTTAATACACGGTGCCGGGGAAACTGGATTTCTCCATAGGGTGTAGATCTTTCTCAACACGTACTGAACAAAAATCAAAACATGTCAAAAATCTAAGTATTCGAACAAACAATCTGCTGGAAGACAAAAAATAGGTAAAAGTCTTGAATATACAGATGAGGCAAGGAAATTCTGAACAGAGCCCCAGTAGCACAGGAAATAATGGAATCAGAAAATGAAATTACATTAAACTGAAAAGCTTCTCCAAAGCAAATGAAATGAACATCAGAGGGAAGAGACAACCTACAGAATGGGGAAAAATGTTTTGGCAGTTATTCCTCAGACAGAGGACTAACATCGAAAACATACTGGATAAAAAACTAAAAATCTTCAGACTTCACAACATCATACAAATCTGAACCCCCAAAATTGGCATCTAAAAAGAACAGACTCTTCTCAGAAGAAGAACTGTAAATGGCCAATAAAGACAGGAAAAAAGTGCTCAGTAGCACTGGCCATTTGAGAAATGCAAATTAAAAGTACAGTGAGATACCATCTTACCACAGGAAGAAGGGCTATCATCAAAACAAAAAAAAAATCTAATAACAACAAATGGTGGCAAGAATACAAGCAGAAAGGAATGCTTCTACATTGCCAGAGGGAATGCAAATTAGTAGAATCACTATGGAAATCAGTGTAGACATTCCTCAAAAAAGTAAAAATAGAAATTCCATTTTATCCTTCTAGGTATGTTCCCCAAAACTTTGAATTACATATAATATTAAAATTATTATATTATTATCATATAAGATTATTATATAAAATTATTATATTGTGTTACATGCACACCTGGGTTTATAGCATCACAGTTTATAATAGGTAGATTTTTTTAAACAGTGCATACATCTATCAACAGATAAATGGGTAAGGAAAATGTGGTATTTGAACACAATGGATACTACTCTGCCATAATGAAGGGCAAACTTGAGGCATTCACAGGTAAATGACACCACCTGAGAACACGTTAAGTGAAATCAGTCAGACACACAAGCTTAAATATCACACGGTTTCTCTTATAAGAGAAACTGGATAGATAGGCAGATAGTAGAAGATAAGTAGGAAGTAAGCAGAAGTCAAAATAAACACCCAAGTTACCTATTCTGTTATTTCAAAAATGTCTTAACACATAGGCTAATTTGTTTCATATATACGACTAGTTCCTCTTAGTTCACTGAAAAGCAAGTTTTGGGCTGATGATTTAGCTCAGTGGTTCCACTGCCTGCCTTGCAAGTGCAAGGTCCTGAGTTCGATCCCAGGTACAAAAAACAAAAAAGAAAGAAAGAAAAGAAAAGAAAGTTTTGTGCTATTGTCTGTTTCTTCTTTGTAAGTGAACATCTTCTTGTTCTATGTCCTGCACTCTGAGTAACTTACCTTGAAGATAAAAATACACAGTGTACCTATTAACTATTCTTATTCTCTTCCAGTTTTATTATGAAATTTCACCTCATTTTTTCATAAAATAGAAGAAATGCTATGCCTGACAAGTAGCAGAAATCCTGAGAAATACACAGCTATGGCATGTTGTAGCTCAGGCCGGTTAACTCTGGGCTTTCACTCATGTATTCCACGGTGCTGTGTCTACTTCTGTTTTACATTCTTCTGTCTCCTGTTTGTCTCTTCCATTCTGCCTAATGGATGATGCTTTATCTCCATTCCTGAATGAAAATTCTGTGCTCTCCAGGATTTTTCTTATCCCTTCTTTGGAAAGTTAGTAATCATTGGTTTCCAGTGTGAAGCACTCATTAAAACTTTCATCTTCACCGGAAGTTGAGTTTTCTTTCACGTGACACAGATGCTGTTTTGGACAACTTGACTTTTGCCTATGAATGAAGGGGTACCAGGTTCTTTTTCTTTCTTTCCTTTTCTGGTGTTTCTTCCTTTCCAAATTATCAATAGTGACTATTGATTAGTGAGTCCTAAAACCTCTGTTCCACCTCGGATTTCAGGAAACCAAGAGCAGGCCCTTCTAGGAAGATTCTAGAAGAATCTCCTCCGGTGGGTATAAGAGAAAAGAAACAGAGACGTCATCAACCTGTGAGGGGGACCCCATCCAAGAACATGCTCACTAAATGCCCCAGATCAACCTCAGTAAAGCCCAGTCCTGACCGGACTTAGGTTCTGGCTCAGAACTCGCACCAGATTTCAAGCGCTCCATCTGCAATAAAAAAAATTTTTTTTTTGAAAAAAGGAACCTACACGTTAGGGAAAATATGTTTAGAAATATCAAACCACAAATTTAACAGGCAACTGACAACACATTTGAAGACTAAGTAGTGCTAACTAAGAAGCTTCAACAAAATCCCACTGACATTTTCCAGTATCTTCAGATTTATAACAGATTTTTTTCATAGAAGTAAACGATGCCAAGAGGGATATTTCTTCTGAAAATCATACATATAAAAAATATGATGGTGCCACCACCTGACTCACAGGCACAAGGACCCAAGTTCTATCCCCAGTATGGCCCCCCCCCAAAAAAAAGAGCAGCAAAAGGATTACAAAACCAAACAGAAATTGGGAAAAGTATTTTTAAAAGACAAATTAGTTCAAGTATCGCAAAATAAAATATGGCAATTAAAGAAAGAAAATTAATTTAGAGAAGGAAACCACTAAATTTTTTCAATGTTCTATACTCAGGCATGGAGTTACAGATCGGTCCACGAAATCCTTAGAGCACTAGAAGAAGATAGACTCATTCCAAGGTCTCTGCGTGTAATAGTTTTAGGACACTGCTTCCAGGCATGAAGAGGGAACTACTAGGGTTTTAACCTTAATGCACCAAAACTGAAAAAAGTAAAATTAAATGTATACAAAAAGTTAAAGAATTACAGAGGCTAATATTCTGATTATCATGATCTTAAAAGAATGGCCAAAATATTACTCAGAGTACAAGTAATATTCTCTCTTGTAAAGAAGAAACAAACAAAAAGATAAAAATCTTTTCAATGAATAAAAACAAAACTAACAGTATGAATGAAATAGCATTTACTTTAAAATACTGTTGAAACAACAGAATGATTTGGGGAGTTATTTCAATTTCTCCCTGCTTCTTATTATCCATCTTCTATTTTTATACATAGGCTCGTACCATTTTATTTTTTCATGGAAATACGTTTTTATATTTTCTCTCTGAGTATCTACTGTACTACATTAAAATAAAAATACATCAAATCTGAGTGTTTAATTCACTCTCATTCCCACCTGCAAACCTGTTCCTCTTTGTCATGTCCATCTGTGCCAATAACTCTAACGTGCACAGGCTCCAATGCCGGTGTGGCTCCAGGACTCTTTCTTTGTCCGTCTCTACCTCACCAGGAAGTCCTACCGACTCTACTGCCCAATTTTCTTCCTTCCTCCCTTCTCCTCCATCTTCACACTGCCCTCCTTTCAGTCCCGTCTCTTCTCAGCTAGATTACAATCACGGCTTCCTAAATGGCCTCCTAGCTCCCCTCTTGGTCCTCTCCACCTGGGGATCTTCTGAGTACCTGGAAGATAACATCCATGCTCGGGTTATAAGCTCTGGATTACAGCACTTCTCATTGTTCATAAGATAAAACCTAACCTCACTATAAAGGCCATGAGGAATTCCAAATACTCTACAACTCATCAAGGAAAGCTAACCATGGTCAACAAGGTTTATTTGTGTGGCTCCTCCTCTGATGGGTTTGTTTACTGGGCAACAGAGAGGGCCCGAGCTCCTCAGAGCATGAGACTTCCACCTTCAAGCCACCTTGAAGATGGAGACAGCAGGAAACTCCCAGAGGCAGGGTGATGAGAAGGGGCTCACCTGTCCAGGTGATGTTCTCAGTGACACAACAAGGACTCTCTGAGACAGAGAGTTCCACAGTGCAAAGATCTGGGTTCTTCTATAGCTCTAGAATTGATCTTACCTAAATATGGCAGATGTGGGATGCTTTTCTACAACATATACAAAGTGGGCAGGCTCTCAATGAGAATTAAGCTGTGTGGTTCTCCAGGCCCTTTCTAATCCTAGCCTTCTGAAAATGTAGATATTTAAGGGCTACTTTTGGTCTTAACAGAACTGGAAAGTCGAGCACGAAGAGGGCAGACACAGTCCCGGACTTCACGATTCTCAGCCCAGCGGGTAGTAGTAGGAAACTTCACACTCATGACAGAGGCAGAAGGGTCACCCACTGGCAGGAGGAAAGTGAGGGGCCCAATTCCGTGACAGTGACCTCGGGCTGAATCCCAGTGGGTGCTGCATAGGAGTGGAAGGGTGGCGCTGGGGAAGAGGTTTGGGCAAGGCCACTCTGCAGAGAGCAAGAGAAGGGAAACAGTTGAAAAGGTGAAGGTAGGGACTGCAAAGGAAACAATGGGCTGGAGAGAAAATCCCTCCACAGGGTGTTATCAAAGCATCTAGTCAGGCACAGCAGCACAGATGTGGGATCCTCGCTACTCCGGAGAATGAGGCAGGAGGCGCACAAGTTCAAAGCCAGCCTGGGAAAAGTAAGAAGACTATCTCAAAACAAAGCAATTAAAAACAAAAAGCAAAAGCTGGAGATGTAACTTTGTACTTCCTGAGTTCCACCTCTAGCACCACCAAAATATAAAAGTGGCATTTCCGGCAACTCATTCCCAGGGCACTGAGGTACGCCCGGAGGAGTTTAAGCAGAAAGATAAATACATAATGTGACGGCAGCCGAGGCTTAGGCAGATCAAAGTGTGAAAATGCACTGGAGGAAGGCCATTCTCTTAGCGAGACCTGTGAGGAAACTTATGATACCGGCCCAAAGGAGGTGAAAAGGGATGAGAATACATTTCGGGGCTAAGTTCAACAGAACTTCGTGTCGATCGATACAGCTTCACGTGCCTCCAAGGGCTTCATAAATTCCAGCGATAGGATTTAATAGGTATAAATGGAAAGATGAAAATCAGTCAAAGGTCAAGTATCCCCCCCGCCTTCCTGGTCACTAAGCCCAATTTCCTGTGGTTTTTACATCTGGAATAGATTTTTTTCAACCTCAGCCCAAGAAGCAACAGAGCCATACACACAGGACCATCTTAACACATAACTTACAGGGCAGGAGGTAAGATAGAAAAGAGATGTGACTAACAAGAAGATGTTCTGTTATCTCTACAGGTGAATGTCAGTTCTACAGTAAGGGGATTCTCTAACTTCATATATTTTAGTGCTAATCAATGATCAGAACCAAGCCCTGAAAACTCTAAATACAAGCCACGCATTTTTATCTGAGAGATCCCCTAGAGCTTGCTACATGGTATCTTATTCGCCAGGAACAGATGCGGACACCGATCCCAAAGGAAAAGACGAGCTTCGCCCCAGATATACGAACCACAGATCAACATCTGTACTTCAGTTTTCTAAACCTATTCATCCCAGTGCTGGTAGAAATTAAAGAGTAACAGGTTCTAAAATGAAATCCTTTAATTAGAATCCAGGCTTTTCCACTTACTGGCTTTGTGATTTGGGGACAATTATTAAAAAAAAAGAACTGAAATTGTCAGTTTCTTCAAATTAAAATGATAAAAGTTATAACACCTGTCTCACAGGATTGTCGTGAAGTTTGAACAAGGTAACACTCAGGCAAAGAAATTCAGGGTTAGGGTGTGAACTTGCTGCTTAGCTTTCATCCATTTCTCCTTTCTAGCACATTTCTCCAAGTTTGGGCCTCTACTGTAATGTATGAATTGAGCAGAGAGATTAAAAGGCTTTTCTTACCTAGGACAGTAGAAAAGGATTTCTTTCCATCTGTCTGTCTCTCTATCCATCTATCTATTTATTTGTGGTCAGGCTATCTATGCAGGGTTAATTATTTCTCTGATCTTCTGTAATGTACTAAGAAGTCATTCACCTGAGCCTGGACGTGCAGTCAGTCCTAGAGGCCACTGCATAAATGACTTACAGAAAGGAGAGAGATGGACAGAGCTTCAGGACTGGGTTTACTACCAGCTGTGCTCTGTGAAGCCAGAGGAGTCAGGTGAATGTCTTTAATTTTCTGCTGCTGAGAATTCTTTGGATTCTGGTAATGCAGTGTTACTAGTCTCTGGGATGCCGTGCTGGGTCCCAGCCAATTCTCAGAATCTGTTAGCCGACGTGGGAGAGATTGTAAAGCTCTAGAGGTCTAAGAGCAGAGCAGCGGCACCAGCTTTTGATAAGACTCTTGGGGCAGAGCATCCGGGAGAAGATGGGTCAGAGAGACAGGGTCGGGCAGGAGACATCACGATACAGAGAACACTGGAGCTGTTTACTCACTTTTTGAAAACCATTTCGTTGTTGCTATCATCTTTTTTTTTTTCTCGGTATGAAAATATACTTTATTTAGGCACTTAATACTCTCCCTAGTTGTTTCCAAATTTAAATTATGGTGGTGACTAATTAAAGAGGCAGAAAGAAAAAAAAACTACATCCATAGGCACTAATGTGCCAGGCCTCCCTTCCAGGTGTTAAGTGTTCCCCCAGGGGAACCCAGGAAGACAGAGAGAGAGAGAGAGAGAGAGAGAGAGAGAACAAACAGCTCATGGGTTCTGAAACACAGGCTTTACTACCAATCAGGTATGGTGAGGTGGGCGGGTCAAGAGATAACTGCTACTGGGACACAGTATGCTATTCTTGGGCCTCAGGAGGAGGGAGCTTACCACATCACAGAAGGCACATGGAGGAGCTCCAGGGTTGGCCACAGGCAGTAGAGAGAGGACAGCTCAGCCAAGTGCCTTCCTTTATTGTGGTTTGCACAGGAAGGGAATGCGTGAGGTGGGTGAGAAGGCTGTGCATATTTAGGATTGGCCTCTGAATAATTTCCGTGGGCTCGCAGGTAACGTAGAGTGTGAAAGCACCATAAAAAGTGCTCTTCTTTGAAAACACATTGTTTTTTCTGACTTCCGCTAGAGGACTTAGATCACAGGACTCTGGTTTTAGGAAAAGCTTGCTAAAACATCTGCGAGGCGCTGCTAGAGAAGCAGGGGTAACACACAGTGTGTCTGTAGAGCAGATACAAGGTACGATCAAGGAATAGATGAGAGCTTGCGGAGCACCGCCCAAGGGAAGGGAGGAATCAAACCTCACCAACTTTGTCACAAGCTTCTACTTCAGTCAGTTGTTACCTACAGTTGAGAGAAAATGTTTTAAAGGCTGCCATAAACCCTGGGTTAAGAATGACACCTTTCATTGGTATTGAGCGATGAGCCACTTTAGATTCTAGCTTTTAAGAAATGTTCTCCTGTGGAACAAAGCTTTGGGTTTCTGGTCACAACCCAGAGACCAAGCCTAGGGTTCTCAGTGGGAATCATTCGGTTCTCCTCCTGAGAAACAAAGTACGGTCAATCCAGATCCAGACTCAAGGTAATAGCCAAGGTCTTCCAGCCTTTATGGAACTGTGCGAGCTGAGTTTGCATCAGGAATAGTATGGCGACCTCCAAATCTCACAAAGAAATATATTTAAGAGATAATACGTGAAGAAAATGACCCAAGAAATGGGCAAATGCGTCCAGCCTCCATCAGGACTGTGCTCTGTGTCACGTGCTGCTCCTGGTAGGGAAATTTCTGTCACATAAAATATTATGGAGCATCCTCATTCATCTTACACTTGGGGACTGCGCAAATTCTGCTTCTTCCCCAAAGTCTGAACGACCATGAATGGTGCTTTGAATCCATCCAGGACATTCAGGCAGCCAGGACAGAACAACTAAAAACACTCCCAAGAATGTACTCCAGAAGTGCTTCAGAAAGTGGCAATAATGATAGCACAACAGCATTTGAAGTGAGGGCGAATTTCTGAGGGGGACTAATGGCAATGCATCTTTTACTGTGATAGTTTTCAGTACTGAAATATTCACATTGTATGATCACACTTCATATAGAAGGTAATTATACAAAGATTTTAACACATCAAAATCATTCCAAATTGCTTAGAAAACTAAATATATTCTTACAAAATAATCCAGTGCCACGGCCTGCAGGGCATGGGTCTGGGCCTGAGTAGGGTGACTGGAAGATGCACAAAACAAGAGAAATAAAGTGGGCCCGGGTGGGGCCTGCAGAGAAGAACACTGCTGCCTGCTGTCACTTTCATCGAGGCATGAGGAGGGCAAGTACAAGCAAGGAGACGGAGCAGGACGTCTTTGCTAAATTGCTGTTCTAATACATTCTGAGACTCGCTGACTGGTGAGGCTGGTGGGAAGAGGGTCATGCAAGCTTGCTGTTTTGAGGACCTTGTCAACTAGGACTGCGATAAACAGAGAACAAAGAACATTCCTTGCACTCCAGGCTATCCATTTTGCCAGGGCAAATCGGGGCATAAAGGGAGGGAATGCACAAAGCACAGGAGATAGGCAAGTTGCCTCCTGATCGTGGCCCAATGCCGAGCCAGCTCCCGACCATCCAGCAATCATTTGGTGTGACATTTACTCCAATTATTTAAAAACTTATGTCTACACAAGAACTATGTATGAATTATTAATAGCACCATTATTCATAACTGCCAGAAGTTGGAAGCAACCAAGATGTCCTTCAGTAATTGAGTGGACAAATTAACTCTAATCCATCCATACAATGGAGGCTAAAAAGAAATGATTTGTCTAGCCATTAAAAGACATGGAAGGGATTGTCACAAAGATGGCTCACAAGAGGTACCTGGTTCCTCCTTTTTTGGATACCGGGGATCTAACTTGCAACCCTGTGCTTGTGAGGCAGGACCTGGTACCTTTCTTCCACCAAAACACAAAAATCAAAACAATAAATAACCTGTCATTCCCCGGGAATGTACAAGTTAGAACACAAGCATAGCAGCAATGTGACAAAGACCCACTACGGCCTTATGAAGAAGGCCTCTGCAGCTGAGATCTACTCTGAACCAAAAGAGACTTTGTATGGGTGGGAATGGACAAGTACACAACCCCAAGCCATCGTCCCTAATGCCACAGATGCCTGAAGCATTTACCAGAAGACAAGCCTGCAGCCCTCACAGACCCTAAGCCCAGTTTGGGGAGCTTCCAGGGAATTCATGTGGGTGGACTGCCTCAGAGGAAGTGCCCAACCCATGTTGTAACCTCTGCCATCCAAGCTCCTCCTACAGAGTGTGATCTTGAAGTTCTACCCATGCAGGATCTTGTAAATGACCCAGGCAGGTGGTCCTAGCAGTTTGGTCAACCCGACCATGTTAACCTGCCACTCATTCCTACAGACCCTTCAAGCAGCAAGACAGCTCTATCCACCGAGAAGTAGCTGGTCAATCACTATGAGCAGGTTTGCCCATGGAAGAAGCTTCTAGAGATCACCCAGGTTACTCTGCCTACCCTCCTGCACTCCCAGAAAAAATGACAGGTACTCCTATTCCCTTCTTGTAGTGCTAGAAAGAGGCCAGCGCTAACTTTCTTCTCCCCCCCATAAGCACTATAAAGGCTACCACACAGCATTTGGATATTAATGTGTACCTTTCCCAAGCCCACTAGTGCAGTCCTATCCCCATACAGACCTCAGACACCGACAGGCACCTTACTGATGGACCAGGCATGCTGAACCATGTCCATTCAGCTCACAGGGATGGTCCCACCATTGTACGACTCTCAGAAAATGAGGAGCGCCTTGCATCTGTAGCCAGAGCATGTAACCCAGAGCCCCCAGCAAGTTACATGTATCACGAGTGGTAGAAGGATCCCACAAACCTTCTAGCCTAGGCTGCTGGGGCACCTCAAGGAATCAAAGAGAACTGATTGCAGCTAAAGGAGCTGAATGCAGAGTACACTACGGCCACCTAGAACCAGGCTCGAGGTAGGTCTTTAAAACCGACGTCCTAGGGCACATCTCCAGGAGAAAGTCTGTTATTATGAAAGCTATTATATAAAACTGGGAGCGGCTACTGACCTGCCAGATGAAAAAAATACCAAAATATGGACAAAGAAGCACGAAAAAGCTAAGTAACATGATGCCTTCAAAGAACATGTGTTCAGAGCAAGACTCTAAAATGAGTAAGTAAATAAAGCGAAAAACAATGCAAAGTAATGATTTTAAAGAAACTCTTGACATAGGTGAGAATGCAGACAACTACATGATATTATGAAAAAAATTAATAATATGAAAAGAACATTCATCAAAGAAGTACATAACATTAAAGAATCAAACACGAACCTTAGCACTGAAGAACTCAATAAAGAAAACAAAAATTAAAAATTTAGAGTCTCAGCAGTAAATCAGATCAAGGAAATGAAAGAATTTTTTTTTTTAACTTGGAGAGAGTTTTTTTAAAATAACCCCCTTGGACAAAAAGAAAAATAAAAATAACAAAAAGAATGAATAAAGCCTTTGAGATGCATGGAATGAGATTGCGTGAAAAATATTTAATAATTACTGGCATTCTAGAAGAAGAAAAGAGAGGAGGCATAGAAAAACTATTCAATTAAATAACAGCCAAAAACATTCCAAATCATGGAAAAGATGTAATATGCAAGGTGAGTAAGCTTAGTAGACCAAAAATAAATGTGACCAAAAAAAAGATCCTCCCTTAGGCATATCACAGCAAACTGTGAAAACTCCAGGTCAAAGAGAGAATTCTAAAAATAGTGTCTTAATTACTTTTCTCTCCTTGCTTTAGACAAACTACCTGACACAACGTTAAAGAGGAAAGGGATTATTTAGCTCACAGCTCATGGAGATTTCAGTCCATAATCGGCTGGCTCCAAGGCACGGTGGCACATGGCAGAGGGGCACTGCAGCGGAGAAACAGTTCAGGGAGGCCACAAGGTAGTAAAAGCAACCAAAGAATTCAAGAGCCTCTTTCTGCCACCCCCCTTTTTTATTGAGACCCCTTACCGAGACTACTCGCACTCTTGATCGTAGGGTCCTTAGGCGTAGCCTCAGGATGAATCAATCACACTCCAGATTGAACTACCTCCAGGGTAACCCTGCTACATTCGCATTCGCACAAGTGTCTAATCACACACCGCAGAATCTCCTGTAGACGAACCGCAGATTCATCACCAGAAACCTTAAAGAGGGTACTGCGGATGTAGCTCAGTGGCACCATGCCTGCCTCGCAAGCACAGGGTCCTAAAGTTCTATCCCCAGTACAGAGAAGGAGGGGAAGAGAGGAGGAGCAGAG